>NC_133014.1:7145064-7448055 GCF_048564905.1 Vicugna pacos | reverse complement strand
CACCAGGCAACACCAAGGGATGAGACCAGGTCCCTCAATCTCAAGGAATTAATCCTTTCTTTAAAATTTAAAAATATTTAATCAGCAACAAAGATTTACTATATAGAACAGGGAATCACACCCAATATATTGTAATAAAATATAGTGGAATAAGTTTGTTTTCTATGTCTGAGTCTGTTTCTGTTTTGCAAGTAAGTTCATTTATGTCTTTTTTTTTTAAGGTTCCACATATAAGTGATATAATATAATTTTTCTTTCTCTTTCTGGCATACTTCACTTAGTGTGAAAATCTCCAGGTCCATCCATGTTGCTGCCAGTGTCATTATTTTATTCTTTTTTTATGGCTGAGTAGTATTCCATTTTGTGTGTGTGTGTGTGTGTGTGTGTGTGTGTGTGTGTGTCTGTTCATTTTTTTTCCAATGTTTTTTCATTCTGTGCTTCAGTTTGAATGGTTTCTATCTATCTAACTTCAAAGTTCACTGGTATTTTCTTCTATGGTTCCCAAACTGCTATTAGATCCTCTAGTGGATTTTTCATTTAAGATTCTATATTTTTCAGTCCTAAAATTTCTATTTGGTTGTTCCTTAAATTTCAGTTTCTCTACTGAAATTCCTCTCTGCTTGCTCATCATGTTTGTATGGGTTTGTATCTACTGACCTTTTTCTTTGTCACTGATCACACTGTGTGCATATCTAGTGATTTTTTTCTATCATATGCTGGATACTGTTGTTAACACTTTGTTTCAATAGCGTTGTTTTGTTCTGGCAGACAGCTGGATGACTGGCATACCATCCTGATCCTAATGAGGCAATTCTGAGGTTTTGTTACTGTGGGTATAGTGTGGTCCTTACTCCAGACTAGAGCAACCCTGTTCCTAAGTTGTGGCCTTTCTGTGGCCTCGGGTGTTCAGTAAGAGGCCCTCACTCTAGCAGGTCAGGGCTCTAAGTCTCCAGCACTGTGTGACCTCCAGCACCTCCATTTGGCTCACTGCCTGCTCCCCAGTAGTTCTCTGCTGAGCCTGAAAGAGCCTTGTCCTTTGCAAACACAGCTGAGTATTACAAACGAGACTAGGGGACCACTTTGAAGATTTCTGAAGTCTCTTCTCTGCTCAGAACCTTCCTCTCCCATACACTGTGCCCCACAAATTCCAGCTGCCTCAGCACCCCCAAATCCTGACCTCCGTGTCCTCCTCTCTGTTGGTCTCCACTTCCCCGTGCCTTGGTTTTGAAGGTGGTCCCTGACACACAGCCAGGATGGATGGAGAGCTTGCCTGGAACGCTTCCGTCTGGGTCACAGACCACTGAGTACCGTCCCATTCCTGAAAACAGCTGCTTCATACATTTCACCCAGTATCAAAACTGCGGGAAAAAGAGTAAATCCAAGGGGGGAGGATATAGTTCAAGTGGCAGAGCGCATGCTTAGCAGGCATGAGGCCCTGGGTTCAATCCCCGGTACCTCCTCTACAAATAAATAAATAAACCTAATTACCTCCCTCCCCTGACCAGAAAAGAGTAAATCCAGCACCGATTACTCCCCCATGGCTGGGATAAGAAGTCAGGTTACATTCTGACTCTGGCTGCTCTGTGGAAGAAACTGCAGAATGAGCTGACCTACTCTAAGACCACAGAAAAAGACTGACGATGGAGTTTTTCTTGAAGCAGAAAATGCTGCTTTGACACCTGTTAAACACCTGTGCAAATCTGGCAAGGCAGCAGGAGTAAGATGTCCTTTCGGATAAACCCAAGGAAACGTGAGGCCAGTTATCGCTCCCACCAGGTAGACAGGCAGTTTGGAAGGCTGGAGTTAAGAGGACCCCCCGCAACAGATTTCCTGGCCGAGCCCAGCCACAGCCATTCTAGGAGCCAGCAGTCCCCTAACCTTCCTTGTTCAAAGCTGTAAACAGTGAACTGAAGGGCCATCTCACCTGGGAAACTGGCCACGAGGGCAGAGGAACCCAAATGTGTGGCCTGGAGAGCCCTGAGGTCACCTGCAAGTATCAGGTCTCACCTAGATAATTTCAACTCCCTGGCTGTGAGCCAAGAATGGGTCACACGTTGTTACTCCTACAAATGCAGGACCAAGTCAACCCTCCTACAAAAGTTATTTCCTAGTAAATGCCTGCCCCTCCCTGCAAAGCAGGGCAGGGTGAGGGGGAGGCCCTCGGTCTCTCCTGACCACCCAGCTGGACGACACACGGCTTCTCCCACCCACGGCCTCTGGATGGCTTGTCACCCTCACAGCCTGGCAGGGAGAGAAAGGTTTTATCCGCCCAAATAAAAACCCAAACCCAAACTCACCCTATTGTCGTGAATGTCTTTCAGGCAGACAAACACCTGAAAGAGCCGCCCCCTCCCTTCCCTGGTACAAGCTGCCACTTGCCCTGGACAAAAGACCGAGGCTCGGGTGTCAAGGTGGCTCACAGATCCAATGACCTTCCCCCGCCCCCACCCTGCACCGCCTCCACCCACAACGTTCAGAACCTACCAAGGGCTGAGGTCTGCACTTGAGAAGCGGCCTGGGCCTACAATCTCTATTGTGGGGTCTTGTGTCCCTTACACCTCCGCTGTCTTCTCTCAGCCTGGACTGAGTCCCCGTACTCATGTGTAGAACTAGCCAGGAGAACCCCTGAGGTTCAGAGGGCGACACAGGAGAAGCCCACTGCCCCAAACCTATGTTTAAAAGCTTAACGCAAACACCAGGAGCAAACGCTATACAGACGTGTCCCGATTTTAAGCCTTGCACAGTGAATCAGCATCCCAGAAACTCGGCTCCCTCAGACTCCGGGGAGAACTCTCCGGCGAAGAGTCAGAAGAGACTGGCTGGGAGCCGTCAGCCAACCTCTGCACAAGGCTTCCGAGCGCACACCGAAATGCATATTTTCCAGAGCCCTCGACGGCAGTGGCAAATTCTTAAATTCCCCTTAAGATACGTCCATTAGATTCCCTGGGGTTCTCGGGGCGAGGCTTATTAGTTCATGGAGTTATTTTCTTTATTAAGTTCAATTTTCTTCTGATTTACACGTAACAGCTGTGCAATGTAACTGCTGTAACTAACCAAGAAGAAGTGGGCAGGTATGAAAAATTCCTATTGAACGTCGGCGAAAGCTGTCATGATTATTAGTTAAAGGATCCCAGAGGAAGTTCAGAACGTTTCCATGTAATCTGGACCCTGGCAACCATCATCACACCAATGTTCAGGGACCTTGCAAATGCAAACTAAATAAGCTGTCAGGCTGCCTGACAGGAGCAAACATGGGGCCAGTAGTGCAAAATAGAACTGCCTCCCTCCTGCACATTCCTGCTCTGACCTGCTAAGGCCCACTGAAACCTGATGCCCCAGCCTCCCTGGGGAGCAGGGCCCTGGCACAGAACTCCCCACCTGCCCACACGCCCAAAGCTACCCAGCCAGCTGCTCTTTTTCCCTGGTTCCTGAGCCACCTGTAAACTCACAGAGCCTGTCCCTGGGGCCAGAGCCCATCAGCGGGCGTGCCAAAGGGGCAATGATATGGCCGAGGGAGGCTAAAAATAAAAGGAAAGGGTATCAGGGCTCTGGCAGCTTTCGCAAAGGGTAATTTAATACTGAAGGAGGAAATGGCTGCATTTTGTGCAGGTTCTCAACCTCCTCACCACCCCCCACCCCGCCACTGGCTCAGTGAAACCTCAGTTAGCAGTAACCCTGTCCTGTCACTGGGTGCTTCTTCCCCACATCACACCTGGGGGGACTCTATTCCTTCCCCCAGCCCGGCACCACATCCCACCTCAGCCCCCTACCCCACCCCCAGATACCCCCACCTGCAAAAGCAGAGTTCACGGACCTCTCACCAGACAACTGTTGGCCCGGACGACCTGCAGGCAAGACACCCCATGAGCCTTTTGTGACCGGCACAGAGCAATGCTTTCTCGGCAAATGCAGCCAAACCACTGCTCCGAGGAACCACCCCCCACAACCCTGAGACCACTCGGGCTCCCAATGACACCCGACCGCCTGTTTCTAGGGGGACCTGGCAGGGGTCTCTCCCCAGTGCACATGTTTGCTTTTCTGCAAAGTGGAGCCAATAACCGCACCAACTCTCGGGGATCAAGTAAGGTGCCCCAGGTCAGCTGTCCAGCTTGAGGGCGCACGCAACTACCTCTCAGTAAAATGGGCAGTTCAGGACTCGGGTTCCAGAGAGCTTGCTGGATGCAGAGAATTCAAAAAATCTAAGACATCTTTCATTTTTCAAGGGAGATTGAGAAGTCGTCCTCAAACCCGCGCAGCTGCCAGGAAAGGGGAACCGGCGTCTGTCCAAGCCCCGGCCGGAGGGTGCGGGCGCACAGAGCAGCTGAGACAAAGGTCACACCGATGGCGCTGGCCAAGTGTTATCAACCCCGATGGGGACTTTGTTTTTTAATTTTGTCCCAAAATAATTCTTCCAGCATTTAACCTACTACAAATTACTTTGTTCTTCTCAGCGTCAGTGTTCATATCCGGAAAACACAAAAGTCGTCCAAACTCTGGATCTATTCTTACTCCAAGATTCCCCAGCTCCAGGCTCACCACTGAGGTCACTGCATCCGGAGTTCTGGGTACAGCCTGGCAGGGTGTCCTCATGGGACAACGCCAGGCACCCTGCCAGGGGGTGACCGAGAGGCAGGTGGGAAACCCTTTGTGCTTGTGGTTCTGCTCCAAGCGCAGGCACATCCCCTCCACTCTCTGGGGCCCAGGTATCTTGTCCTTCAAAGGACCTGCCCACCTCACAGTTAATGGGGGCCCCAAACAAGACTGTGGGTGCTTGCTGTGCCTTGAACAAAACAGATGGTTCTATTGATGGGAAGGCTCCTCCAGATTGTGGGACCCTTTGCACAGATACCCCCAGGGGCCTGGCGCCAGATGCCAGCTCACAAGCACTGACCGAAGGTCCTAGACCTCCATAAGCAGAGCACAAGGCCACGCACTGAATGGACGAACCTGACAGAGTGTGGTCCCTACTTTTAGACTCCCACAAATGACAATGCCACCCCCACCCACCACTCAGTGTGCCAGGTCCAGGTGTGGTCCAACACCCCTCTTCTAAGCTTCTCCCATATCCAACATCACGAGGAAGGCCAGATGGGTACCAGAGCCAGAAGGGAGGGCACCTGAAGGAACAGGAGCTGCCGGTTCTCTGCCGGACAGGATGCCACTCGGCTGCACTCGGGAGCCAGGCCATGCGACCTCCTGAACCCAAACTCTGGTGACCAAGGCCAGGCTGGCACCCTAAAGCAGAAGCTATCCACTGAACGACCCTGAAAACCCCGGGATGCTTTGTTTTCCTCCCCAAACCATTCAACTCACGTGGTTAAACCCACGGAAACCCCAGACGCACCCATCACTCTGCTCGCGTGTGTTTCCCATGGCAACGGGAGAACCGCAGATGTAACATCGTGTGCCCATACTGCATACCAGATCCCTTGAAAATGTTTTTTCCAGAACAACGCTGACATGTGATTAAATAGTTTACTGTTCCACCTTAGCTGACTCACTGATGGCGACACGCGTGCCAGGCCCCTCCCCGCCCCGGGAGGCATGCGGCTGCCCTCCTGCTCTCCCCTAACTAGGGTGGGAGGGTAAGCGTTCTGCCTCTTTCCTCTGGCGACCACCACTAGCGTCCTGGACAAATACCTGTGCCGGAGACCAGGGAGAGCAGGAAAAAGGGCACAGGAGAAGAAAGCCTTTGGCAATTTATTAAAATAGCCACATTAACCAGCCCCTTCCTTTGAACAAAAAGGCAGTTTGCAAAAAATAAAAACACCAAACAGAGGAGGAGGCCTGCCGTCCTGGGTGGAGGGACTCAGGCTACAGGTGGCTCGGGCCCCCTGGGTGTGCCCCGGGCAGGTAAAGGCTCTGGGCCGGACGGGACGATCAGCACAGGGAGGCCTGTGCCCCGCCGGCCTCCCCTTCCTCCTCCCCGGGGCTGAGCCAGCCCTGCCAGCCCAGCCCCACATCTGCCTCGGGTGTGCGGGGCTCACACCGGCGTGGTTGCACAGATCCCCTGCCCGGCCACTGGTCCACATCGGGCGTGGGCCAGGCACAGACAGGCTTCCCCGACGCCCCGGCAAGGCCTGTGATGGCTCCTGAGAGCAGAGCCACTCCTGCTGCCGCTCAGGGCCATCTGCCTCTCAGCCCCGCCGGGCACAGCCGCCCCCTTCCCGCGGCAGCCCCGCTGAGACACAGCTGAGCTAATTCCGGGCTCCCTGCCACCCGCACAAGCCCACGCTGCACATGTTCTGACTCATTGCAGAGGGGTCTGGAAGCAGGGGCCAGGAGAAGGGCTGCCAGGCACCCCCAGGTGCCCCGGCAGTCCAGGGCCAAGGGTCCTCCAACCCGGAGGGGGGTCTGAGGTCTCGAGTCACCTCCACAAATCACACTAGTAGGAATGAGCCCCAGTTTTAAACTCCATGGATTTCTTGAGACGTCCAGCCATATGCTCACAGCACACAATCATGGAGTCAGAATCTGGAGTTAAAAATTAAACCTGTATTACTGTCTACCATCACGACCCACTTGGCATGTGAAAATTCTCGCCCTATTGCCAAAGTTCTCCAACATAAAAAGCATTAGATCAGAAAAGAAGGGAGACTCTGTATCTAAAAGTACAATTCAACCTAATTCAAAAACCACTTACTGAACACCTACTATGTGTTGTTCTTCTGCAGGTCCCCAGAACCTCAGGCATCATCTCCACCTTCAAGAAATCTCAGAGTCAGCCGCCTCTGTGCCACCTGTAGGGGAGGTACGTATACAGCACTAGAGGGGAAGACAGCAAACAGTTACTTCTGCCCAGAAGATGAGGAAAGAGGGCTGGGGGTGTTTGGGAAACAGGGAGTATCAAGGCCGCGAGGGGAGGGGCACACACCAGCAGTCGTTAGATGCAAGAAACACAGGTCAGACTTGGACGGCAAGCCCCGCAGTAACTAAGGACCACACCTCCCATCAAAGGGCAGGTCAGGGCATCCAGGGGTCACGGAGAGTGAGATCTGCGGGGGCAGAGAAACCCTAACCAATGCATGTGGTTGGGCAAGTTATTTACAAGCTCTGAGCCTCCCAGCAATCAGAACAAATAATCAGAACAAAACCTACTGCAGGGCTGTTCTGAGGATTAAGCACACTATGCGGAAGCCCCGGGAAAGTGCCCGCCTACGGCCAGTGATTCTGCAGTGACCCAGTGTAACGTGGCAGGGAGAATACAGTTCAGAGCCAGACAGGCTGCGGGGCGGGGTTGTCAAACTCCAACTCCACCATTTAGAAGCAGGACGACCTGGGAGAAGTTACTTTAAACCTCTGAGGGCCAGCATCCTCAACAAGCACCAGAGTAAGTGCCCCGTTATTAACCAGCTTAGAGATCGTCTGTTACAGACTTATCATCATCTTCTCATTCCTGGTGACCCACTGACCAGTGTGAAGCTGGCCGGCTTGTCCATGTGCCCCATTTGTGGTCAGGAGTCAGGAGTCAAAGTCAGGAAACAGCCCAGGGAGAGAAGGCAAGAGCCAACAGCCGGGCAACTGTGGTCCTGGAACTCTTCTAACGGACCTTCTACTTGGAAAGTCAGTCTCCTCCTCCGCCCCCTCCGGCACCACACAGCAACGCAGCCAGTGCAAACAGCAGCACAGAGATTTACTCAAAGCTGCCTCTAAACCTCCACCACAGGCAGGAAGCCTCCGAGAGCCAGGTTTCCAGGGGGGAGGTCCCCCTCGCTGTGCTGGGCATCAAGCCCACACACACACACACACACACACACGCACGGACACCACCAGTAGAAACAGGCAGGAAAGGCACACACAAGGAGGGGCCTCCGGATAAACTGACAGGGTCCTGGCCAGCCCTGACGCTCCCTCTTCGCCCCCAGGTGCTTCCCCGGGCTCCCCAGGCCCCAGCTCCTGTGCCACCACCACGTGGCCCCGGATCTGGAACCACAGCGACGAAAACGTCTGGGAGCTGAGCCCGCAGGAGCCCCCAGAAAGCTGCTGCTCTGGACTTGCCTCCACCCACTCGGGTTCCAGAGGCTGGGCCTGCCTGTGTCCCCACTGCGGCACTAGGACCACTCGGGCTGGGCCAGGTCCCGGCGGACCTGCTGTTGGCTTCCATCCTCTGCCAAGGAGACTTTTTAAAACACAGGAGCCCCTGCCCCGGAGAGAGGAGCCCTGTCCTGTCCCCTCCACCGCCCCTCGGGGATCCGGTCCCCGAGTTCACGGCTTAACCACAGTGTCTTCAGTGTCTCCCTCCGCGCAAACAGGAAAGTCCGCGGGGAAGACCGGCGGCCCTGGGTGCACCACCCCGGCAGCGGGCACCCCTCGGAGGGACGCAGCCGCCTGCCCTTCCTCGTGGTTCCATTTTTGACAGTCTCCTCCTTGGAATTAAGGACCCTGAGAGAGAAGGAGGGAAAGATGACTCTCAGCCCAAGGCTGCTTCCAGGACTGTTCCCAGCTCCCGGGGCGTGTCCGGCAGTCCTCGGGTGCCCAGTGGGCAAGGAGTGTGTGGTCCAGAGCAGGAGAGCCAGGCACCCAGGCATGAGCTCCCCGGGCAGTCACGGGTCTCTGCCAGTGTGGGTGGCTTGGGTGAAGGAACTGTCATTGAGGCGCACAGCCTAGAGAAATGAGGGTGGGGGGTGGTCAACTTGGATGCGAGTGTCCATTTCCTGGCTTGGCCCAGGGACGGGGTAAAGGAAAGACAGAAAAGGACATCTCATGACAGACCTTAGGGGACTCAGGCTCAGGGACAAGGAGGCACAGAGTGTGGGAGAGGGGCTTTCCTTTCTGCATGGAACCACGGTGGCTAAGTTCTTCCTTTGAGCCCAGGATTGCCCGGGAGGCCAGAGCAGAACATCACCACACACTCGCTCCTGAGCACACAGGAGGCTCCTCCGAGGATCCCCAGAGATGCAGGGGGGCACCATGAATGAATGGGGCAGGGGCACACCAGTGCCTGTCGCTGTGACACAGGGACCAGGGATGCTTGGGGACTGGGGAGAATATGACTGTCTGGAGACCTGCAGGTGTTGCCTTGGTTTGTGCTAATCCAGGAGATGGAGGAACTTCATGAAAACCACCTAAGTGGGGAGGGGTTGGGGAAGGGATCGGCTTTGCCCACACGAAGGACAAGAGCAGCAGAGAGGTGGGGGTGGGGGTTGCACCAGGCATGTGCACAGAGGGGCCGCGGGGCAGGGACGGGGGTGGAGCTGGGTGGCCCCGCAGCAGCACGCACAGCACAGCCAAGGTTTGTGTGATACGTGACAGTCACACACTCCATGCCCACCTGTGCCAAGAGGTCAGGCTCTTTCAACACAGCTTTCTCCAGCTCCTGGACTCTTGGTGGGGAAGCACACGAGCAAGTCTTCCAAATGTCTGTTAACCAGCTCTCCATCTTCTTGGAACCAAAATCAAAACTCTGACTACTGACAGCGCGAGTGTTCAAAGGCCTGGCCAAGCCTTTCGTTTGGTGAATGACAGCACCAGGGTCAGGCCTGGAAAACTGCCCCCAACTTCCAAAGAGGAACGGACAGCCAGAGCCCAAACTCCCACGACCCCATCCGATGTCAGGGTAACACGCAGAATAGTGGGGATCCTCCTAATTCTAACAGTAAGTTATTGGACTGTAAGAACACTGAGCTCTGTCCACACAACGGAATATCACCCAACAATAAAAGGAACAAACCACCGATGCTCGCAACCACATGGATGAATCACAAAATAATTACAGGCTGAAAGAAACCAGATAAAGAGAGGACGTTCTGCATGATTCCATGCATATAAAACCCCAGGGAATGCAAACTGAGTAACAGTGACAGAGTGGACCAGTGGATGCCTTACAGGGGACATGGGAGGCGGGGAGGATGGAGGGAGGGCGTGAGGCACCCCTGGGGGTGATGGATGTGTTCATTACCTTGAGTGTGGTATTGGTTTCAAAGGTACATAAATATGTCAAAACTGATCAAACTGTGCACTTTAAATGTGTGCAGATTATATGTTAATTATATCTCAATAAAGCTTTTTTTTTAAAAAAAAGTCATCCATGCTGATTATAAGAAAAAATACAAATATTAAATCTCCCATAATTCTATCAGAGATGACCAGAAACATGATGTTTCCTTCCAGTCTCTTCCCTATACACTCACATAAACAATATATAAATTTGTTCTCATATAGAATACAACCCCTCTTTTTAGAGGTTTTCTATTCTGATTTTTTAAAATTACATATACTGAGTTTTTGTTTGGTTTTGAACTCCAATCCCACAGGCACATTGAGACTAGGAAGGGGGTGAGGGGATGGGCACGTGGGGGAGAATACGCAGTCAGGAGGGGGCGCAGTCCCTGAGCCAAAGCCTCTGGAGGGGCCAGGTGGACCCTGGACCTGGTCCATTATCCTGAGTGAGAGTCTGCTGGACATCAGGACCCCTTCCTTTGGTTCTGTCGACCCAAACCTTCCGATCCTCTAAATCAAGCCTGAATGACAGTGCCTTGCACTCAGTATCTGCTCTGAAAAAAATGAAGACCAGCCTATTCTCCCAGCACACCTCCCATTTAAGCAATTAAATTGCTTTCAATTTTTCATCTTTGTAAATAGGATTGTGATGAACATCCTTGCATCAATATCTTTTGACTGCAGGTTTAATTGTTTCCTTGGGGAAAATTCTTACAAGCAGAATCACCAGGATGAAGGGGTGAATTCTTTAAAGGGTTCTGGGACATACTGCCAAACGGCTTGGCAGAAAGCTTGTACTGTCCCCTCCTAAAGGCGTACGAGTGTCCTTGCTACACATCTCCGTTTGCTCCAAGTACCATCATTCACAAAAACGGACAAACAAAAACAATACACACCAAAAAAATTGCTAATTTGGTAGCAGAACATAGTATCTAATTTTAATACACACCTATTTGATTACTTTAAGGCTGACTTTCTTTCTCACATTTTCTGCCATTTATTTCCCTTCTGTGAACGAATTCACATCCTTCACTCAATTTCCTATTGGCAAGTTCATTCATAGGAGTTTTTCAATTATTATGTTTATGTAAGAGGGTATTTTTCATGCACGTTGCAGAAGGTTTTTTTTCCCCTTCAGTTTATCAACTGATTTTTTATTTTGTTTTGGAGTTTTTTGTTTTGGCATACTGAAGTTTTGATTCCCCCAATGCACCAACAAAACAATTTTGGCCTTGTGGCTTTTGCCTGTGGTATCACGTCTAGAAAGATGATTCTCATGCCATAATTTCTTAAGTTCTCAGCTAAAGTGAATTTCATGACTTCATTTTTTCATTTAAAATGTTAATCCACATGGAATATATTTTGGGGTTTCACATGACTAAGGAACCTGATGGTTTTCCAGGTGGTTAAATATGAACTAAAGCTATTAAACTCTATTTTCCAGATTTTCTAGCCTGTTCTATGGATAGCCTTTCAATTCCCAGCCCAACTCAAAATGTTTAAATTATTATAAATTGATAATATGTTTTCATATCTGATCGGTGATCCACCCAGATTCTGGCTGGAAATGTCATCAAACCCATAAATTAATTTGGGAACAATGTAAATACTTAAAATAGCGCTCCCTCTCTGGCAGGAACATGCTAAACACCTTCGTTTACAGAATTTCTCTTTGGGGGTCTCCGGTACAATATTCTACTGTTCTTCACGCAGGTTCTAAACATCTCTGAGCGTCCTTCCTAGGAATTCCACCTTTGATTCTACCATGAATGGAACAGTTCCCCACCACCTTTCCTGACTTTCTTACAGGCAGAGAGGCTGACTGCGCACACTCCCACACGTGGGCCAAGCACCTCTGGTCGCAAAGCCTTGGCTGTGCGGTCACCCGCGCCAGCCCCCAGGGCTGTGACCACTAAGGGGCGCCAGTGCTTTCCTCCCGAGTCCACTGCCTTCAACTCCTCTGCCCTCTGCAGCCCTCCGCGTGGTCCGCATCCTGTCCCGTGCACACCAGACCCTTCCTCCAGCTCCAGAGAGGTGCCCCTCCCCGGGCGGCCCTGGCTGTAGAAATGGCATTCTACTTTACGATAAGCCATTTACTGCCGGAGCCCTGTCAGGTGATGCTGGATGGCCGGGCCCAACGCCGGGGACCCTGCCCCAATCACAGCGCAGTGCACCCGGCAGTGGCAAATGTGTGCTGACAGAGTGGATGAAGGAAGCTGGGAACGTGCACCCCGGGGGCAGAGAAGCCAAAAGGAAAAGCTTTTCCAGGAAGACAGGGAGGCCCACGGGGCCGAGGACAAAGGAGCGTCTGTGCCTCTTTGCGGCGGACACAGTGCTGGCCAGCCCAGCCCTGGGCGCCTGGAATCTCCCCAGACCAGGTCTTGGGATCCTCCCTCCTGCGGGTCTTGGAAATCAGATCCATCCCACCACGGCCCAGACACGCTCAGGTGAAGGCCAAGGCTCTCCACCCCGGCCACACAGCAGATTCATCAGCAAAGCTTGTTAAACACAAACTACGGTCCCACCCAGACCTCCTGAGTCAGCCCGGGGGGTGAGGCCAGGGCGGCCGCAAGCGGGGCTGACACCAGGCCAAGTCCGGCCCAGGCAAGCGCGCCTCCACCTCCCGGCCTCCCCTGAACGAGGCCACGTCGACAAGCAGAGGAGACGGGAGCAACACTCGATGTGTCTGGAAGCCAGGCACCGGGCTCTGAAGGCCCCTGACAAGTATCACCTAATTCCCTGAGCAAACTCGGTGCAGTATCGCCCCAACTTCCAGACGAGGAAACACATTCAACGGCGTACATCTCACCGCCAAGTGACCAGGCTGGGACTAGGGCCAAAAAGTACCCCTTAACCGAGAAATCGACCTTTTCTGGCTTTGCCAAGACTCTGAAGGGCCTAAGCGTCACAAGAAGCTCTGCCTCCCAGTGACGCCTGAGCCGCGGGCACCCAAGCACTTGGTCCTGAGCCTGCAAAACAAGGGCTGTTTGCCTTCACTGAATAGGCTCCGGCCAAGGTTGGGGGTAGGGGTCCTTTCGGGGTCCCTGATTTTCCGCAGCCCCATTCTGCACCCGACATGGGTAAGCCCCACCACGAAGTGGTCCCTCCCTGCCCTGGGTCATCCCCACCTCTGTGACTCGGCTCAGAGCCTCTGTCACACTCCCAGCCAGGGCTGCATCGTGACATTCTGGGACCCTAGGCATTTCTGCCTTCCTCTATTTGAAAAAGAATTTTTAAATATGTTTTACAATTGCATTGATATAAAGATAAAAATATTATTGCATATTAAAACTTCTTTTTAACCTAGGTAGGGTCCAGGGAGAGGAGTGGGGTCCAGGTAGAGGAGTGGGGTCCAGGATGCTTCACGGTCCTTAACTGGCTAAGACACCCTGTGTTTTCTAATGCCAAAGCTCTAAAACGCTGTGACACTTCAGGCTTTTTGGAAGCAGTGCAGTGGCTGATGCAGGGATTGCTTTTAAAAAAATACATCCAGAATGAGAGAAAACTTAACAGCAATTCATAATCGGAATTTTGGTGTTATTTAATCTATATCTTTTACATTTGTCTTCATGTTTGATTACCTCTTTTAGACCATTTTCTCTTAATTCATATGTTTTCCTTTTTATAATGATTTTTGTCCTTTACTTTTGTGCATTTCTTTCTTTTTTTTTAAGACAATTTTATTTTATTATTTTTTAAAATTTTAATGGAGGGACTGGGGATTGAACTCAGGACTTTGTACATGCTAAGCATGCACTTTACCACTGAGCCACACAATATGTTTTCTTTTAATTAAAGTATTTTTGTCCTAAAAGAAAATTGGGGGAGTAGAAAATTACACTTTCATAGCTGGAGTGAAGCCTCATCCACTGCAGAAGCCTCATGATCCCGAGCACCCTCTGGTGGAAGCTACTGAAATTGCAAGCAAAGTGCCCAGGAGGAGAACGCAAACCCCAGAAGGGCATATCCACGTTTTTGAAAGGCTTCAAATATGAAACCTCCAAACGCAGATCCTTAGTTCTCTACGTGACTCCCTGAAATACAAGCGTTAGCGGGAAATGGCATCACTATCATGTCACGTACAGGTAATTATTTTTAAATAAGTGTAGGTGTGATTAATAACATACATCATCTAGACGAGCCTCAAAAGTCATAGTGTCTTTTTGTTTCCATACAGTTTCCTCACTGATATTCGGATACATTGAAAATACAATTGCTGTCATGTGAAAGGTTTCCCTAATTGTTCAGTGTTACAAAGGGGGCCTCCTACTCAGAAAGACCAGGAACCCTGGCTTTAGGGGAGAACCGACAGCCTTTAGGAAACCACACACAGCAGCAGGCCATCCTGGATGTTGTGTCTTGAAGTGAATTCAGATGGCAATTCCACTTTGGTTGACAGTGTGAGCTTAAACTGCAACTTTGCACAAAAGAATATACGTCCCCAAGAAGAGCAAAGAATGCTGTAATAGCGTGTTGCTATCACAACAGAAGTGTTTATCTGGGAACTGAGGAGAAACAAGAACAGATGATGTTTGAGAAGTATCTGCTCCTTCAGCTAATCACGCCGGCACATGGTGAACAGTTCACTCAGACTCACCCCGTGAAGCCAGAAAGACTCAGGACGCAGCAACCTTTGTGCCACCCAACCGCTGACCTGGTGCCAAGGCAGGGTCCCAGCGGCAGGAGCTCTGGACCCCATCCCCTACCCCAGGGCTTCAGGTGACCACCTCCCTCTCTGCCTGCCTAGCTGTCCTCAGATGGGGACAGCGACATTGCTTTCATCTTCTCAGCTTCTATTTCCTCACCTCCAAACAGGGATAACTGTTTCTACTCTCTGAGGTTATTCCAAGAATTGGTGGGATCCTGTATCCTTAAGTACCTGATGGCGCCTGGAACACAGAACACGCTCAGCCAGCCAGGGCTGCAGTCCGACCCCCTCACTGCACCCCTTCAGTTTTTACTGTCACAGACGGCATGTCACAGGCACTAGTATCCCAGTCAGTCCACATAACAACCCTCAGGGGCGGGGACCAGTGCCATCCCCACTTTCCAGACGGGGAACTGGGGCACTGAGAGGTCACGTGCTGGAGAGTCAGGCTTTGCACACAGAGCTCCCAGTCCCGAAGCCTTACTCAATTCTAACTAGGGATGTTTTAACAAAAAGAGAGAGAGAGAGAGAGAGAGAAGAAGAGGTAAGTCAGGCTTAATAACAATAACACATCCTTTCTAATTCTCTCCTGTGTACATGCCGCGGAGTGATTTGCCAAGAATGTTCACTCCCGTTGGGTGAAACCCTTGGGCGAGTTACAAGGACACTTCCGGGTCATTTCCGAGTTAACAGATCAAGATGGGTTACAAACAGGCCACAAAGGAAGGACATTGGGTTTAAATCCCTACTCCACTGTGTGCTGGTTGTTTAGGTAAGTCTCATAACCACTCTGTGCCTCAGTCTGCTCCTCCATAAAATGGGGCTAAAAACTGTGAGGGATGAAGCGACCCAGGCAGCATCTGGCGTGTTAGCCAATGAGCCAACAGTGTTTTTTTTCCCAGGAGAAATCACTACCGGAGAGAACCCGGGGTGAAGCTGGGTCCACAGCTCTGCCGCTCACTGGCTGAGGGGCCCTGGCCAAGTCAGTTTACTTCTCTGGGCCTCAGTCTCCTTATCTCTAAAATGCACAGGGTAAGGATCAAATGAGATGCTGAAGATGAACGACCCAAAATGAGGCGAGGTAAAACAGGAGGTAAATCCAGTGATGGGCTCTGACCTCACCTGCTCTCTGGGGCTGGAAAGAGATTCTTCTAATCGCACACATACTCACACTTTAGTAATTATATTAAAACACAAGACGGGTGGGGAGCGGGGGGAGTTATGCAACAGCAGCCTGAACCAGCCAGTGTTAATGTGCCACACGCAAAGTTCAGAATCTCATTTTATATGGTTAGAAAAATTCAAAGAAAAACATCGTGGCTGGGAAAATAATGATTACAGTTCATGTCATAATATACAACCAACGTTCACCCCCCTAAAATTAAAGAAAGAGAATTATCTGTTACAAAGAAATCACAGAAAGCAGGGCTGTAGAAACCGAAGGTAAATCCAGTCGGGATGGAGCCAACACGTATCACTTTCTGCTCTTCAGGGAGGAGGGTGTAGCTCAGTGGTAGCGCGTGTGCTTAGCACACAGGAGGTCCTGGGTTCAAGCCCCAGTGTCTCCGTTAAGATAAACAAATAGATGAAAGGATAAATAAATAATATAAGTCTAATTACTTTCCTTCCTCAAAAAAAAAAAAGAAAAAATCTTTTTTAAAGGACATGGGTTCCTCTGATGGACCTGCTGAAACTGACCCGCTGGACCCTCCAAGGACTAGTCCCAAGGGCTGACTCACCCGACCTTGAGTTAGAGGGGGCCGGGCTCCCTCCACACCCCGCCATCCACCTCGGAGCTTCGAGCTGGGGAGCAGCAGGTTGTTTTAAATAGTCCATCTCTAAAAGTGGAGCTTGAACCACAAGGGGCAGAGGACCTGTGGAGGGTCAGGAGAGCATGCACCCTCAGGCTGGTGGCTGCCACCCAGAGACCCTGGGATGCTGAAGCCACAATCTTTCCTGGAATTCATCCTCAGCAATGCTTTCCTGGAACAACTGAAAATCCAGAAACCGCTCAGAGGGGGAGCTTGGAACTACACAAACACCTGAATTCACACTAATTAAGCACAAAGCCTGTTTGAAGAGGCAGAGAGAAATACGGTCGGTAAATTGCCTGCTGATCAATTATGGCCCCTGAAAAAAAAGTTGGCGATTAACTTAGCAGTGGGCTCCCTCCTGCTTCCACCCACGCCTGACGACAGAGGGCATTCAGTGTGAACACCACAACCCCCGAAAGGGGCAGCAGAACCAAGGCCTCCCCAGTGACAGAGCAGAGCCAGACACCCACTCCCAGCCCACACCTTCCCGCAAAGGTAGGTCGCTGAGAACCTGATTTTCAAATACATGGTCTGAATAGAAGGCATGTCTGCAGGTGCTGTTTGTCTGTGGCTTCACCTTAAGAAACACATAGATACAGATATAGACATATATATTTTTTTTTAACCTATTTGAAGCTCAGGCTGGGGAAGCTTCCAATCTGATTTCTAAGGGAGAGCAGGAAGGGGACTGGGACTCATGTCAAAGGGCTCTGAAGAGGAGACAAATGAAAATCTTATCAAGGAAATGACCTTGACCTTCTCTAGAGGGGACAAAAGACTGACTCTGTGAGGCAGGGACCAGACCCACTGAAGCCATGGTTGAATTCTGGGACTCTCACCTCTGCCTGCATCAAATAGAACATAAAAAGTACAAAATTTGAAGGAAAAAAAAGAGAGAGAGAGAAAGAAAGAAGCTGAAATACAGTTCACCCTACCAAACTTGTTCACTGCGTGCTGGAGGCTGGAAATCCAGGACCACACTTTCCACCTCCATCCTGGCCACACTCCCCACGTGGCAGGGTTTCCTGTGCCTCTCTGCTAACAGACACCACCGTGGAGGAATCAGATTTTCCCATGGGTGGTGGCGGGGGTCCCAGAGCCTCGACCACAGCTCCACAGTGGACGCCAAGCAGCAGGTGGGAAGCTCCCTGCAGCGGGTCTGGGGTGGGAGGCACCTCCCAGCAGGACAGCTCTGCGGTGTTGCTCTGGGTGGGGAGTCATTCCCACAGGTCTGGCTGAGCCTCCACCAATTCTGTTATCCCTAAATTTCCTGCATTAAAACCTCTTCTGCTGACACTAACCAGAGCAAATCCTGAAGAGCACGGATGCTGAAGATGCTGTCGACCAAGATGCACGACATCTTGTTGGCATGAAAAGAAAAAAAAGACTTTGGGCCAGACATGTCAAAGGAGGAGGCTTGTACACACACAGGAAACCTACTTAGGAGATAGACTTCGAAGGAACCAACCAGACAAACACACAAAAGAGCACCGATGACAATGTTCATTGTCATAAGGTTGAAAATGACCTAAGCAAATGTCCACCCAGCAGAGGGCTTGGCAGGTGAGCTGGGCTGACCCCGCCCATGGAATCCCCCGCAGCCGCGAGGAAGAGAATCTAATGAGGTAGGAAAGGGATTCAACCCACGCTACCCTTCTTGAAAAGGCAGCCCAGAAAACAACGCAGACGTTACCTTTTTATAATACGTACTTGCGTTCATGTATATATTCGGAACAGCACAGACAACGTTTGGAAGGACCCACCCCTAATTGTTACCATCCTGCCCCTGGGTTCGCTGGAGGGAAGAGACTGTCTGTTACGCGGCCCCTGGCCTCAAGCCACCCGAGGAAGGGGACAGCCAAAGAGCCGCTGCCTGGAAGGAGCCAACTCACAAGCCTGGTGGGAGCCCCAGACGGTTGGTGGGCGTGCCCTGCACCAGGTTCACTGCCTTCCGGGCCCTCCCCGCCTGCTGGCCTGGCGGAGTCCTGTCCACAGTGGTCCTTCTGCCACTGAGAGACCCCCCCTCAAGGGATGCCCCAGGGCTCATGAAATGCTCCCAGTACTTTCAATTCTAGAATATGGCACCAGGTAAGCCTTGCTTCCCAGCAGCCCTAGACGCACAGACCCGACTTTGCTCACAGACGCCATGAAGCCAAAGTGAGGGCCCCTGAGAGGACCTGTCAGAAAACAGGTGACTCAAATCTGCAAAACGTTTTGTGCTTGTACACGAAGAACCCGCTTACACCCAAGCACACACGGGAAATGTTAATCCAAGATGATCTGAAGACCTGGTTTCCAATGGAGCATGTGGCTGACACCCAGCAACCGTCCAAATAAACGTGGCCAGGTCTTTCCCCGTGGAAAGGATCCCCAGGCACAGAAGGTGAGTCACCAGGCGGGATGGTGCGGCCGCCGGGTTCAGATGTCGAGTAGGTGGGACTGACCTCCCGGCAAACCCCATCCTTCTCCTCCCGTCCTCGCTTCCATTAGCAGGGTGAGCACTGCAATGTCGAAGTCGCACGACCTCACTGCAGGAGGACCCGTGAGAACGGTCTTGCTACCAGGGAGGGGCAGGGGGAGGAATGATGAATAATGAAGCAGTAGAGCTGATGGAACCTCGGGACCAGGAGTTAGGTATCAAACCCAGGTTAGAATAGCAGGTGCCCGTGGAGACGCCACTTCAGAGCAGCTCCCTGCGTTCCCCACGTCGGAGGCAGAGCCACGTGAGGGCCCAAGAGACTCAAGTCTGAGTCCCCCAGGCCCACCGCACCCGCCCCAGCACCCGTCAGGGGCAGAGGTTGTGCCCGGCCACATGGCCACAGGCAGGACCAAAGAGTGAAGAGCCGAGACCAGCTTGCACAGGCTCGGAGCAGCAGATGCGGAAGACAGCAAGAGGGACGGACGACTCTCGTAAGACACGTTAAGCAGAGATGAAAACGCAGTAAGGAGAGCACATGTGTATCAGAGAGAAGGGGCGAAGGACCAACAGACACCTAATACTCAGGAGGCACTAAATATACCCAGGCAGCGGGGCAGTAAATATTCATGATACACTAAATGCTGAAAAGATACTAAACACTCATGATATACTCACACGCAGGAGACTGAACACACAACAGGAACCCAGTGCTGACTGCAATTCGGTTACCCACTGGTTACACCCATCTGGTCCTCTGATCCACGGCTGTACAGCCAGCTCACTGGTGAGCTGTGGATGTCACAGGGCAGAACTGTCCCTACGTCTCACCAGCAGAGTAAATGTGTGTGTCACTGGCCCAGGGCACCTCCCACCTGTGGCCCCGCCTGTGGCCCCGCCTGTGGCCCTGCAGCTCCTACTTGTAACCACAGGAGCAGGGAAGGCTGGAACATGTGAGTTGTGGGTCCCCGGGACCCAGGGGCTGAGGGTCTCCCACCGCCTGAGCCCTCTCCTACCTGTGTGACCTTCCCCATCTCCCTCCCTGGCTCCTCGCTGCCACAGTGTGCTTTAAAGTGCATCAAGGTCATCTCCCACCTGACACTCACCCACCGCTAGCTCTGCTCAGAGCCCTAGGTACAGCAGACCTCAGATGTGGAAGTCCCTTTTATTGTTTTAGGGTATTAGGGGGTCCTAATTTGGAATATAACAAATGCCCTTCTGCCTTCTAAGAAAGACAACGGAAGAGTAATAGCTACAAATAATTTATGAAGCATTTTCTCTGCTGATACAGCACCTCAAGTGATGCTTGTGTGAGTGTGTGCATGTGAATCACCACCCCTGTTCTACGGGGTCACAGGGACTAAGTAGCAGAGCTGAAACAAGAACCCTGACTTCCCTCCTTGGCTAGACCACCCGCTTTAAGAAAGCAAAACCCCTCTGGCATTTTCACATCCCACACCCCACATTCAGGGACAGTCATTCTGAGAGCAGTTTCTTGGGAAACTGGCACACCTCGGCTAATGCTTCTGTTGTTTCCCACAGACGTGAGAATTCGGGGACAGAAACCATGGGGAGATTGGTGTATGGACCTCAGAGGTGCGGGCAAGGATTCCGGAAGTCCTCAAACTCCATACATTTAAAAGCCAGTCCCACGCACTGCGGCCAGGAAGAGGCTTGAGTAAATAAATAACATTCTACACCTTTCAAAAGGCTCTTTTGTAGTTTGTTTCCCCACAGATACCTTAATCATAAAAGAAGTATTTGAGAACCCTTCCTGCCCGGAATCTGTAGGAACAGTGCAAGAGTCCGCACAGTTAGTGGCCAGCACCGGGGGGGGGGGGGGGGGGGGCGTGGCCACACCCGGCTGATCATTTCCTGTCAACCCGCTGCTAAATGTGCTGAGCGCTCCCACGGCATCTACTGGCTTGTGACCCAGTGAGCTCAGGATTAGGGGGCACAGCAGGTTAAAGCAACACAGAATACTCAGGTCATTCCTTAGAATCACAGATGTATCTTAAGAACCATTTACCTGACCCAAAAGTTTAAAACGACTTTCCAGATGTAGACAACTCGGAGTAACAGGATTAGATGAGAACTACTCTGATTTCCTTTCAGCTGGCGGAAAACACGAGGCGTTCAGAATGCTGACCGGGCCTGCCGTCCCATGCACAGATGACACTGCCTGTGCCCAGATTTACAGCGACCCAGACAACGAAAGGGGTAAGCCTGACATCAGGAAGGGGCAGGTCTTAGGTGGGCCCTTGTGGGCAGCCTCCTGTCTCTAGGAATTCAAGAGGTCCTCCCCATGGGAAGTTCTCCTTCCACTCATGTCTGTGTGACCAAGTCTTAATGTTACTTAAAAGTCCCACCTCCTCCAAGAAGCCTTCCCTGACCACTTTCCCTTCCACTCACAGAGTGTGAACAAAACCCAGGGCGTGGGTGTACAGCTTTAGGCTTCATAAAAGCTAATCTTATTCTCCAAAAAGTCCTCAAGCACCTGGAAGAATCAGTTATGACTTGGATTTTTCCTGCAGCTTTTAGTAAACGCCAAGCACACAGTGGGTCGTTCTGATGGTGAAGCAGCAGCAGCATTAATAGGGGATCCTCTGGAAGACACTCATGCACGTGAAACTGGTCCCCTGGGCCGGGCTCAGTGGTGAGCAGGCAGACACCGCCTCTCCTCCTCCACGACCACCAGGCTCTTTTCCCGTTTCCTCCCGGCCCCTGACTGGTATCTCCAACAGGCCCTACAGCCTTGCCAGGCTTTTCCAGGTAATAAGAAGTCCAGTGCACATAAACCAAAAGACGGGGGCCGGGGGAGGGGTCTTCTTGTCCATTTCCCCAGCTCACTCCTCCCTGCCTCCTTCCCACCTCATCAGGGTGCATCTGGTTTCTCCAGAGATGGGGGGGTGGGTTAAGAGAAAAGGATGTATAAATTCCCTTTACGTATCAAGAGCTTTACTCTAAGCCACAATGTTAAGGGAACAGAAGATACAACCCGAGAAGGATTCCTGCCTCACAGGTAGAAAAAGGCTCTTCCAGTACTGGGAGAGAGGGATCTGGAGAGTGCGAGCCCCTGTCTGGAGGAGAAGGGATGGTGAGGGAGGGAAGAGAAACCCCTGGGAGGCTGAGGGGGACGCAGAAGACAGGGGGGTCTGTCCTGCCTCCTGCAGTGAACACTGGAGAGCACTCCGCACAGCAGGTACGGCTGCCTGGGTCGTTCTGCACAAAATGGGCAGGTTCTCAGTGGCCCGGCAGAGACCCAGGGTGTGGGGACCTCAGGGCAAGATGCAAGAGCCGGGTGCCCAGCATGGCTCTCTGCAGAGACCCCGGCTGGACAATTCTCAGTGGAAACAGGAAAAGGAGGCTGGGTGATGGGAAACTCATCAGAGGACAGGAAGAGGCCGCTCTCCCCTACACTCCAATGTGACCACGACCTGCTCCAGGTGCCCAGAGACCACTCACAGTGAGAAGGGGCCTCCAAGGGTGACCTGGAGAGACAGACTGACTCTCCAGGGACTAAGCTGCTTTAAGCTAGATAGTGACTGAGACAAAATCACTTGAATTAGGCTCAGGAAAATCACAATCATGATCGAGGACTACATATATCAAAAGGAACTAAAGTCATTTGTTTGCGGTGGCAAAATTAAGCTAATTAAAAACTTAGCACACCACAACTTGCGGCTGATGACCTTCACCCTTCCCCAATAACCCAGGCAGGAAACATCTCCACTCTCCTTGGATTCAAATGCTCCCGCAGGGTCTCCATGCAACATGAGCAGAATTTACAAGAGTGTGCACAAGGCACATGGCTAAGGTCCAGAGGAAAAGCGGGCAAGCTTGCCAAGGCAAATCCAGGCCCACTGCGCCATCACGGAAAACTTACCCTCCTGGAGGGCCAGGCGCCTTCTCCCCATTCTCTCATGTAACCCCGGGAGCTGGCCAACAGTACTTCCCCTCTGCTGAGTCAAACTGAGACCCAGCAAGATTCAGTGAGCGGCTCAAGATGACCCAGCGGAGTGACAGCTCGAAGAGGACGGCCACCCCTGCGCGTGCCCTATGTGCCCGGTCCTGCACAGCGGCGAGATGCTGTGTATTAGCTGCGCAGCACCCAGGGAGGGGCCGCTTTTTTATTTTATAAATGAGGTGCTCAGAGAGGTTAAGAAACTTGACCCGCAGGCAAGTCTAGAACTAGGGGGAGACAAGCGAGGCACTCGCTCCAGGCACAAAATTGAAGGGGGTACCAAAAGACTCCAAAGATAAATATTACAATGACCTGTTTGAAAACATTGAAATTAGCACAAAATCCACATTGTCCAAAATATCTCAATTTTAAACAGAGACAGGATCCGCATTACTGATTCTTCCTTCTGCCTTAGGCTCCAATACGGCTCAGCACAGCACCCGGGGCAAAGCCAAGAAACCAACCCGGCTCAACCCTTGTCCACAGCCCCAAGGGCAGGGACCCCTGATGCCACTGCCCTGCCTCGAGGTATGTTTCTCCTTACAATTTTATGACCTCAAAGGACTCTAAGGAGTGACCAGGATGCTCCATCATCCGGTGTGAGCCGGCGGGGGGGGGGGGGTGACTGCGCTCCAGCGAGAGGACCCGGGGTCTAAACAGTCTATTCCGCCCTCACGTGCACGTGTTATGTAAATGAAGGAAGCGTGCAGGCGGGAATAAGGGAGCAGGATATTTTAAGATATCAGTTGGGGAAGGTGTGGGGTGGGTTCTCGCAGCTGCTTGTCTCTTGATGGATCTCTGGCTCGAAATTTGGTACTTAGCAGTGACACCATGCCAGGTGCCACCTGTACCTGCGCTCGGCCAGTCCAAACGGTGGCACTCCTTTCCACTTTGCATGGCAAAAGCCAACAGTTCGTTGGTAACGACTACATTTTAGTTACTACTTAAGCTCCGATCGCCTGTTCACCTCACATTTAAGCCCTCCCTGTTATGAAGCGTCTGTTCAACACGTATCTGTTGATTAGAAATTTGAACGTTTCTTAGCTTAAGCCCAGAATCTCTCACGGATGGCCTGTCGTGAAACCCTAAAACCTGTACAACAAATAAACCATTACCTGAAGCAGAAGGAAAACAGTTAATGTGTTGGTCCACTGTTTTCTCTGCCGTGGCCTTCGGCGGCAGAAGGCGCACAGACTTCGTCTGCTAACAGCCTACACCCGGCTTTCTCCCTCTTCTATGTTCTCAACGCGATCAATGGCCGGTTCGCCTCACAATTCAAAGTTAAGTCCGGCAAAGTGAGCACAGGGAAACTTCGGGCACTTGCGGGAGCGCGTCCGGCTGGTCTCGGCCCCCGGCCCCGCGCCGCCCCGAGAGGCGGCCTCCGGGAGGGCGCCCGGTCCCGTCCGCCGTCCGAGAGGCACCTGGCGGCCCGCGCCCCGCGCCCCCACACCCGGCCGCCCGGCCCCGGCCCACGCGCGGGTCCCCGCCCCCCACGGCCCCCACCCCCGCCTCCCTGTACCTGCACCGGAGCGCCGCCCGCCCCGCGAAGCGCCGGAGGCTCGGTCTGCCGGGCGGGGGTGGGCGGCGGGGCTGCGGTCACCGCCCGAGGCCACGCGGACGCCGGACCCGCACGCGGCGCAGCAGGTGGCCGCCCCGCCTCGCCGCCGCCCGCTCGGGGCGCAGAGAGCAGGACGCGGGCGCGGGCACGACCCTCCGGCGCCGGCCCTCGCCCGGCCTGGGCGCGCGCTCCCCGCCCCGGGCGCGCCGGCTCGGCTCGGCTGCTCGCGGCTCGGCGGGGGCGGCCGGCGCTGCGCTCGCTCGCTCGCCCGCCGCGCGCACCTCCCCCGCGGCGCGCCGCTCCCGCAGCCTCCGGGCCGAGTCGGGGCGCGAGCTCGTGGGGGAGGCGCCGGCGGGCGGCGGGGCGCGCGCCCGGCTGCCCGCGGGGACCCCCTCCCCCACCCTCCCCACCCTCCGCACCCCGCGGCGGCGCTGTCGGGGCTCCGGGCCCTGCCGCCCCTCCTGCGCGGGGCCGGGGTCCGCGGGAGGACCCGACGGCCCGGAGCACGAGGCGCCCCCGCCGCAGGGGATGTGGCCCCGACTCCAGCCTTGACCTCCGGGGTCATCTGGGGGCTCTGCGGCCCGACGGCGCAGGGCCCGGGGTGCTCGAGATCCCCCTCGCCAAGCCGGCGGCCAGAGGGCCGGGGCCCGAGTTGGGTCAGGGGGGCGTCGTGGGTGGGAATTGTGCATCGAAATAAAAGTAAAAAATGTTTGTTTTAATAACTATGTGGGGCCGGAGCGTTTCCAGGCTAATTAGGGAAGCTGCCGCCCTATCTTGGGGTGAATCATTGTTGTGACACTGCGAGTGTGGGAAGAAAGGCCCTTGAAGGCTTCTCAGCCTCCCTGGCTCCCCTTCTTTTTCTTTAGAGACAGGCTGGGCCATTTCAGGAGAGCGTCTTAGCAAATGTGCCGGCCTTGGGTGAATCTATCAGGGAGCTGACCCCGCGGCCTGCACAACCCGGGCGCCCCCACCTCAACCACCTGCCTCAAGAACAGGGAGGGAACATGCACGTGAACTGTGGCTTCCAGGGAAGCGAGGCCACGCCAGCTGAACCCCGAGAAACTTTCATGCCAGCTAGAAGAGAGCGACACTCGAGTGACACTCGATGTCTGAGGATCAGCGATGTTGGAGCTGTTAGGTGGGGACCCCGGAATCTGTGCCACATCCTGGGGTGGTGGGTCTGATGATTCTTCCATGCGGACACTGAGGACTGGAGAAACCCTCGTTTCTACCAATACCTACAGCAGAGCCAGGGTAGAACCCTGGAAGGGGACCTTTCCACCTCTGGCTTTAAACGGGATCAAAATCCCAAATAGAAGAATCCCAGGCAGGGAGAAGCTACAGACAGATCACAGTTACTTGTTCATATAAAGAGAAGTTTATTTTTTAAAATATTTTAATAATCCCTTTGGCACAAGCTCTTCTCTTAAAAGCCCCTTTTGCCCTTGAGCACTTTACATTCCCTGTGTGAAAGGAACAAAAATATACTGTGAATCAGTCTATAGCCCCCCAGGTTAATAACCTGTACTCACCATGGGCAGGTGACACATGACAGTCAGAGACAATGACTTTGTTAGGGATGTGTGTTTGCTTTTCTTCAGAATCCTCGAACTAAACCAAACAACTGCAAACAAATCTACACTCCCTTCTCTCCTCTCCCACCTTGACCCTCTACTCCTTGCTGTTCAAAATCACATTCATTTTTTGTTGTAGCTACTAAATATTTATTGACTCTACAAATCACCTTTTTACCTAAGGATTTCATTTGTTTCCAGACAATCTTAAACCTCTGGCTTTATTTGTGTGTGCTGTGGGTGGCTTATGAAGTTCCTGAAGGTTTTGAAAGGACAAAAACTGAAGCTCTTGATGATTAGTTTAAGGCTGAGAAAGAACACGGTGTCAACACCCAAAATAGAAAGTGGTGGAGGAACTTTGTGAATCCGTTAGGAAAATGGGAGATTATCTGGCGCTACGTAGAGCAAGCACCTTCACGCTTTAAAAGCCTCAAAAGGAAAAATGTCCCTCCTCCATCTTCAGTTCCCAAGGACCTGCCATTTGGACTTCAAGGGAGCTCCTTCCCTCCATAGTGCCTCATGGACCAAACCTTGAAGCCAGCCTGAGAAAAGGCTAAAATGTCAGTGAAGTTTTGCCAGAAGTTCCAAGGAAACAGCCCCCACGTGGAGTTTCTGGAAGCCTACACCGACTTTCAGAAAACTAAGAGCAGAGCATTGGGGTTTTTTTGTTTTGTTTTGTTTTCCGGGATTCCAGAAAATTTCTCTCCGCTATCTCTGAAAACCCCCTTCCCAGGAACGAGAGCCTCATTGATAAGGCAGAAGAAAGAAGACTGTGCTACCAAATTACTTCTAAATATATTGCACCTCGCCTGGGAACACATTTTTAAACGAATTCCAGGTGCTGTTCTAAGCCATTTACAATTTGTTGCTCATTTAGACCATTTAGTCCCCAGGAGAGCCCTGAGGGAAGACCCGCGATTATCCCATTTTACAGATAAGGCACTGCCCTCAGCTCCCTGTTGTCAAGGAGTGACAGCCCAAGGTCTGGCTGGAAGGGAGTGGCAGAGCCAGGGTTGGGACCCACATTCTGCGCTCTTGGCACTGAACAGGCTGCCTTTCTGTAAATGGCATCTCATTCTGCAAACTGGAAACAACTTTTAGCTTAAAAAAGAAAGGAAACTCACCCCTTCCCACACTGAAGAAGAGGCATCCTCTGGGCTATGAGAAAGCAAGAGTATTTAAGTCTAGTCTCCACTCTCCTGAATCATCGTTTAGTCAGACCAGAGGGCCGTCATTGATGGGGTGAAAGGGGTCTGCCCAAAGCACCAGTTCTCACTAACCCGGGCTGGTACCCGGGAGGTTCTTCTGCAGGACAGGGCTCCATCCCAGGATTCTGTTCTTGGGTCTTTCCTTGGGTTCTGAAAATGCAGACCCTATTAGGCACATGCATCCCTACCTGGGCAGAGGATTAGAGCCGAGGTCCAGTCAGGAACCAAGTAGGAAAAAGGATGTCAACCTTCTCATGATGGCAGGCCCGTTGCCCAGGTAAGCCTTGGTGACAGAGGTTGGATTGAACTGTGTCACTGTCAGACTCCCAAGGGATTTCTCCTCAGTCTGTCTGTCCAGATCCCAGCCACTGTCCCTCCCACCCTCCTCCAGTCATATCAGTGACCCAGTCATTTCCTTCTTTCAAGACCCCTCCCTGGCTTCCATGCAGTTAGGATAAAACCCACGCCCCGTGGTGCACCTAATCTGTTCCCTGCACACCTCCTGGGCCTCCTTTCTGTACCATCCTCTGCTCGCTCCACTCCAGCCCAGCCGGAAGCCTTCCTCCAGCTCCTGTACACCCTAACCTCTCTCCTGCCTCAGGGGCCCTTGCTGGACAGCCCCTCTCCTGAGTGCTTCACGCCTGCCCTCCCCCTCCCCCACCTGCACCTGGCGAACTCCCTCTCGTCCCCAGGGTTTCAGCTCAACCGCCACTTCTCTGGTCTTTATTCCTGACCCACTTATTCTTTTCTTTAGAGTGCACAGCGCACTACAGTGGTTTATTTTGGGTTTCATACTGAATTCCCTCACCAGAGCACAACCCCAAGAGGTTGTGTGTCTAGCTGTCTTGAATGTTATGGTTGCATGTCCTTAGCACAGTGCTGGGAGAGAGGAGCTGCTTGTGAAATATGAATCCATGAACCTCCTCCATGACCCATCATGACCCTGGATCGCTCCACCTCCAGGGTATTCATCTGCGGTACCCACTGTCTCTTCCCAACACTTTCCACCTTGGTCTTGCTCCCTGTTTCCCAAACTTCTGCTCCTCCACCTTTCTGGGACCTTCGGCTCTTTGATTGCTCTCCTGTCTTGTCTCAAGAGTCCTCCCTGCCCAGCCTCCTCCCTTCCTAGTCCTGATCCCCAAGGACATCACCCCGACTGCTCTATTACCCGCACCCCCCACCCCCCGCCCTCATCTCTCGGTCCTCCTGCTATGCCTTCCTAGTTGAAACCTTAAAATGACCTTAAAATAGGGAGATTTTCCTGGATTATCCAGGTAGGCCCAATGTAAACACAAGGGTGCCTAAAAGGGAAGAGGGGGACAGGTGAGGACCAGAGACATGGTCGAATGAGATGGACTCAGCTCAATAGTGCTGACTTTGAAGGCAGAGGGAGGGGCTGCAAGCCAAGGAGAGCAGGCAGCCTCTAGAATCTCAAGAAGACAAGGGAATGGATTCTCCCCTCTAGTCTCCAGAAGGATCAGCCTCTGCCTGACACCTTGATTTTAGCCTCATGAGACATACAGCTCACTCCTGGCTTCCAGGCCTGTAAGATAATTAAACTGTACCACTAAACTTGTGGTAATCTGCTACTGCATCAATAGGAAACTAATGCAGAATTTATTTCAGAATTCCCTAGTCTCATTGCTGGAAACTCTGCTTCTCCAGTGTCCACTCACTGGCACAGTCTAGGGCAGAGGCCCCGTTAGACACGCCTTAGTTGAATCCTAGCTGAATAAGCTTAATATTTTAAACGGAGGTTATCATTCAAATTAGGATCTGGGGGGTGGGGAGGGTATAGCTCAAGTGGTACAGTGCATGCTTAGACACACAAGGTCCAGGGTTCAATCCCCAGTACCTCCTCCAAAAATAAATAAACAAATAAACCTAACTACTCCCTCCCCCAAATAAATAAAAATAAAGGAGGAAAAAAAAAGAAAAGAAATTAGGATTCAGACTCTTCCAGGCACCTTTTGCTTTTGGTGGTGGGTTTGGAGGGGCATGTGGTAGGGGAGACAAATGCCAAAAACTGACAGTCTGAAATTTTGGAAACTTGAGCAGCTATTTAAATACGCTTCAGCAATTTATAGACCTTTCAGGAATGCCTATAACAGTATCTTCTGATAACTCAAAAATGCTTACAGTTTCAACCCACTCAAATTTTATAAGATTTAATTATTCCTTTTTTAGAAAAAAAGTGTTCTCCTGTTACAGCATTCAAAAATCATAGTTTTGTTAGTTTTTTTAATCAGTAATAGTGTTATTTTCCATAAAATCTTGCACTTTCATAACCCTTATTCTAACCTAACAAGTATTTGCGTATCCAAAGATACCAGCTTCCTGGACTGGAGCTGAATCTGGAAGACTGTTTTGGAACAATGCCGATTTTGTGTTTCTGTGGAATAATATTTTTAAATAAGAGAAATGAGACTTTAATTATGCTTATAAAGAAAAAGTCTAAACCACTACTCTTCTTTTCTGTTGGTTTTATCCCAGAGGGATAAAACAAGCATGGATGTGATTTATGTGCTGGCCCACATAGCTCCTTTTGCAAATGTGGCTTTAAACCAGCTAATCTTGTAAAAGTCTTTACGCTGACTAATTTAGAAGCAAGGAGAACAAATGTGGGAGTATAAATGTAAGGCACTGAATAAGAGTGACAATCTCTGCCAATGAACACACTGCTGTGTTTCTGGGTACCCGCTGTCGTTCACGACTTTCCTTGAGATGAAGCTTCCTGGAGCTTGCCTTGCCTCCCGGCTGTGATGTGCTGCATGCCTGGAATTCCCAGTTTGCAAGGTGAGATCTGTCCAGGATCTCAGAGATCACACTCCTCAGGCCCATTTTATGGGAGACCAGAAAGTGACCAGCCCAAGGTTACATGCTGGTGGCTAAGCTTTGCCAAAAGCAAGTGTATTACAGCATCTGCTCACCTCTCCTGGATGCTGTAGCTTCCTGAGTCCCTGGAAGTCACCACCAAAATTTGCCGGAGAACGTATCTTCTTAGTTGAACAGATTGGTAACACTCCTATTCATTTGATAGGCGTGTGGCATCTTACTCATTTGATAGATTATAAATAATAAAATATAAATAAACAAATATTTTAAAAGGAAACGCAGGGTTTTTTTTAATCACAGAAAGATTTTCTAATTATCACTGTTTGGGCAGTTCCTTATTTTTGTCTGAGTTATGAGCAAAACAATGTTCCCTAAGGCATTTTCGTACCCGAAACACACACTCTCTTCTGCAAACTGTGGGAGCAGCTCTTCCGTGGCTCTTGTCAGTGAAATGATACGACATTACAGAGAGAGAGTGAAGAAGTGTTTCCACAGCAAATAGGACGCTGAAAATAGTATCTGGAGCGAAAGTAGGATGAGGAATTACTTCTTCATTGTTTCCATGGAAAAATAGGGACGTGAGAATTCTGTATGCAATGACTGCCTCTGAGGCCTGATAGGTCTGGAGACTTCCTTAAACACAGTGGGATGGCATCTGCTAACAGAGTGACTCTTGAAACAACTGTTCATCATTTCACTGCCGTCTTTACGAGCTCTCCATTTTAAAGGACTGCGAGACTGATTTATTTCACGTAGGTATGAAAGTTTTTCATGACTGTATTTTTATACCTAGTTGCCTATCGCCTGACCATGTTGAGTCTTTACAAAACTGCATAAGGGGTGCTGACCTTCTTGCGAAGTTGTGATGGAGCACATGGAGTCCTTGTGCTGTGGGGGCACATGGAGTCCTCTTCCAGCTCAGAGACCTGCTCCGCAGATGCCCTAGGCTTGCCTTCTCCAGATGAGGTCCCTTTCTACCCACCCCCTTCAACTGTCCTCGTTCTAGAAACTTCAGCTAATAAACCAACATGCTAGTAAATGAACCCCTTCAAGATGCAAATGACAAGTATAGATTAATGTTTGCTGCCCCATCACCATTTTGCAAGGGTATGTGTAATTTCTTTTTTAAATCCTGAAGAAAAAGCCCTAGGAAATGCGTGCCTGTCTGAACAATGTAGACTGTTTTGGAAAATTAGTTTTGGCATACTGATTAATCTTGTTATCTTATTCAAAATTTAGAGATCTGATACTGCACCTGTAAATTATACTAGCATTTATTAAGCACCTACTTACATTTTCAGCATGGTTAGAGGCGGAAAAACTTAAAAACTGGATCCTAAAAAACTGGTATTGATATCTGATGAAACAAAGCAAAAACACAAGAAGTGAGGACCTTGCCAAATACACTTTCACCCATTCAGCATATATTTAAAGATCACCTGTGAGGTACAAAGGACAGTTTATAGTGGGGGAAGGCTGGGGATAAAGATAAAAAAGTGGGTGAAACTATGTTACTTTCCCTCAAAATATTCAAAGTCTATTAGAAAATGAAAACACATATACACAAATAGGTGTAAAAAAGGCATTATGTGATAAATGCCTAAAATGGTAAACACTTTAATGGGAGGTCAGAGAAGGGCATAATAATTTAGGGCTGATGAGATTAGAAAAGATTTCAAACTCTTCTAGCTATTGATCTGTTTCTTACCTTCTCTCTTAAAATGAAAGAAAACAAAAACTTAATACTTACACATTTTTGTTTTAATTTTTATCAAAATTACAGAAGATTCAAATAGTTCTACAAGGTTATTAAGACAAGTATCTCCAGCCAGCCTACCTCCCACCCTTGCATTTCTCCCTCCCAGACACAACCACTTTTACCTCTTTTAGCAGATTGCTTTGGTGTCCTTTTCTCTAACAAACATACTCGTATCACCATTTCTTGACTTTGCAGTTGTAGGCATTATCTATTGACTTACCGTTACAAAAGAAGAGAATTTAGCTTTATTTCCTTCTAAGGCCTTTATGACACATTACTTCTTTCCCATTCCTTTACCCTTTCAGTAATTAATTTTGTAATTTTGCTTAGATTTATATTCAGTGTTTACATTGTTATGACTATGAAGTACTATTTACAATTGAGTCATCTGGTAAACCATGATGAATTTTCTTTTTCCCTTCCAAAACTGGTTTTTGTTTTCCCATCTTCTTTTTCACCTGTTTGATCTCCTATCCCAGACCTGCTGAGCACTAACAAATCTTTGTCCAGCCAAGTTTTCTCTCTTGATTCTGAAACCTGTATTAATTCAACAAATAATAAAAACATCAACTGACCACCTGCTATGCATCTGACACTGTACTGAGACCAAGCACATTGGACATACTCTCTCAGTTAATTCACATGATTCTATTTTGAGTTAGGTACCATTGTAAATAATACCTTTTACAGATTAGGAAGACAAAATTTAGAAACCTTATGTGCAAACTTGCCCAAGCACACAGATAGTAAGTGGAAACATAATGTAAAGTCAAGCAATGGGACTCTAGAACCTCTGATCCTAATCACCCATGCTCTATAATCTTCCAATGAATATGTATCAACTGGAAGCCACCGTAAGATTGGCATGGTCTGCACCATGATCAATAAATCAGACTATTCCTGCCTTCGTGGAGATCACAGTCTAGCAGGTAGGACACACAAAGAAGATGATACAGTAAGAATGCAGTGGAGCACAGAGGATAAGTGAAATTAGTAATGAATAGAAGAATACATAGAAATTAGACAAGAAATACTTGCATTTAAAAAATATATATTTATTGAGCATACACGATGTGCCAGGCACTGTGCTAGGTGCTAAGGACAGATTGTTAAGACAAACAAGAATTTTCCAGGCTGGGAAGGAAATAGAAGAGAGAAAAATGAATGATCCAGGCAGAGGAAACAGCATGTGTAAAGGCCAAGAGATAAAAGAGCATAAAATGTTCAAGGCACTGAAAACAATTCAGAATAACTATAATTGTAATTGTAAGATGGGGGTAGGGGACAGTGAGGTATGACGTTGAAGAGATTTTAAAAAAAGAACCAAATCAGAGAGGTGTGTGAGGTGATGTTAAAGAGCTCGGGCTTCAATGGTAAATTTGGAACTCAGAGGGTGCCTGTGTAGAGGGGGCAGTGATCATAATTGTGTTTTAAAAGTATTTCTTTGACTGCAGTGTGGAGAATGGATTAGATGGAAGTATGGCTGAAAGCAGAGAGAGCAAATAGTAGTTTGTTGTATTATTTTAGATTAAGAGGTTACTATGGTCTGGATTAAAGTGAGGATAGAGAAAAGTGGATACATTTCAAAGATATTTAGGAAATAGAATTGTTAGGAATTGGGGGTAATTCATTCCTTTTTGGGTTTCATAACTATTTGTAGAATACCTAGTATGTGTCAAGCATTATGCTACACCCTAGGAAGGAGATACAATGGGGAGGACAGAATCGATTCCTTATAGTACAGACAGAAAGACAGAATGAGACAAATAATTGTAATTATGGTAAGTCTTTCAAAGGAGAAATATGAGGTGCTTTTAGAGAGAAATCTGACCCAGTCAGACCAAAAGTAGGAGTCAGAGAAACCTTGAGGAAGTAACTTTTTTGTGGTAAAATACATATAACATAAATTTTACCATTTTAAACATTTAAAAACTGTACAATACAGTGGCACTAAGTGCATTTACAATGTTGTGTAATCATTCCCATTTATTTAGTTCCAGAACTTATTTATCACCCTAAACGGAAACCCAGTACCCACTAAATGGTCTCTCTCCATTGCTGCTTGGCAACCACTGACCTGCTTTCTATCTTTGTGGATTTGCCTGTTCTGGATATTTCGTATGAATGGAATCATAAAACATGTGGGTTGTGTCTGGATTCTTTCCCTGACCACCATGTTTTCCAGGGATACCTATGTTGTTGCATGCATCAGTACTTCATTCATATTTACGACTGAGTAATATTCCACCGTAGGTATGTGACACATTTTGTTTATCCATTCATCAGCTGTTGGACGTTTGGGTTGTTTCCACTCTTTGCCTATTGTGAATTAGAGCTGTGATCAATGGATTTTCACATACAAGTTTTTGTTTGAAGACAGTTTCAAATCTTTTGGGCATACATATAGGACTTGAATTGCTGGGTCATATGGTAATTTTATTATACTTATTGAGGAACTTCCAAGCTGTTTTCCATGGTGGCTGCAATTTTACATTCACACGAGCATCGTATGAGTGTTCCAATTCCTCCGCACCCCCGTTGATACTTACTGTCTTTTCTATTATGGCCGTCCTAGTGCATGTGAAGTGGTGTATTACTGTAGATTTGATGTCCATTTTCCTAATGACCATTGACATTGAGCATCTTTTCATGTGCTTATTGCCCATTTGTATATCTTCGTTGGAGAAATTTCTATTCAAGCCCTCTGCCTAATTTTTAATTGAAATGTTTTTTGTTGTTGAGTCATAAAAATTCTTTATATATTCTGGATACTACACTCTTATGAGATACAAAACATGCCAATATTTCCTCAAGTGATGTGGGTTGTCTTTCACTTTCTTGATAATGCCCTTTGATGCACGATGTTTTTAATTCTGATGAAGTCCAACTCATCTATGTTTGTTGTTGTTTGTCATTTAAGTCCTATTTAAGAAACCACTGTGAAATACAAGGGCATGAAGATTTGCCTCTGTGTTTCCTTCAAAGAGTTCTATAGTTTTAGCACTTAAATTTTAAGTATATGACCCATTTTGAGTTGATTTTTGCGTGTGGTGTGTGGCAGGGTCCAACTTCTTTCTTTGGCATGTGGATGTCTGGTTGTCACAGTGCCACTTGTTGAAGAGACTGTTCTTTCCCATTGAATGCTCTCGGCACCCCTGTCAAAAGCAATTGACCACAGATGTATAGGTTTATTTCTGGACTCTCAATTCTATTCTATTTACCCTTATGTCTGTCTGTATGCCAGTACTGTACGATTTTGATCACTACAGCTCTGCAGTAAGTTTCAAAACTGGGAAGTGTGACTCCTCCAACTTCGTTCTCCTGTTTCAAGATTGTTTGGGCTATTTTGGGTCCTTTGCAATTCCATGTGATTTTTAGGATTGGCTTTTCCATTTCTGCAAAACAAAAAAAACCCCAATAAACCCTACTGGAGTTTTGATAAAGATTGTATTTAACCTGTAGATGGTTTAGGGAAGTAGTTTATCTTAATATTAAGCCTTCCAGTCCATGAACACGGGATGTCTTTCCACTTATTTAGGTCTTCTTTTAGTTTCTTTCAGCAAAAATGTATAGTAAGAAATGACATTTAAGTTGACTGAATGTGTGGAATGAGAAGGGAAGGAAGTGACCTGGGGTGGCATCTGAGCTCAGGGTTCAGGCATCTGACAGAGTGGCTGGTGACCTCTTTGGTGGGAAACAAGGGCAGAGAATGCAAGGAGGAGACATTGTTGAATTCAGTTTGTCTGTACCAAGACAGTGCCTGTGAGATATTTAACCCACATGGTTAACAGTCCTCTTTTAAAACACCCTTACTCCAGCAAGAGTGGACGTTTTGTATTAAACATGACATTTCAAAGATGAGAGCTCTTTTTCAGATTTCTTTGTCATCAAAGAAAAAGTTTGGTATAGTTTTTATGTTGTGTATTTTATTGCATTTTCTGTACTGGCTTTATCATATTGATAAGCCATTATACATTTATATCAAGCAATTAGACTCTCATTTAAAACAGTGTTCTTAAACATTATCATAAGAAACAATTTTTTCTTTGAATTTTAACATAGTATACAGTTAAGGTTTCCCTACCTTTGGATAATGTTGGCCCCTTCGTACTTACCATATAATTTTCCTTTTAAGTATTCTGCAATAGATGGCACAAGTCAAGTACAGTATACATTTAATCGAGTATGGAATCATTTTTGTACATACTTCTCTCATACCCCTCTCCCTGCATCCTGCCCTCCCCACACGAAACGTGTGGTAAGTGCCCTCGATGGCTCCTTGGCAGCTCTTACAGGAGGTGGATACAGACTGAAGTTAATGTTGTGATGATCTAGTGCTTTGCCACTTAGCAAAGGTTAATTCTGCATATTTACTGGTATATTATTTAATATTAGCAAGAACAACTTTTCTGTATATTATTCTGTAACATGTTTATAAAAGGATATCTTATTTTTAATCATTCAATTTTTTAAACCAATCTGTAATGACTGTCTTGAATTAGATGAGTAAACCTCAAGGTTTTTAAAAATCAAAGTAAAATGAATATATATCATGAATTTATGGTGGAACGTTAGAGTGCTAATGAATAAACAAGACCTAAATCAGGGCACTAGCCTACATTACTGTAGTCATAATGAACAATGATTACATAAAATGAGAAACTGTCTACATCATATGAATACTATTAATGACAGGACTTTTTTTTATTAAAATGACAAGAGTACAAATAGCTTATATCAGTAAAATACAGTAGTGTTCAAATTGTAATATCAACATTAAATCAAGGCCTATGGACAGAAAAGGGAAGAGATTTGGGAGATTTTAGGGCAAATAAGGAAACATCACTGAACTTGTTAGTCTACATTATAGACAGCTGCCACAGGCAAAAAAAATAAATAAAATGGCAATTAAGTTGATTGCAGTATTTTAATATTTTAAAGAAAATGTATTAAAAATACAGATTTTTATTAAAAAATCTTACATTCTTGACAGATATAGATAGCATCACCTACCTTTCTAAAAATAGTAGGGGTAAACACAATTGTAGAAAATGTATGTTAATTACTGGTACAATACTACGGATTTAAAAACCCTGACACACTCCTACTATCTACTGTTCTGCAGTCAGATTATGGCCTGGAATTTATGTCAGGTTGGCTCCAAAATGGAAAACGGGGTCCTAGGCCAGTATTGGTCAATTGTGCCCATGTTGGCACAACTTCTCTAGCCATGAAAGCATAAATCACAAAGAAAAAATCAGTTTTGTAAAAACACTTTTCCCTCTTTTTATAAGCTTCTTTATTTACTCCGGATAGTTAACATAACCATGTTCAATAGTGAAGTAAGCAGATTTTACACTCACTATTACTGTATGGATAGAAAGAGCCATATGCACTTTTGTTTTTATAAGTCATCTCAGATTGCTGTGATATGGCACATTAAAACAGAGATTCAGAGGCACAAAGTTAATAAATACATTTAACATTATCAAGCATTCAAAAGATAATACAATCATATAGCAAAAAAAAAAAATCAGTTTGTAACTTTGACCTCTCCCAAGGATGTGAAGAATTTTTCCACGTGTCAGAAATCTCTATAGCAAAGATTCCTGCAAGAGAGGAAAAAATTACATAGATTAATAGTTTTAACTCAATGACTTCACAATACATGAAAAATCTATTCTAACATTACTTAGGCAATACTTGAGATTTTTCCCCCCCAGCTTCTGTGAAGGAGAACAGATACAATGTACTTTCTCACTCAATTTTCACAAACTGTGATACATCCATATCATGGAATAATGTTCAACAATAAAAAGGAATGAACAATTGACATACAACAATTTGGACAAATCTTATGGACATTGTGGTAAATGAAAAAAGTCTCAAAGTTACAACCTGTGTGTGATTCCATTTATATAATATTCCTGAAATGTCAGAATTACAGAGATGGAGAAGAAATTAGCGTTTGCTCAGGGGTAGGGAGGAGGAAGCGTGGACTGTGACTACAAAGGGGTGTCATGAAGGAATGAGTTCCCTGCTGCTGATGGCGCAACTCAGTACCTCGACTGAGGTGTTATTACATGTGTGGTATGTAAAAAAACTGCACACACACACAAACAAGTGCACGTAAAAAGTAGTGAAAACTGAGTAAGGTCTATAGACTAGTTCACTGACTACCAATGTCAGTTCCCTGATTTGTAAGATATTGCCATGGGGAAAAGCTGGCGGAAGAAAATGGAGGAAGGATACGTGGAACTATCTGTACTATTTTCGCCAATACCTACAATCATTTCAAAATAAAAAGTAAAGCGAAACAAAACAAAACCTCGTTATAGCCATACAATGCAACATTACTCAGCGGTTAAAAAGAATATCCAATAATATCTGATACGTACAACAAACTGGATAAATCTCAGATATATAACAGTGAGTGAAAGTCAGCCACTACAGACTACATACTATCTGATTCCATTTATATGACAACCGGAAAAGGCAACACTATAGGAAAAGCAAACAGATCACTGGTTGAGGAAAGTAAATTAAGTACATTGACCGTTGTTTGGATAATAGCTGGCAGTCAGAGGATACCATTTAAAACAAACAGCAGAAGCTTACATTTTTTAAAAGAAGGATTAAGGCTACTATTAAAAATATTAATAAAAAGGTAATCATTATAATAAAACACAATTCAATCTTTTGAGTGTGAAAAGAAATGTTCACAAAGAAGAATAACCAAATTGAGAAAGAAATACAGTAAATAAAACATGGTTAAACACAGTTATCATAATATAGGATAATATGACAGAGTTGAGACCAAATTAAACAGCCATATCAATAATGTAAAGGAGCTTAACTTACCTATTTTAAGAAAAGAATTTCAAAATGGCTCATAAAGCAAAATTCAAATCCATACTATATACAAGAGAGATACTTAAAATGCAGTGATTCAAAAAAGCTAAAAATAAAGAGATGGACAAAGATTTACCAGGTAAATGGAGACAATATGGAAACAGGAGTTGTAATTCTGATACCAGACAAAGTAGATGTCAATCCTTCCTCCTTCCAAAAAAATTAAATGCATCAGTAAATAACCATAAAAGAGCCACATTCACAATGAAGATATGACAGTTCAGAATATCTATGCAACAAATAAAACAATAAACTACCTATATAAAAGAAAATTTATAGGAGATACAAGAAGAAATAAAAACATGTAATAGTAGATTTTAAGACACCATTCTTAGTAAAATAGGTCATGTGAACAAAAATTAAATGACATTATAAAAGAACTAAATAGATACATTACACTACACTCTGATAAGAAAGAACATATCTTCTCAAGTGCACACTAACTGTTCACAAAAATTGATCATGTAGTAAAGTATAAAGAAAACATCAGTAGTTTCCATAAAATAGAAATATTATAAACAAGAGTCTAGTCACAATGCAGTAACACTAGAAATTAGAAATGAAACCAAAACAACGACAACAAAAAAACCCTTTTCACTGGAAAATTAAAAGATTTTCTATCAAATGACTCCTGGGTAAAAGTGAAAATACAAACAAATTAGAGAATTTCTGAAAAATAATGATCACAAAAACACCACATATCAGAATCTATGTAATACATTTAAAGCAGTGATCACAGAAAAATTCAGAGCCTTGAATGGCTACATCAATAAAAATGAAACAATGGCAATAAATGAATTAAATTTCTAACACAAAAAGCTAAGGGAAAAAAATCCAGCATAGTAAATGAAAAGGTAGCACAAGTAAGGAAATAATATAAATAGAAACAGATATTAAGATAGAGAAATGAAAATAGGTTAAATCAGTAAATCAAAATGCTGGTTCTTTGAAGCAATAAACAAAGTAAACAAACCATAGGCTAAGGCAATCAACAAACAAAAAGGGGAAGCACACATATACAAATAAGAAATGACAGCAGGATATAATTATTGACATAGAGGAAATTGTAAAATTTATAAAATACTGCAGTGGTTACTTCTGTGCAAATAAATCTGAAAACCTGGATAAATTTTAGACAAATAAAGTAGAGATAGAAAGCTTAAAAAGACCAATTTCCAATGAAGAAATAGAATAAGTTATCAAGGAAGAACACGCCAAAAAAAAAAAAAAAAAGAACCACGGCTATGTGGTTTCACAGGTTAATTCACCCAAATCCTTACAGATCAGAAAATTTCAAACTATATAAACTGTTTCAAAGCACAGTAAACAAAAAACTTTCAAATTCTTCTTTTGAAGCAAGTATAACATTGGTATCTAAACTTGATAAAAATATCACAAAGAGAAAATTATAGACCAATATCACTTAAGAATATTGATACACAAACCTAAAATAAATAAAATTTTAATGAACACTAAGAAAATAATACACTATGATCAAATAGAGTCTATGCCAGAAATTCAAAGATGGGTCAATAGCTGAAAAATTTATTAATATAACTCACATATTAATAGTTCTAAAGAGAAGAATCATATCTTCATAGATACTGAAAAAGCCCTTGACAAAAACATTCTTTCCTAATAAAAAATCTTGAAAAACTAGGAATGGGTGGTGTTTCCTTAATGCCATAAAACATATAAACCTCAATCCTAACACCAGCATCTTACTTAATGGGCAAACTGTAGAGGCATTCCCACTAAAGTTCAGAATTAAAACAAGGATGTCCACTTTTGCCACTACTATTTAGCATCACTCTGAAGACACTAGTGAATACAATTAACTAGAGAATACAATTCAAGAGATAAAATAGGAAAAGAAGAAATAAAAATTATCTCCTTTTGCAAATAACATGATAGTATACTTGGAAACCCCTAAAGAATCAAAGACAAACTTAATGAAACCATAAAAGAATTTAGCATGGTAACATGACAGAAAATTAACATGCAAAAATAGCATTTTTTGAAGATACAATGAATGAAGGAAACCCCATTTACAATAGCAACAACAACAAAATAAAGTATTTAGGAATGAATTTAACAAGAAATGTTCAAAACCTATATAAAGAAAACTACAAGCCATTCCTGAAGGACACAAAGCAAATTTGAACAAATAGGAAGAAATCTCTTCTTCTTGGTTAGGATGTCTCAACATAATCAAGAAAAGTGAAAAATGAAAGCAAACCGAGACAAATGAACCTAACGCTATTTCAAATGTATACCATGGCCACAGTGAAAGGGAAAAAAAGAAAATTAATCCAAGTAGTTTAGGAACATAGTATTTGACTATATACCCTCAAGACTCGGTTAAGGGTGTATACAGAGATGGGAAGGAAGAACTGTACACAGATTCTGAGCATTTGAGTTGGTCTGTTTACTGTAGTGACATAGGTGAAGAAGTTCTGAAAGTATTTTAGATGCATTCTGGGATTGAGCAAATAAGTAACTGTGCCACTGCTGTTGAGTAGGTGTGTTGATGTTGAACCAGATTCTCACTGGAGAAGAAAGGACACACAAATACAGAGTGGAAGGAGGCAAGGAAGAAACTTGTGACGATGATTCCAACTGGAGGTACTGGTTACTGTTTAAAAACGTCTGTTGTGGGGGTGGTGGGAAGAAAACAAGAGACAGAGGGAGAGAGAGAGAGAGGGAGAAAGGAGGACGGAGCATGTGTGAGTGTGTGAGATAGCTCATATGTGGTCTCAAGCACGTAAAAGGCAAATGGGGTGGGGCGGAGGGGATAGCTCGAGTGGTAGAGCATGTGCTTAACACGCACAAGGTCCTGGGTTCAACCCCTAGTACCTCCTCTAAATATAAACAAATAAACCTAATTACCCCCCCAAAAAAGAAAGAAAGTAAATGGGGTAAAATTTTAATAATAGTGAGTATGGGTAAAAGGTATACAGATGTTCTTTGTATTATTTTATTTTTATTTTTGTTAACTTCTTGTAAGCTTGAAGCTATTTCCAAATAAAAATATTTTTATAAAATTTGTAAAATATAGGAATATAAGATATTTTCCCCTGAAAATTTAGCCTATTACTTTCCTAGAGTATATGTATTTTATGGTGCTGTTAATAATTAGCCAATATTTTGTTAATGAAGGTATATGAGAAAAATGTGTCTTGTAGAAATTTTTAAAAATCAGATTTTAAAAATACAATTTATGTAAACATTAGAATAGACACCTTTCTCTGGTATATTTATATAAAACTAATTAGCAGTATACTTTATTTTTGGTCAACATATCTAATTATGTAATCATGTTTAAACAGCACTACTAATGACAGACTGTTACTGAGTTTTCTCATCTCCTCAAATATGCAGTTTCTATTGCTATGTGGTTCCCGAAGAATGGATCCTTAACGCACTTACTCTTCTAATGATCGATCTAGGCCTCGGTCAGGAGATCGATGGTGAACACGTTCTGGTGAATGACATTTTGCATTTGGCTTCATCGCAGAACTCAAATGATAAGCATTACTTGAGTAATTCTGGCGGCGAAGTTCTTGCACAGCCCTCTCCCTAAAGCAAAATAATGAGGCTTTCAAACTTTATCTCCAGTGACATTATTAATACTGTCATAAAACTGTAGTTAAAATCATACTTGAAAATATAACCATCATGAAATAACCAAAATCTGTTGTTCTCTAAGAAGCAATGCTCTCCAGGCTGAACACTGCATAGTGTTTGAAAGGCTTACCTTTCAAAGCGCTCTGTCCCTAGCTGTCTCTTGGTAATGTCTAAATCAGCTTCCAACTGCGTTACGACGTTCCTGAACTGGGCCACGTCTCTACTCTGGATGGCCCTGTGTAAAGGAATGTAAGAGTGACAGCTAATTAAAGGTAAAATATGGCTAGGACTTCTAGAGTACATGAAGCCATGCTGGCAATGGTTTCTCGCTGGATCCAAGCAAAATTGTGATTTTAATAGACATATTAGCACATCAAAAATAATACCAAGTTTAGATGTAGTAAATGTGCAAAGTAGCCTACTAAAAGCCTAAACTATCCTAGCCCCATTCAATTAGTTAAACCTTCCCCGTCTCAGTTTCCCAATGTTTAGATGGGGTGATATTATTTATTATCTCTTTACTGCAGATCATTTTTACAAGTGTACTTTCGGGTATTATGTGTATATTCCTGTGCATATAAGACTGGATACACTAGCACCATGATTAATATGTTCTGTGTGTCTATATAAACATTTAGTTGACCAAATGCCTTATATATATTTGTAGTGAAATTTGATATATCCACTCTCTTCAATTTAACAGGCTAGTCCTTAGGGCTAAACAATGGCTCAAAAACCTTGTGATAGAGCCCCTATCATAAGGACAATAATGACAGAGACAAACGCTGCTGGCACAGGACATTCTATCCTCGTTGCTGGCTTTCAGGACTGCACTGTAGACTGCTGGAGTCTAAACTTTAGAGAATAAGAACACAGAAGTTTATCAGGCTTACCAGTTCTAAGTGACAGTACTTACCAGCAAGTCTAAAACAGAATGTCCCCCTTAAGGTGGGAGTTTTGGCACACTACACTGAGGCAGGTTTCCACCTCCAGCTTGAGAAAATAATCCTGCAGAACTGGTTGAATGTATCACAAAAGCTCAGCTGCAGTGACTGAAAAGAATGACTCAATCACAGCTGCCACAACCTAAAAAGTTTTGGAAGGAAACTGGCCCTGGCTTTGCAGCCTTGGCTCAGCCAGGGGTTCCTACAAGTGGCTGATTCCTGAGACCTTGCTTCCTGTCCTTCCCCACGTCCCACACTAGGACGGGAGGGCAGAGTTGAGGCTGGATGAAAGTGTTGCAGGTGGACAGATAAGAAAAGAGGCTAAGGGTCCTCGTCAGGTTTTGTGGGGGGTGACCAAGTTTAACAATAAAATACTCATGATCCAGGCAGGCATTTCCACCCAACCCTCTAGTCCTGTAATAAGGTGCTAAAGGCACTAGGGATTCTTTTTTTAAAAAGTCAAAATCAATGCTCTGGGGGAAGCCTTGAGCATTCTGTGAATACATGGTTCTTCCAGGTACCCTGTATACACTTATAGGTACATAGGGAAATACTGTGTGACAAACAGACTAGGTAGCAATACAAGGTAGGTCCAAAAATAGAAAAATTCTTCTGGTTTCAGAGTACTTAATTTTTTTTCTAATCTGGTTATAAGATTTCCTAAACATAATATTGTTAGATCAATAGATGTTCTCTTATACGCAAAGCTCTGATGGAAAAAATCAACAAAGATGGCTAAACTTCAATTTAGATAAACACATAATAGAAATAAGTACTAAATCTTAGACGAATCACAATATTTTAGGTCATCAGTTTAATCAACAGTAAATTATGGCACTAAATTGTCTAAATTCCAGCCTTAGCCTATAATGTACTCTAATTTTAAGAAATATGACTTTATGTTATCATATTGCTAGCCAACTCACATTTTATTTTCTGCCAAACAAAGGTGTTCTTTAAGAAGCTGAATTTCAGATTCCTTTTCTTGAAGTGCTATCTGAGACTGATATTCTTTGTCTCGATTGGCCACCAGCAAAGCTTCTAGATTCTGCATGGAGATCCTCTCATTTGTCATCTGACTCCTGAGGAGTTCTATTTCAGAACGAGCAGAATCTAACTCATTCTCCATCTGTGCAATAACAGGAAGACACCTATACTTATTCCCATTTGTTCACTTAACCGATTTATTATCAGAGACAAATTTCTGTATTATGTCATAAATTTAATTTCTTGATTACAAATCGTGTCCTCCTTACCAGATACAAACACACACACACACAAACACACACACACACACACACACACACAGAGAATATCACTTTCCCCAACCCTCTGATATCAGAAAATTCATTAATTTAAGTAAAGAGTATGATTAATCCCAAACTGCAAACAACTCCCATTTCCAGCTTTGATATTTCTGAATATATTTCTACAAGACTGACATGGTAGTATCTGTGACTACTGCTTTGTCTTGAGTTAGGTGAGTTACAAACACCTAACCACCAGGGATGGAATGTCATCGTATTCCATAGTTAAGAAAGATAAGGAGCAATTGCATATTCCCTCTCTTGCATGATCCTATGGGAAACTTCACTTTTTGAAGGTTATCTTGAGCCTAAATAATGCTCTGTAAGCCAAATGTTTTTTCAAGAGGGGGAAAACCAGACATCACTATTTAGAAAAAAATTATTCCTATCTCACAATATACATTATAATAAACTATATGTGCATTTTTTAAAGTTAAATGTGAAAAGATAAAACTCTACGAAAAGAAAGTTAAATAAAAATGAAATAATTAAGAGAGGAGTAGGCGGGTGGGGAAGAACTTTGTAGACTAGAAACAATTTAAAAAATGATATTTGACCATAGAAAAAATAAACATATTGATTATCATTATAAACAACCAAAATTTACAAGGAAAAAAAACAGATGAAGATAAACTCAGTAAACAGTTAATATCCTATATAAGGAAGATGAACAAATTGATGAGAAAAATGAACTAATGATATGAACAGACAATATATAAAATACAGCTAATTAGTAAACATATAGAATTAATGCACCCTTACTAATAATAATCAAATAAAAGTTAAAGCAAGATTAATTAGAAATTAATCAGCCAATCATTAAATAAATTTAGGTTAAAAGAATATCATTAAAGTTATAATTTAGCTGGATAATCCTCAATCTCATGGTTCTTTGTTGATTGATATGTCAATGTGTTTTATAATTCTTTTGGCTAAAAGTAAATGCAAATTACATACTCAAAGGAAGAGTTTCTATTCTGATCTTGAATTGTTTGGAATACAGCATACATTAATTTCTTTTACTTTAAAAATAAAATCTCAAGTTGAAAGGCATGGCTTGATGTGATATTTTATAAAAATAGTTTGGTTTTTTTAAATTGTGGTAATCTTATGGTAATAGTAATATTGAAAGAACTATTTTTAAATGTATTACATACCATTTCTATCTCTTGATCTTTAGCAACCAGCTGTCGATTAAGAAGTTCTTTGCTTGAGTCAAGTTTAATACAAAGTTCCCTTGTGGAAGACAAATCTGCAAGGGCAGATACTTTTTCGAACTGAACCTTCTGAAGCTCCTCTTCCATCTTTACAATAGACTTATGTAAAGTAGAAATCTGGGACTTGTAGGACCGTTCTGCATTTAAGTGCTGCAAGGACAAAATTATTATATATAGAGACTTTTTCTTAACTTAAAAATAAAGCGACAACATGGAAAACAATGTGGGGCAATCTTTTAATGATGGTACTTTCAGATTACAAGAAACTTTAAATGATATAGGTGATTACAGTATGTACAAAACGTTCTGGGAAAGAAATTCAGGTTTCAGATTTCTATATATAAAATCCATGAGGAAAGTGGTCAACTGGTCATTCTTTCTAATGTACTTAGAAAACAACTTAATCTCAATTAAATGTCTCAGACCCAAAGCTAGTTGAGATTTACATGTTTAGCCTATAGTTCTGTCTATATTTGCTATAATTTCAATTATTCTATAATATAAATATCACCATTGTTAAAGACAAAACATTAGCCACTTTCACTCACAATACCCATTTTCCATCCTTTTTTTTTTTTTGGTGGTAGAATGGCTTTTTCTTTTTTTTATATGTAAACATTTTTTTATTGAGTTATAGTCATTTTACAATGTTGTATCAAATTCCAGTGCAGAACACAATTTTTCAGTTATACATGAACATACATACATTCATTGTCACGTTCTCTTTCACTGTGATCCGCCACAAGATCCTGTATATATTTCCCTGTGCTACACAGCACAATCTTGTTTATCTACTCTACATTTTGAAATCCCAGTCCCTTCCCACCCCCCATTTTCCATTCTTGAATGGCACGTTGATACCAGCTGTAATATCATAAAATGAGGACCAATAATTATCCAACACTAATAACTCTGAGGAAAAAGACTCTGGGCAAGTATAAATCAAGAATACATCCACATTACGGAAAATAAGAGCAGGTTTTAAAACTGTAATATGAAATTGAAGTTATGTAAATGCTTTTAAATGTTCAAGACAATTCCACCCTCCCTTGCTTTTTGTTTTTGTTTTCAGAAAAAATGTCTTCTGTAAGTACACTGCCACCTACAGAGAAGTATTTGCTATTATGTGAAGCTAACAGAACTGAGAGGCAAATAAAGAAATTTTTCTTCCTTTACAATACAATGCACACAAAAAATTGCTCCTGGCATAAGTTATTTGGCCACAATTCACTCCTATCTTTCTCCCTCTATTCCTTTCTCACTGACTCTACTTTTCACTCATTCTTCAACCTTCTATCTAACCATCCATCTATCCACCCACTCACCTACCCATCCGTCCACCTATCCATCCATTCCACACTTATTGAGTATATTCTATGTTCCAGTCAATGTGGCTAGATGCATATCCAATGGAAAGCAAAATGGTTCCTGCTCTCATGAGTAGAGTCATGTATCAATAAAATAATCATACAGATGAACATGTAAATGCACATTAAGCAAATATTTCTAGAGAAAAAAGTGTGTAACAGATGAAAGTGACTAAGAGGATCAAGGAATTCAGAAAAGGCTTAACTGAGTAAATGCCACTTGAACTGAGATCTGAAAGGTGAGTGGATATACACTGTGTGTTGGGAGGGTGCCTTTTCAATCAGAGGACAGCTAAGTGCAAAGCAAGAACAGAGAGAAGGCTAGGACGGCTAGAGCTCAGAGACCACAGGGAGGAGCATAGGAGACGCAGTTGAAAAGGTATACAAATGACAAAACAGAGCATCAAAGCCATGTTCAAATTTAGATCTTTATCTCTACTAAAAGATCTTCCAGAGGGAGGTTATGTGATCAGTTCTGTGTTGTGAAGAGATCACTTTGGATGTTTCAGATTCTAGTAAGATAGTTGATTAAATTAAGTGGAAAACCTTCTGGATAAATAGAACAAAAAATTATTTTTGCAATTCATAGCTGAGCTTTCAGGTAAAAAAGAGAAATTCTCACATGACAAAAAAAAAAAAAAACAAAGAGAAGACAAAACCAGAGCAAGGAGCAAATGAGCAGGCCTGAAGCTAAGAACTGGGGGTTGGAAGACCCAGTAACAGTGAATGGCTTAACACACTCAAGCAAGAATAGGCGACAAGAATTTAGGACTAATGGATAGTCAGAACTGAGATCTGCACGTAATCTGGGACCCTTGAAAGGAGGCTCCAGAGAAAAAAAAGCCACTCTACCTCACAGGGAGACAACCAAAAGTTTATCCTGACCTAGATTCTGGATAGAGAAAAAAATGTCTTCTGTAGGAAACTGAAACATTAGGTCTGGATTCGCCCAATTTTGGAATCTGACTTTACACTACACCCAGTTCTAAACTTTAACCTAAAGTCTGTTCCATGCCTACGATAACTTGGAGTACTTTTGTAGAAGCAAACCCATCTCCCCTGGCCATACTAGATTCTATAGCAGGGGGTGGGGTAGTTTTACTTCAGGGGAGCTGACAATCAAACACAAGAGGACACAATCCGCTATGAGTGAGAGTCAGAGCCACACAACATATATAGCAAGGTCAGACTTCCAGAACTTCAAATTACTGAACAAACATTTTATAAGGCATGGGAGAATATGCTTAAATGTTCATTAAAGACAAATTGAAAAGAAAAGAATAACACTTTCAGAAAGAAGCCAGATTTGAAGAAAAATCAAAAAGAACTTCTGGAAAGAAAGGAAAAGTAGTCAAGAAAATTAAAAAAAAAAAGACTGCATCGAAGTACGGACTAGCACAGCTGAAGAGAGAAGAATGAGCTAGAAGACAGATCACAGCAAGAGAAATAAACATACAGAAACTATGATAAAAAGATTAATAAACATTTGGGCATATTATAAAAGTTGAAGGAGACAGTAGAGTGAATTTGGAGAAAGCAATATTCAAAGATATTACATCTGAGAATTTTCTGAAACTAATAAAAGGCATCAATACTCTGATTGAAGAGGCACAACAAAACCAAAGCCAAAAATAAATAAATAAATCCATGCCTAGACATATAATAGTAAAACCACAAACAAAGAAAAAGAGAAGACTTTAAAAGGAACCAATGACAAAAGACAGACTTATAAATAATGACAGCTTGAAAACAGACTTCTCAACAAAAAAAGAGACAAGAATTATTTTCAAAGTTAAAGTGAATTAAAGATCTAAATATGAAGGACAAATTTTCACATACTTTTAGTATTTAGAACTTTGAAGTGAAAATATAAGAAAATATCTTTCTGGTCTTGGGATACTAAAGGATTCTTAAAGAAGAGTAAGAGCATAGAACATACAGAAAAAGACTGACAATAATCCTGACAATATCAGGTTTAACATTTCCGTTCATATTGCAAGCACAGTGAAATACAAGCCACAGACAAAAAGAAGATAACTAATATATTTAAAAGAATTATTATCAAGACTAGATAGATAATTCCTACAAATCCATATGAAAAAGATAAGCAATGCAATAGAAAAATGGGCAAAGTTTATGAAAATTCATTTAAGAGAAAAACCAAGAGAAAATTCACGAAGAGGAATCCTGAATGGCCAAGACACATGAAAAGAGCTTCAATTTCACTTGTAATCAAGGAAACACAAAACAAAAAGTATGAAAAAAATTTAAAAGTCTGATTAACACCAAATATTGATTAGTATTTGAGAAAATGATAACTCCTTGATTTTCTGTGGAAGAATAAATCTTTAGAGAACAATTCGACAACACTTAGAGAGTTAAAATTGCACATCCTGGATGCAGTTACCCCACTTTCGGGCATATATACACCCGGAGGAATATATACCCACAGAGAAATGTGAAAGAATGTTTGCCACAGCATTCTACTATAGAAAAAGTGAAGACAGTTAAATGTCCTTCCATACAGAAATGAAATTTAAAAATAAAATATTTTATTCATGACTATAGATGCAACTGTTTAGATGTACACTATATGTGCTAAAATAGATATATTTCAAAATTATAATATAGAACAAAAAAGGCAAATTGCAAATGAATATCTACAGTATATTACCACTTAAAAAGTCTTAAAGCACGCAAAAGGTTACACATCATTTGTGGGTGACAGGTATGTAGAAAAGTATAAACATATGCAAAAGACTTATAAACTGGTATGAAAGTTCTACACACCAACAATTAGGGAGGGAGGAGGGGAAAAGATGAGGAACTGTACCAGCAATGTTTCATTTCTTTAAATAAAGAAAGACTTTATTTAAAGAATAAATGTACTCTTTATAAATACGGTAAAATGTTAGCATCCTTCAACCTGGGAGATGGGTATATGTGCATCTTTTATATTACTTTTTGGGGGGGCACTGTTTTGGCAAGCTTGAAATAGTTTCTAATTTTTTTAAATGCTAAAGATTATTCTAGTTGTAGGGTAGGTAAGAGATTAGAGAACCAGAGTGGAGAACTGTTAACCGGCTAACATTCACAGTATATTTAAATAACCTGAGTGTTTGTTTACATATTTGATTTATGGAAAGGCAAACAAAACTCTTTTAAATATGATGCAGGAGATACTACAAGTACATTTCCTCAAATTTACCTGCTCGAGCTCTCTAGTGAGGGAATCTACTTTTTCTTTTAATCTGTTACCCTCGGCCTCAGCAGTGATAAGTTCTAATTTGAGGGTGTTGTTATCTGCCTCTGCTTGACGGGCCTTGTTTTCCCAGTTTTCAGCATCTTCATTGGCTTTTCGGAGTTGGTCCATCATTTGCCGGTTCTCAGATTCCTAAAAAGCAAATTTTGGGCATTAGTTTAAAAGTGTAAAATGTCAAAAATGTGATGCAGATTCAACATTGTCAGGTCATTGGGAATTTACTTGCCACGAGGACCATTTGTAACATAACCTCAAGGAATCCCATCTATACCCTCAGTTTAGAAAACTGGTCATCCTGTAACTAATAAAAGGGAATGGGGCCAGGATCTGCCCCAGCTCCTGAATCACGCTCACTCACCGAGTAAAGTTAAGTAGTTAGTCTTATCTTCGAGACCTCGATGAGCATGTTCTTATATTGGCTTCTGTTCAAACAAAACCCTTCATTGCCTCCTTTTCCCACGTATCTGCTTACTGCCTACTTGCTGGTCTGGTTTCTGAGCTTCTGCCTTGACCGGACCTCTGGTATCTGTGTATTCCCTTGCTCCTGGCCACTCTTGTGAGTTGTACTATGGCTACAGAGCTTCTGACTGCTCGCATAGCGTAAGTGTCAACTTCTGATAATGCTTTTGGTTTGGTGTATTTCCTCTCGGGTTCCCGTCTTTCCTTCATAACCCCAACCTTAATTTTCTCTATCATGGACTGTTCTATGATTTACTTTTGCTCTCTGTTCTAATACCTTGCATGAAATTGCTCAGAAGTAAAATATCAAACCTGTGCCAATAAACGCTATTCATAAATACACATTCATGTATATACTGTGCATACACTATAGGACCACATTTTAAAAACCTTAAAAGTTGTATCATGACTAAATAGAGTCTTATTTCTAGAGGAAAACAATCAGCTCCACAAACAATACACTATATTGAGTAATAACTATGAAGCTACTTTAAAAAATATATTTTAGTAGAATGGTTTGGCCAGCTCATTCTAAAAAACCATTTATAATTTTGGTAATTAATTTAAAAGGCATGAGATCTCTTCCTCTCCTTATTGTTAATAAACAATACATTTCCTTCTCAGAAACACTGGGCTAAATAAATGATCAAATTGCAATAAACGTCTCACCCTACAAGGCTTTCAAATCATATTTAAGTTCTCACAGGTATGATTAAGTAGAAGACTGGTTGAAATTCAGTTAGTATCGCCATCTTGTGGTCTAGTTGTACTAATATGAAAAGATCTTTGCCAAGTCTGTTGGTTAACAAGTTAACATATTAAAACTACTCTACTGGCTTTTAAGATTCAGATATTCCAAATGTGCCAGTAGGAATCTGATGGGCGTTTTCTATTACTGTACTACAGATAACAGTTATGCACAAAGTATGTACTTGGGAGGTACATGGTATAATATACTTAGACTGAATTTTATAGTGTCTCCTAACTGCTCTTCCTCCTTCTGATTCTGTTACCCTTCTGATTTATTCTTCCAGCAGTTCCACAACAAACTTTCTAAAAGGCAACTCTTCAAATAACTTGTGGGCTTATGCTGTCATAACAGCTTCCTGAAAATATAGTTCAAACGAGTCCTTCTTACCTCTCTGTTACCAGCCACCTCTACACTCCACGCTCTCTGTAGAATCTACATTCTAACCCCTACGTCTTTGCTCACATGGTCCTCACTGCCTAGGGTTCCACTCTGTTTCCTCTCAGTTTTTCATCTCTGGCATCTCAACACCCAGCATACCACACACTGAACGAATGAGTGAATGAATAAACTACTCAAAAGTTCTTAACGGACCTCCCTACCAAACTGGACCCACGGTTCGTTCTCTCAGGCGGGTGCCTGAGTGAAAGGGAATCTCATAAAGGAACTCATCCTAGGATGCTGAAAGCTGAGAGAAGTCTGATGTGTGATATCTGAAAACACAATTCCGGAATCTGAAAGCCCCAGTGGTGGCATTTTAGAAATTGTGACAGAGTCGGGAGAAAAAGGGAAGTGTCTAACATTGACTGAACGCTTACTATGTTAAATGTTGTTCAGATATTCATTTATTTATATTCTGCCCTATTCCAGAACAGACTTCAATGGCTCACTGTGCAGGCCTGTTTTACTCACTTGGGTGTTCTTCCCTTACGGCTGGGACACCGAGACTGAGGGAGGCTGACTAGTCTATAGAAGCCCATGTCATTAGTGAGACGAGGAGTCAGACCTATCTGACTTCAAAGCTTCAGTCAGTTTATGACACTGCTTTGCTAGCACCTTAAATTCAAGAAGTGTAGGAAATTATCTGCTTTGGCAACGTAAGGCTCCTTGCTGCCCGAAAGCAAGATTGCAATTCTGGAGTTTCCTTAGAATATCTTATCTCTCAAAGTCCAAAACAGTCTTATGCACACTATAAATAAATGCTCAAGATATGTTTGTGAACTGATATTAAATGATATGTTATATAAAATAAGAAAAACAGTTTGTGGGGAGGAATTCCTATCAATGGTTTGACTGTTACGTAGGTAACACTACACCTACTACAGCAGTTAATCCAAGATTATTTTCGATTATATTTTGGCAAATGGACATACCTAACATCCTTGGTCAAGCTGTCTGTTTATTCCAGAGTTGTTAACACATGCACCCAAATTTAGTGGGAATCATCTGATGTCAGACATGTGTGCCTGGTCAAATGGTTACTAACAGAGAATGCAGAAGAGAGCCACCTGCCCTCTGGTCCTAAGAAACAGATGGCCCCGCAACAGTGCTCAGTTCTTACCTGCTACACAGTCAGGTGGAGCCTCTCTCGTCAAAGGTTTGTAATTGTAAACTACCATTTTCAAATATAAGTGAGCTCAAGTTGATTCTGGCCCCCTGTCCTTCATCCAAACATTGTTTCATGGCAAACTAAAACTTGAGTTACTTTTCTAGACACTGGTGACATTCTGAATATATAGTTAACGTATCATTATCAACACTAAAATATGCTATGTATTTTAAAAATGCACTTGATTCAGCTATGAGTATAGTCAATCAATAACTTTAATGAAAATTCTTAGGTATCATGAGCAAAGGGGAAAAAAATATATATGTATACGTACTTCGGACTTTAATATATTCTTCAGTTTATTAACTTCCAAATTAGTATCTTGGACCTTCTGTTTTATGTCACTAAGTTCATTATGAGTATCATTCAATTTTTTAGACAGTGCCTATAAGAAAAAGACAAGTTTGACTAGAAAAACTTAAAAATTACTCTGTCAAAGCCATCATAAATAAATTTTTAAATATTTACAATAAACATAGTAAATAAAAGCTAATGTACTTAATGTATAAAACTCATACAAAGACAGTGAGAAAACACAAGTCCAAACAGTAAATCAGCAAAGAACCCAAACTAAATTCGCAGAAAGGAAGCACAAGTCGATAATACTTGAGAAAAGTTCAAATTTATGAGTAATCAAAGAACTGCTAATTAAATTAATGAAATACTATTCTGCCTATCAAATTAGCAAAGACTTAAAGCTTTTCTGTCATGGCAATGAATGGGCATTTCCACATATCGTTGGAGTAAATGAAAATTTGCAAAAAGAAAGTATGTGATCTGCAACCTAGTTATATATCAAGAGACACTTTTAAATGTTCATAAAACAAGAAAGACAGGTATGTTGCTTTGTGTTAAAGGCGGGAAATGGATACGGGGTATTCATTATATTTGAAAATGCTCACTTAGAAAGATCTTTTTAATTTGATAAAGAAATCTCATAAGCGCTTGATTCAATTTGAAATTAAATCTATAAACCAGAAAGAAAAAGAATGTGCATTAAGGCATTATTTGCTATAGTGATAGTATTTATTCACTCAAGTGAATGATACCATAAATAATAGTATCTATGTAGTGGTAAAACCACATAGAATGCTATGCATCCATGAGAAATGTTTGGAATGATTTTTAGTAACAGAGGAAAATGAAATGTTTATTCAGTGAAAAAAATCAGGATAAACACTAAAAACATCTCAACTCAATTTGTTTAAAGCTGTGACACTGAGGGAGACATTCTTTTAAGGTTTCTCTTATGGGTTCTTAAACAGACTGCAGTGCAGAGGGACCCACCTTCTAGCCCTGGGGACCTATGACCCAAACAAAGGAAAAAATACTCTCGAACATTGGTAAATTGTTATAATACTAATTTTCCTCTGATTGTAAAAAATGTTTATGAAGTTGTAACAAAGCAAGGAGGTATGTATGATGGTATCGTAAGCTAATAATAGCTACAAAACATTTATTGAGTGATTATGCTAGACACTCTGGCAAGTGCTTGCTAGCCATATTCTCATTTACTCTCCGTGTTTCCAGTTGATGAACCGAGATTTAGAGAAATTAAATGATATGATCACAAGCCAGGGAGGAAGACTCACACTCACAAGCTGCCTTCTCATGTAGAACAAAGCATGATATAAAGTGGTATATAGTTTTACCCCAGCTGTATTAAAAAGTTCATGTGAAATACAGTATAAAATTTTTTAAGTACATTGAAAGTCAGTTAAAAAAATACGTTAACAGTGGCTAACTGTGGATGGTAACGAGAGTTTTTAATCTAATTTTTTATAAATGTAAGTTATATTTACCATTAGCCTATTTTGCTCTAGCTATAGATAGAGCACACAGAAGTAGATCCTATAAGTTCACATCTTTTGTTTTTATTGCTATTAATTTTTACAAAATAATCTTTATTTTAGAATAGTTTTAGACTTGTTGTTAACACCTTACAAATTACATGGTACATTTGTCACAATCAATAAGCCAATACTGATACATTATTAACCAAAGTCCATATTTTATTCAGATTTCTTTCATTTCGATGTAATGTCCCTTTTGTGTTCCAGAATCCTACTATTCATTAACTTTTGAACAAAGTACTTTAACAGCACAGGAAACTTTATAATAATTAACAAAGCTTTGCATCTTTATATCTATGTATGTAAATTTAAAATATTTAACAGTTAAAAAATACAGACTTTTATGATGCAAACACATTGAGAGTGATAGCAAACTGAGGGAAATGACTTGAATTGAAGAATTTTAAGGGGGGAAAATGTTTTCAGATAGAATTTTTTAATATTAAAATTAAAATAGTGACACTGACTATACTTCAATTAAAAATTTTTTTAAATAAATAAATAAAATAGTGGTACTGAAAATGAGGGCTGTGGATGAAGCTGAAATATATTGGCTTAGAGAGGGAGCAATTATAAAAGAAATTTTCCTAAAAAGAAAAAGAATCACAGTGCTAAAGAGGACCAAATAATGTGGCACAGTCCATATACTCATATTCAAACAGAGTGACAGCCCATCAAATGAATGAACCCTTTTCTTAAAAGTTTCTGAAGGTTATCTCATTTGTTGATTTATTCAAATATTTCTCCTTCACTAAGGAAATCCTAAAGTTTAATACAAATTTATTATAACCCTATCCCCTCTTTTCTTTAATATTTAACACCGTAAGTCTGAAATTTTCATTTAGCAAATTATGTGGTATATTCTGTGTAATAAAGGTTAAAAAAAAAGGCTGGTTCTAAAGCCTGAGGTTTTCAACGAAATGAAATGAGGGCTGTGCCTCAGAAGAAATGTCTGTTTTTCTTAGGGAAAAAGATTCTAGGAACAAATATACCTGGTTCTCTTGTTTAGCTTTAGAAAACTGTTCCTGGAGACTGTCATTCTCGTGAGCCAAGATATCCCTTTCCCTGGCAATCTGGGCCAGCTCGTCATTGGTTTCATCCAGTTGCTGACGCATTCTGGAAATGTCTTGTTCACACATAATCAGGGCTTCAGTCGACTGTCTATTCCACAGACCAAACAGTACATCAGAAGAGACATTTTACCGAAACAGAGTAACAAATTATCACAAGACAGAAGATGGACAGTTGGCACTGAAAACATTTGAAGAAGTTTTAAAAGCATTTAAATTTGTAGGAATAAATGCTGTGAAGATAGTGCATTACAGTTTCTCTGTGTTGCCAACATTTCACTATGAAAATGGATGCCACATATACACAACAGTCAGTGATCTGCTCAGTTACTTCAAAACTCTCAAGTGTAAGAAAGCCTTCATCCTACCTCTGGCCATTATGGCTTAGTCTCCTCTGCAGGTTTCTCTTCCTCTGCCCTCTTAAAAAGTAATGGTTCTCAGGGGTTAAGCCTCAGCCTCCTGATTCTTCTCACTCCACCTCTTCTCTCAGACAAATCCTATTCACATCCATGACTCTCAACCACGTCTGTCCCCAGACGACTCTGAAGTCATCAGCCCCAGCCTCTCCCTTACACTCTAGACTCATGTTTAACTGTGTACTGGACATACTTACAAGAAGGTCTCAAAGTCTCTTCAAATTCAGAGGAAGAAAAATTTCCCATATAGTTTCATCATGTCCAGTATTCATCCTTAGCCAGAACCCTGGCATTTTCCTAGATTCTCTCCCTCAAAGTGCCTCACTCCTGTCCTGACACCCCAACCCCAATCCATCATCGCCTCTTCAGCCTGGGTAATCCTTCTAATATAAATACCTCAGAATTCTTTAATGATTTCTCATTGCCCAAAGGGTAAAATCGAGGCCCATCTGTCTGTAACACAGGCCCCTCCTGCCTGTTTACTTTCCTCCCTTTACTTCTCCCCTTACGCTCTGGGTTCCAACACACTCGCCCACTTGTCATTCAACAGGCTGCTGAACATGGTCTGTGGTTCTCTGTGGCTCTTTGCTATTCCTTCTACCTTGAATGCCCTTCTCTTTCCTTTGCTTGGCAAACACCATAGCCCCTCTTTATATCCACAGACTTAGGCTTCCTTTCAACATTAGAGATTTATCATCTTGTACATAACATTAAGCCCCTTGCTTCTTACTATCTTTGCATCTACCATACTTTGCCCCCAGTAGGTGCCCAAATTCTTGTAGAATAAGTGATTTACCTTGATGCCTGTTCCATCTCAGCAATGATATTCTTCATGCCTGAAATGGTCTTTTCCTTGAAAAGTAATATAAGTATTAAATAAAAAATCATCTTAAACTTCATTTCTGTTAATACTGAATGAACTAAAAGAATTTCCCCTCCTTTTTTGATTTCCATTTGGTTTTAAACATTTATGCTCTATTCTTTTTTGCTATACTTTAAAAGTAAAGCCTAATATATCAATGTGTCTGTACTGGATACAAATAATAGATTATACTTATTAAAGCAAATACTATACTTAGGATTACTGATATAAGATCATCATATCAAATACTGTTTAAAAGATGTTTTGTGCAGTCACCCAGCAGCACAAGAACACATAAGCACCCTGTTTTTGGAAGAAAACCAGTGGTTTGGCATTGCAGTGTTCTATACTGGGAACAGGACTGTTTTACTTTCTCACTTCTTCATGTTACACATCTCAGGAAAGCAAATCACGAAAAGCTAAGTCTAGTTATTAAGAATAATAACTTTGATCAAGTATAATATTTATATTAGTCATCAATATCATCTTCAAAAAGCTGCTCCAGTGGAATTACTTTTTAAATTGTACTATTAATTTTAGATGTGAGCTAATAAGGAGGTAAGCATTAGGCCTAGAGCAAAGGTATAAAAAAAATAAACTATGAATATTCTTCCTTTTCAAGGGTGTGGTGAGGGAGCAGAGTGAATGGAGTCAGTCAAGACTGAAATGAAGATGAATATCTTAATTCCATCCATATTGTTCCCATGCCTCCTCCTTTTAAAACTCACTGATTCTGAACTAATTACAAATCTACACGTACTTAGGACAAACATTAGTCTTAAAAAAATAAGAAATGAATCCTTTCACTAAATAGATTTCACTTTGCCCTTTGAATTTTCAAATCCTTAGCAACCAAGTAACAAGATGAAAAAGTAAACCTTTATTTCCCAACCAGAGCTGTTCCTATTCAACAGAGACAGGGGTGTGTGTGTGTGTGTGTGTGTGTGTGTGTGTGTGTGTGTGATCTTTCTTTATTCATGTGCTCATCTCCAGGGTATTTTTAGCTTGGGTTTCTGGTAGAATGGTGCAGATTCCATATCTGGCAACAATGGATATTGAAGTCTGGTTAAAGTATCCATTAGCAAAACTGTTAAATCCCTTTAAGAAGCAGAAGCCAATGGAGGAAAAGCTCAAAAGAGAAAACACTGCCTAACATGGAATATTTACACAAGCTTTTGAAATATAATTTAACATTAAATTCTGAAAAGTGCTTCTGACAGTCATTACTTGGTTAAGCTTTAAATGTGGCTCATAAGACTAAAAGGAGTTTCCTTTATCAATAGAAATCCATCCTGAAAGTAAGATTCTCTAAGAACATTGTAAAGTATCCAAGGCAACAAAGTAATTGAGTAGAATCCAAAATATATAACCTCTTAGTCTATTTTTCTCTTAATATGACCCTAATTGCACCATTTCTCCAATTGTTGAAATTTATGCCATCATTATCAATTTGATATTCCTCGTACCTCAATATGTTTGTCTAATCAGAGACATAAATTCAAGTTGTTAAAAATTCAATCTAGACAGGATGGTCATAAATCTACTTAGAAAAAAAGAAACAAACTTAAAATTTTGCACATGTAATTCTGGCTTTTATGACTCAAAAATCTGTAATCTTGCTATTGAGTTTTCTTTTAATTGGTGGCAAGTAGTAAAACATTTTTTCAAATTATGATTACCAGAAAAAAAACTGCACCTTATTCACTATAATGTAGACTTTTCCATAATAATTTATTTCTGTAATATCCAGATCAAACTATAAAATTACTACTTTTCCCTAAAAGGCATTATAAATTCAGTTCTGAAATATCATTGTAGAGATCATTTCCTCTTCTGAACGTGTAACACTGTTTTTAAAAGTTATTTTTCCCTTTGTAGGATGGATGTGTTTACATTCACAATGCAATACAAAGCTCTTAATTTTGAAATGGACTTGCAACTCAATATTCCTTGTGAAGGAAAAGATAATTTTGGTACAGTTAGCAGAATGAGAGAAATGTGAAATATGAGCTATAACAGAGGGAAATGAGATTCAGAAAGATATGAATAATTTGTTTCTAAATGTTAATGTTCTTTAAAAAAATCATGTTTAACTATTCAAAAAGTGGTTTGAATATAATAAAAACGAAAATCCCACCTGCAAAAAAAACCATAAAATTTTTAAAATATTAAAAGGTATTAACTATAAAGTAGTAAGTCAGACTTTTCAACAAGTAAACCAAAATTTACTACCTCATGTACTTTGATAACTTCAATTATGCTCATGATTCCTGAAACTATTAACTTCAATTTTCTCTCCGAATCTTAAAATGCAAGAACCTAAAAGTGTTTCAACTACATGTCCGGAAGGCATGTCAGTAATCTTCCTCTTTCAGCTTGCTCGGCTTCCTGTGTATCCTACTTCATGCGTAGGAACCATTCATGTGGTTCCTAAGTCAGACAGTACATCTTGCCAGTCTTCCTTCCTTAACAGAGCTGTCTGTTTCTCTCACGGGTGCTGCCCACTCTCCCAATACAGTCCTCATCATAGTGCTCCTAACTAGTGTCCTTGTCACTATTCTCATTTCCCTACAATGCATCTTTTACATGGATTAACAAGTGCCACGATAATGTTTCAAAATAAAGATTTAGTTGTAACATTTCCTTTGTATTATTTCAATGATCCTCTATATCCACGATGATAGAATCTAAACTCAACATCCCATGTAATTTTGACTTGTTGCTTATCTATTCCATCTCATCTTTTGCCTCCCTTCCTTCCCCCATATTCACCTCTTTGCATTCCATTCTCTGGACATACTAAATTATTAAGAAATCTCATGAAATTCTCTTATGAAAGCCACTGGGCTTTCATATAAGCTGCTCTACCTGTTTGGATCACCCTTCTCTAAAAGGTGCTCTAACTGCCTCGATCACTCTTTTCTCTAAATCGTTTTCTGGCTTTCCTAATCATCTTTCAGGGCAGTCCAGGCAGCATCACTTCCTGGAAGGGTTTCTAAATCTTCCTCCTCCACTACTCCAACCCTCAGGCTGCTGGTATGTTTCTGCCAAACTCCAATCGTACATTGTGCATTCGTCATTATGACACTTAGCACATTCTGTCATAACAGGATCTTTTACTTATCTTTCTCTGAATTATACCATAGGCCTTTGGAAGGCATGCCCACTCATTCTCATTTCTAACACAATACTTGTTACATGTCAATAAATGTTTGTTGGATGGATGGTTGAATAAATGAATGAAGTAGTTCCCTTAGAGAGGGGAAAGAACTTATTCCAATGATGCTGCCTTTGCTTAAGACATATGTAGAAAACAGTTTAGGAATTGCCTTCAGAATCAGTTTATGAGCTAGAAATGGGGATCAGTATTTCCCTGCCTTTTTGAAAATGCTTTTTTTTGTTGTTGTTGCTGTTTGAACAACAAAATGCGGGATAGAGATTATCGTTCAGCTTCATTCACCAGTTCCCTATGATCTACTCTCAAAGGCTGAGGATGATGTAAAAATATGCCCCTAGTTCTGCATACAATTACAAAGGCAGTTATAATGGAATAAACATATTGCCTCCCAAGGTAGCTACCTGAAAATATAAGTTCTGGTGTGCTTTTAAAAAGAAATCAGTCTCATTGTCTTTTTATTATGCTTTACATTTTGATATTTGAATTAGTTTTTGTTAGTGAATGTTAATCACAAATTGATGAGAAAAATCTATTTAAAAATATTAGCTAGTGAATTTGAACACATATTTCCTATGACTATCTTGAAATATTTCAAAATCAGATTTTTAAAGTTTTGGTTCTCTAGGGAAAAAAAATTGAGAAAATCCTATCATTTTATTCAGATTCAAGTTTAAACATTTCTTTTAAACCACACTTAGAACATACTTTCATTGCCAAACTCTCTCCAAGGGATGCAATATTCTCAGATTTTTTATCCAAACATGCTTGCAGGCATTCCTTTTCTTTAGCCAGATCATTGAGGGTTGCACCAAGAATGCTGATTTCTTCCCGCTGGGCAATACTTTGTCTTGTAAAATTATCTAAATGTGTAATCATAAAGGCATTGTTTTAATCAAGATAAGTTTTTTTCCGGCTTAAGCAGATTGAAGTACTTTTCAAAGTAAGTTCTCTGATATTATATTCAATGACTAAAAATAAAATACTGTATCCCACGTAAAAAATGGCTTTTGTTGTTAGTGATTAAAAATGAAGATGAATCATGAATTTCTAAAGAACTTATAAAAATAAAAGCACAGAATTAGAATTAGAACAGCAAAGGAAAGCTCTATACCACAAGTTCTTAAAGCAGACTTAAATGTGTTGGAGGAGGAGAGGGTGGGTGGATGAAGTAGGTGGAATGTTCATTTTCCTCCTCTACCCCTCCCTCTAGTTTAGAATCACTGTTGTATATAAGTTGGTAACTAACAGAGATTCATAAAATATGCAATTAAGTCATCTTCAGAGTCAAATATCTTCTAATACTCTGATTTTTCTAGAATAGTGTTATAAAAATTCCTAGAAAAAAATCAGCCCAGGAAGGCTGATTTGATTGGCAAGCCAATGTCAGTGTTGAAGGCCTAAGTGGTACAGAATAGTGGTTTTCAGATTATGGTTTCTCAACCAGCACTATCAACGTCACCTGGGAACTTGTTAGAAATACAAATTCTTAGGTCCCACTCAAGATCTACTGAATTAGAAATTCTAAGTGGGCAGAACAATTTAAGAGTTAACAAGCACCCCTCCAAGTTATTCTAACGTACAACGAAGCTTAAGAGCCACCTGAGGAAACTGGTAAAGATACAAAAGCCCTGGTCATATCCTACTTCAAGGAGTCTGGCTCCGGTGGGCTTTAGTAGCTCTCCAGGTGAAGAAGTTGGAGCACCACCGGTCTGGAGCCCTACAAGGGAAGCTCTGTGTGACTGGACCTCTCGCCAAGGGCCATCCACTGCAGCACTGAGAGGTAATCCCATATGACAACAGGGTGATCTATGTAATACATCATGTCCCTTTTCCAGGCAAGCCCAAACCATGTTGTGGGTATTCTGATATCTGAGTTCATTCCCATAGGCATAAAATGAACTCTAAAACAGCTCTAGTATTTTAAAAACATCCTCAACCCCAACATCCCACTTAAGCTACAACCCTGTTTTTCTGCTTTTTCTTTGTCTTGTCACCACAAGGCCTCAATCTTTTATTGTCAAATTTTCTATTTTCTTTGCGGGGGGCGGTAATTACGTTGGTTTATTTATTTTTGGAGCGGGGGACTGGGGATTGAGCCCAGGGCCTCTTACATGCTGGGCACGTGCTCTTGCCACTTGAGCTATACCCTCCCAGCCCTCGGCTACTCTTAATCAAACTTAAGACCTCTCCTCTCCTGCCTCTACTTCCATACTGTCCAGTCATTCCTACTCCATCTTCCACATCCAACACTATAATTCAAACGTTTTTTGGTCAGTGTTACCAAAACCTCCAATGTGCCAAAACCAGTCAATATTTTTTCATCCTCATCTTGTTTTGCTTCTCAAAAGTATCTGACAATTAATTGATCATATCCTCCTTTTTAAAACATTTTGCTCTCTTGCCTCCGAAAATGACACTCACTTCTGGGTTTTCTTCCCACTTCTTTGGCTCCTTCTTACTCACCCCTGGAATCCTCATTCTCTATACTTCCCCTGGGTGAGTCCATGGTTTTAAAGTATCATTTATATCCTGATGTGTCTCAAATGTGTATCTTTAGCTTAAATTTCTCTTCTGAAATATAAACTCTTTACCTGCTTACCCTATATTTTCACTTGGACTTAAAACATCCAAAAATGAATTCCTCAATATTCCCCTTTTATATACTTTTTAATATTTCCTATCTCAATAAAAGCACCTTCATTCACCTAATGCTTATGCCAGATATTTTTGAACTGTGTAACAGCAAACCTTAAAAATATTTACTCAGTTTTAAAATAGGCTTTTTTATAGTCCTAACCAAAATTTTACTTACAGTTACAGGATTAAGTTATGACCATATTTTCATAAAGATCACTGGTAACACACTATAATAGGAGACTTTATAAAAATAATTTTCTCTATAAATTCAAGTGATATCAAAGATATGGCCAAATATACATACACTTTCCACCAAGAGTAGTATACTTGTATATATTTAATTACAACAACTATGGGCAGGCTGTAATATAATATAAAAACTTGTAAATTTAAAAGTAATCATCACAAAATTACAAACTGTTGCTGACTTGTTTAGCTATTTCTTCACTGAAAAATATAAAGCCATAATCTTAGTATTTATGGTCCTAAATCTAAGTAAAAAAATTTACTTTCAAAGAAAAGATACATTTTCCCATGATTTTTTATTAAAAACTTTTCATTTAAGGGCCTATTTCCAAATTTATCTATGTTATAACTAAAGAGAAGACATTTTTTTAAAAACCAGACTTAAAAAAAGTAACATCAGGAAAAACACTCACCAATTTTTTCATCCAAGCACATAATTTTCTCCTGAGTAAGCTGTAGCTCATATTTTTTCTTAGCAAGGTGTCGCTGAGTATCAGAAAGATCTTTTTCTGTGTTTTCATACAAAAGTCTGTAAATATTTTAATAATAAAACTAGTTCTGAAATTTTTATGTTTATAAACTTTTTAGTGTATTTTAATCTAAAAACTATTAAGGACACTAATACACATTTGTTTTCTTTTTAGTGTTTTCATTATAAAACCATATGACAGGAGATTTGGAAAATAAAGGGTAAAAAGGGACCCACAATTCACCACTTCAACATAAGCAACTATTAGCATTTTGATGTCTACTGTTCAGTATTTTTTTGCAATGCATATTTTAAAGTTACCATAGTCTAAATTGAAAATTAAATCCTGATTTTTTTCACTTACACTTAATCTTTAATATTTTTCAGTCTTATAATTCAGCCCTCCAAATCATCATTTTCTGGCTGAAAAACATTATATGAGCAATATACCGTTTACTTTTAAGTAAATATAACCATTTGATTAAGTATTCCCCTAATATTATACATTTAGGTTCATTTCAAGTTTTCACTATTATAAATAAATCTGTAATGAACAGCAATTAGTTCAATCTATTTATTAAGTGTCTAGTATGCACCAGGCACTAGATGTTGAGGAAGCTACGGTGAACTAGGCGGGCAGTGATCCTACCCTCTTGGAGTTCCTAGTCAATAAAAAACAAGTAAACAGACTATAATTTCTGGAAATATGCCTAAAGCATTCTTCATAATAAAGACTTACTCTTCAAGTGAAAAGACTTTATTGGAGAACAACATTACTCCCACTTTACTCTCTAGAGCCTTCCTGTTTCACATAAATGGGTAAAATAAATCAAAATTATAACACTGGAAAAACACTTATAAATATCACAGCCCACAGACACAGGCCCACAAAAGACTTAGATTTTAGTACAAGACTATAGAACATGTTCTCTCCTGTTCACCTCACCAACCCACTAACAGGGCTCCAGGAGAATCGCAGTGAATTACAACTGAAAAGGCTGAAAGAGATGGAGACTGTCATTGAAGAGGAGTACATAGCGAAGCCTAACGTCAAGAGGAGAAAGAAAAAACAGGGCAATAGAGATATCTGAAGCCTCTGGCACCTACAACAAAGACTGACCACACTTCAACTCCCAGCCAGATTAACATAAACATTCACACTAAAGGCCTGTTTACCTCAATTAACTAATATCCAATACAATATGTCTGGCTTTCAACAAAAAATTACAAGGCATACCAAAAGTCAAGCAAAAACACGATCTGAAGGATCAGAACCAGATTGAGCTATAGCACAGACATGGAAATTATCAGTCAAAACATTTTAAACAACTCAAATTAATTAGTTAAAGGCACTAACAGAAAAAATAAACATGCAGTAACAGATGGGTAACATAAGCAGAAAGATGGAAGCTCTGAGAAAATCAAAAGAAAATGCTGAAAAGCAAAATACTGTGACAAAAATAAAGAATGCCCCGATGGGCTCATCAGTACACTGGACATGGTCAAGGATAAATCACTGAGCTTAAAGATAAGTCAATAAAAACTTCCCAAACTAAAATGCAAAGAGAAAAAAGAATTTTTTGAAAAAGAACAGAATATCCAAGAACTGTGGGTATAACTGAAATACCAGGATTAAAAAGAAGAGAACAAGAGCCTAAGAAATATTTGAGGTGATAATGGCTTAGAACTTGCCAAATTAATGTACAGTATCTACATACAGAGAACTGCAAAACACTGATGAAAGAAAGTAAAGATGTAAATAAATGGAGAAATATTCCATGTTCATGTACTGAAACACTCCATATTGTTAAGATGTCAATTCTTCCCAACTTGACCCATAGATTCAATGCAAACCCAGCTGAAATCTCAGAAAGGTCTTTTACAGATACTGACAAACTGATACAAAAGTTTACAGGGAAAGGCAGAAGACCCAGAATAGCCAATATAATATTAAAGAAGACAAAGTTGGAAGATTCACACAACCCAGTTTCAAGACTTGTTATAAAGTTATAGTAATCAAGACAGCATGGTTGGCAAAAGAGTAAACAAAATAGATTAATGGAGCAGAATGGAGAGCCAGAAACAGGCCCACATATATAGTGGCAACTGATTTTTGACAAAGGAGCAAAAATAATAGAAAAAGAGCAGTCTTTCAACAAATGGTACTGAATCAATTTCAGGATATCCATATGCAAATTAAGTAAATCTAGATACAGACTTAACAGTTTTCATAAAAATTAACTCATCATAGATCACTGACCTTAAGTATAAAATGCTAAACTATACAAATTCTAAAAGAAAATACAGGAGAAAAATATGTGCTCTTGGGGTTTGGTACTGAGTTTTTAAATACTACACCAAAATAAAGAAAGAAAAAGTTGGTAAGCTGAACTCTAACAAAATTTTAAATTTCTACTCTGCAAAAGACACTACAAAAAGAATAAAAAGACAAGGTATAGACTGGGAGAATATACTTGCAAAACACGTATCTGATAAGAATATGATCCAAAATAATAGACAAACAAACAGCTAAAAAATAGGCAAAAGATCTAAACAGACACTTCACCCAAGATACACAGATGGTAAATAACAATATCAAAAGATGCTCCACATCATTTGTCACTAGAGCATTGCAAATTAAAACAATGAGGTATCACTACACACCTAGTGTAACGGCTAAAATAAAAAATCTGACGATACCAAATGTTGACAAGGTTATAAAGCAGAAAGTCTCATTCATTGCTGGTAGGAATGCAAAATGGTGCCGTAACTTTGGAGGAGAAGCTGGCAGTTTCTTAAAAAGCTAAATATACTTTTATTATACAATTCAACAGTTGTGATCCTAGGTATTTCCTAAACTGATCTGAAAACTTCTGTCCACATAAAAACCTTCACATAAAAGTTTATAGCAGCTTTATTCACAACTGCCAAGAAGTGGAAGCAACCAAGATATTCTTCAATAGATGCATGGATAAACACTGTGGTACATACATCTAATAGAATATTATTCAATAAGAAGAAGAAATGAGCTATCAAGGCATGAAAAGACATAGATGAACCTTAAATGCACATTGCTAAATGAAAGAAGCCATTCTGAGAAGGCAATTAACTATATGATTTCAAGGAAAACAATACCTCAGCCAGGTGAGCAAAATCAAAATCAACAGTGATAAATCATATTCATAGGATGTACTCATGATACCCTGGATGTATGTGTACCCTAAAATGCCACTTGACCTGTGTGACCTTTCTCTCAAAAACGTATTACTCAGCCTCCATGGAAACAACCTAAAGGTCCACTGACAAATGAATGGATAAAAAAGATGTGATACATGGAATATTACTCAGCCATAAAAAAGAATGAAATAATGCCACTTGCAGCAACATGGATGCACCAGAGATTATCACATTAAGTGAAGTATAAGTCAGATAGAGAAAGACAAATATCATATGATGTCACTTATAAGTGGACTCTAAAGAGAAAAGATACAAATTTTATTTACAAACCATAAACTAACTCACGGACATAGAACAAAAACTGTGGTTACTGGGGGGAGTAGGGAGGGACAGATTAGGAGTTTGAGATGAACAGATATACATTACTATACATAAAATAGAAAAATAACAAGGACCTACTGTATAGCACAGAGAACTATATTCAATTTCTCTTAATGAGCTGTAATGGAAAGGAATCTGAAAAAATATATATGTATGTATATGTATGTATAACTGAATCACTTTGCTGTACACCTGAAACTAATACTGTAAATCAATTATACTTCAATAAAAAATAAGAAAAAACCCATATTACTCAGTCAAATCATGAGAAAACCATCAGACAAACCCCAGTTGAGATACATTCTAAAAATACCTGATCAGTTATCCTCAAAACTGTCAAGGTCACCAAAAACAAGTAAAGTCTGAGACTGTCATAGCCAAGAGAAGCCTAAGGAGACATGACAACTAAGTGTAATGTGGTGTCCTGGATGGGGTCCTGGAACAGAAAAAGGACATTAGGGAAAAACTAAGGAAATCTGAATAAATTATGGACTTTAGTTAATTATAGAGTATCAATACTGATTTATTAATTTTAACAAAGGTACCATATTAATGTAAGATGGTAATAATAGAGAAAATTGGGTGTGAGGTATGTAAGTACTCTGCTCTATCATCACAATTTTTCTGTAAATCTAAAAACTGTTCTATAATACAAAGTTTATTTTCAAAAACAATTTTATTTTCATATACAAGCAATAAACAATTAGAAAGTGAAATACTAAAATTCCATTTACAACAGCATCAAAAAACAGAAAATACGTAGGGACAAAGCTGACAAAAGAAAATGTAAGACCTATACACACAAAAAAACTATAAAACATTGCTGAAGGAAATTAAAGACCTAAAGAAAAGGAGAGATAGTGTGTTCATGAGTGGGGATTTTTCCCCAATTCCAATCAAATTATCAAGCAGGCTTTTTTGCAGAAGCTGATTCTAAAATTAAGATGAAATGCAAAGGAACCAGAATACCCAAAACAACTTTGAGAAAGAACAAAGTTGGAGGAGTAACACTACTTAATTTGATGACTTTAAAAAAAGTAGTCAGGAGTGTTGTATTGGCATCAAGATGTATAAATAGATGTATCAAACAAAATAGTTAATCAAGAAATATACCTATACATATATGAATTGGCTTTCTATTAAGGTGCAAAACAATCTAGTGTAGGAAGTTTTTGAGCAATTGGATATCCATATGCAAAGAAAGTGAACTTTGGTCTACACCTTGTACTACATACAAAAATTAACTTGAATCACAGATTCAAATGTAAGAAATGTAAGATTATAGATTAAATGTATAAAACTGCTAGAAGAAAACATGGGAGAAAAATCTCAGTGACCTTAGGCTTAACAACGACTTCTTTAAAAAAACACAAAAGTTGGACATAAATTTTTAAAACTCAGTAAGTTTCACTTAATCAAAATCAAAAACATTTCCTCTTTAAAAGGCACTTAAGAAAATAAAAAGGCAAGCCACAGACTGAGAAAAAAAATTTGCCAAACATATATGAACCTGACAAAAGAATCTATCTATAATACAGAAAGAATTTTTATGACTTAATAATACAAACAACTCAATAAAAGTGTGCAAACGTTCTGAACACACTAAAGAACATATATGTATGGCACATAAGGACATGAACAGATGCTGAAAATCACTAATTATTAGAGAAGGCAAATCAAAACCATGACACGCACCTATCAGAATGGCTAAAATTATAAAGATACTGCATACCAAGTGTTGGTGAGGATATGTAACAACTGGAATACCCACACACTGCTGATGTAAACATAAAATAAAACAGTACATCACTTTGGAAAACAGTTTAATGCTTTCTTCAAAAGTTAAACATACATTTATCATATGACTCAGTCATTCTACTCTGAAGTATTTACCCAAGAGAAATAAAAGCATTATGTCCATTCAAAGACTCATGTAAGAATGCTCATAAGTTTTGTTATAGCCCTAAATTGGAAACAACTGAAATGTTTATGTGGTATAGTCATACAATGGAATACTACTTAGCAACAAAAAGGAATAAACTATTGACTATATATGACAACATGGATAAATTTCAAAGTAAGTAAGTGAATGAAAGTAGCCCTGCAAAAGAATACATACGGTATGATTTCAGTTATGTAACATTTTAGAAAATCAAGACAAGTCTCTATGACAGAAAGCAAATAAGTGGTTGCCTGGGGAAGGGTGAGGTTAGAGGGGTATGAGAAAACTTTTGGGAGTGATGGAGAGGGCCATTATCTTGATTGTGGTGATGGTTTTACAGACATACACATATCGAAACTTACCAAACTGAACACTTTAAAAATGCAGTTTACTGTACGTATGTCAATTATACCTTAACGATACTGAAAACAAATATACACAAAACCCCTCAAAATTGTTATACATTTACCTGTTAGAATATATTTTTAATAAACCACTAAAATGCTTTCAAAGAACTTCTAATAACATGCAAAAATGTTCATGATATACAATTAAGTGAAATCGGCCAAATATATAACTTAGTATAGGATGGTATCAACTACATAGAAAGCTTATATACACACAGAAATATTTCTGGTTAGAAAAAACAGTTCTATATTAATAATAGTTTTCTCTGGGTTATGGAATCACGGGTGATTTAAATTTCCTGTACACTTTTCTCTATTTTCCAAAGTTTTCTTTGTTGTTGTTATTCTTATTTTATTATTATTTTTATTTTACCTGAGCTTGCAATATCCTTTAAGCAGGAAAGTAAAAAATAAGTGAAAGGAAAGAACTTGAGTGGGTCTCTGTCCTGACAAGTGATTCTAAGGTGTGCACCAGAGAGCCTTGAAAGACCAAAGAGGCGGGACTCTGGGAACTCATATATGAATCAAGTATTAGCTGTAGAATTAATAATTAAACAATGAAATACCAAAGTCGCATATGCTCTTTACCCAGAAGGGCTTTGTAAAATCTCTTTCAGTTAAACGTTGAGGCTTTCTGCAAATATAAGATTACTAGAAGTTTGATTCCTAGTTAAGTGTGGCATTACCAGCCTATCACTGACCTTCAGGAAATCAGTTAATGTGTGCTGAGGTTTCTACGATCACTTCATAATAATCTTCTCAGAAATTAAAGTCAACGAGTAATTTAATTATCATCGTAAAACACACCAGAAAAAGCAGAGCCATTATTTATAGTCAACTTTTAGTTGTTAAAGGTAATTTAGTTTACCTCAAGGAATTATTCTCTGCTTTTTGTCTGCCAAGTTCACTTTCAGTGTCCATTGCCTTTCTTGCTAGTGATTTCATTTCTTTTTCCACAGTGGTTATGGTTTCCTTCATCAAAGTCATGTTTGACATTTGCTCCATACGTTCATCATCAAGCTACACAAGCAGAGTGACAAGGTTACTGCCATCGCTAAAAACGTCTCAGGGAGCTCCCTAAAGAGACAGCTTCTCTTTGCACAAACTGATATGTGACAAGATTCACACGATGAGATGATTGGAGCAGATGACCACTGCGGAAGGCTGTATGGACAAGGTACTGGGGCGGAGGAACCCCGACAAGCCCAGTATAGCTTTCCCATAAAGCCTATCACAGTATGTGCATCTACATTTTCAACCTGGTTCAGTTTGACTCTAGCACACATATTCTATTTGCAAAAGGATTTCTTATTTGTTGCTCAACATTAACAAATTACACATATAAAGTGGAATTATGGAAAAAAAATGATTTTTCTCCTATCTACTGCTTTTTTTTAAACTCACTGTAACAACATAATACAGATGAAGTTATAATCAATTAAATTTGGTAACAGAAAGTCAAGTTCCCTTAATTCTGTTTATATAGTCATGACATCTCAAATACATACTCACAGCATCTCAAATCCCTGATTAGTAAAAAGGTGGTGCTTCACAATTAAATTCATTTAAAATATATTTTTCTCATTAATTTTCAGTTCACCATAATTTTCTCTACTCAAGTTACTCTTTAGGTAGAATAAGTCAGTTTCTCTGTATTTGGCAATGTTATCTTTAATGAAATAGGGAGATGAGAAAATTGCTAAAATCCCTGAGAATGCCTCCCTAATGCTTTTTACAAAAACAAAAAACAAAAAAACACTTTGCAACCTAACACAAAAAAGGCTTTACTCACATTTTTTAAAGGAAATAAACAATGAAAAGTGACAATTTAAACCATACATACCACCTTAAATATTGTGAGATTATAAACACAATCTTAGAAAAATAACTTCTCAGTATAGAAAAAGGGGAAAGGGGGAAGCCTCTGACAGTTTATACCCAAAAGTGCAAAAGTGATTTTTCTTTACATTATGAACGGTACACTCCAGCTCCTCTATCCTTTGTTCCAAGTGAGCTTTCTCATTAAATGCTGTCTCTTGGGCAATCTGTTTAAAAAACAAAAACAAAAACAAAACAATTGCCTTCAAGTCATTGCATTGTGTTTCACAAATGCTCATATAGATAAAATTCTTTCAAACCTTTAGCCTTTCCCTCAGACTATCTCGCTCTGTGGTCATTCTTCGTAAATCGGTGAAGGCCACATCTCTTTCAGTCTCTACCCGCCGGAGGATGGCATGTGCTGTTGTCGATTTGGGAGACTTACAGCTCTTCATCATTTCTCGTCGAAGTCGGGCAATTTCTTCCTGTGCCTAATATTAAAATGCACAGACAGACTTCTATTTAACAAGCATTAGGACTTAAATAAATATAGCTATCTTATAACCAGCCAGTTAAAATGCTGGGTTTTCTCCTGTCTACTGTGTTTTTAAAAAGCATTATAACAACATACAACAGATGAATTCATAATCAATTAAATTTGGTAACAGAAAATTGAATTCCCTTAATTCTGTTTATATAGAATATATATATATTCCCTATTGAGTCCTGAAGGATGAATGGGATTTCTGTTGTCTTGAAAGGAGTAAGAAGGAACATTCCAGACTAGAGGAATGGTATGAAGCAAAGGATAAAGACAGGAAACCAGGACTTAAATGGATTAGTTATGACTAGTATAAAAGGTATGAGTGAGTGGAGTAAGGGGGAGCTAAGGCTTGAGAGCTGGATTGGACTAGAGGAGGAGTCTGAAAACTTTTTCTGTAAAGGCCAAGATAATAAATAGCTTGGGCTTTGCAGGCCATGTGAATATATGAATCTGGATGCAGCAAGATAATGATATAATTCTTTAATGAGCTTATGCAAATAAATGCAAATGATGCTCCCAAATGCAAATGAATGTCTACAAATAGAAGTTTGGTTTACAATATCTTTGCCAAATTTTTTTTTAAAAACTAACTTGGAGGCAGTCAATACAAGAGAGAATGTTTTATGAAGAAATAAATATGGTGTACTCCATCCATTTTGAAATATAAATTTGAATTCAGCACAATTCAGGCAGAATACTAATTTAATAAATATTATCGTACTGTTTCTCTACAAAAATGTATATGCTATTCCCCTGTGCTGGCTACTTTTACCCTGAGAGAAAGGCTCATCAATCCTAACTGACAACCCAACATACTCTTCACACATGTGTTCAGCAACATCCTTGGGTTCCGCATCTATTCTATCTGCAGATGACTTCATATCCTACTTCGCTACTTACGTCCATTGCGTTCCTTCCTCTTGGTTGATCACTATCTATTCGACTAGTCTCTGAGTCTCAGAAGAAGGCATATCACTTCCCAAATTCCACAGCTAAGTCTTGACCAGAATCCTGGACCTCGTTTCCTGAAGTGACTTCTAAGATATCCCTGACTCAATTATAATTATTTGCTCTCACTTGAATATCATTTTGAATACCCTCTTCACTGGCTCTTTCTCTACTTCTTCAGTATGCACAGGGCTCCCATATTCTGAAAAACTGTCACTTAATCTTGCTGTCCCATTTATCAATGCATGTCTCTTTTTCCTGTGATACACATTTTTTTTTAAGTGCCATAGTTTGTACCCAGTGCCTGTTCCTTATTTACCCACTCTTTCACCACAGTCTAACCTGGCTCCTACACCCACCACTCTACAGAATTTCAACTAATGACCTCACCAAATCTAATAGCCTCTTCTCAGTTCCTGTTCTTGATATTTCGGCAATACTTGACATTGTTTTCAATACCCTCGTTGGGACTCCTTCCTTCCTGGGGCAGGTAACATTGATTTCCTGTCCTCTTTATCTCTTTCAACGGTTCCTCTATCAACTGAATAAAACTTCTCAAGAATACAGTTTGATTTCTCTGTTCTGCTATTTGTAATCTTCTCATTCAGAAACCTCATCCACTCTGAGGATCAAAACTCACCTCTAAGCAGGTGACGTCTAAATCTACATATTCAGCACTTGCCTCTCTTACCACTCCAGTCCCACACTTCTTACTGCCTGATGGCAATTACCACTTGAATGTAGGACCATCATCTTCCCCTATCTCTCTGGAACCAAACACATCTTTCCCTCAAATCACCGATAACTTTCCTGTGTTTCTATTCGCACAGCTCTTCAGTCATTCAAAACGAAACTCCAGTTATTTCCATTCGTCCTTCTTTATGCTACAATCAAATCTTGTCAAGTCTTCTTTGTCAATGTCTTTTGCAACTGTCCCTATCTTTTATTTCCACTGACGGCACCCTAGATTAGTTCCTTAATACCTCACGCGTGGACTACCCTAACAGCCTTCTGCAGAGTCCATGGTTTCTCCCCACTCCAATTCCCTTAAAGGAGAAATTGTTATATAAGATGACAACATAGAAAGATTATGTAAGACATAATGTAGAACTGTTACCAGGTTAAAATTGTAAAAATGTGGCTTTGGTCATATTTCTTCCACTTTAAAAAAACAGACTGTCCATTTCTTATAATAAAGTAGAGCATAAACCCCTAGAGGTCCCACTGAATAGCTGCCACCATGCAGCTCGAAGTTGGCAAACTATATATAGTTCACCGGCCAAATCCAGCCTCCCTCCTGTTTTTATAGCTCTGTAAGCTGAAAATGTTTTTTTACATTTTTAAGTGGTTGGAAAAAAATCAAAAATAAATATTTCAAAACAGGTAAAAATGCTGAGAAGTTCAAATTTCAGTGTCTGTAAATGATACTGTAACACAGCCAGACCCATTCGTTTGTATACTATGTACATACAGCTGCTTTCACACCACGACAGCAGAGCTGAACGGCTGTGACAGCGATCACACGGCCTGCAGAGCCCGAGCTGCTTATCATCTTGGCCTTCACAGAACAAGTTTCCAGTCCACTCCAGCTCTCAAGCCCTAGCTCCCCCTTCCTCCACTCACTCATGCCTTTTATTCTAGTAATAACGGATCCATTTAAGTACTGATTCTCCTGTCTTTATTCTTTGCTTCATACCATTCCTCTAGTCTGTAATGTTCCTTCTTACTCTTTTCAGGATAACAGAAAGGTCATCCTTCAGGACTCAAACTCCACATCATCTAGCAAAGATCTTCTTGGTTACCATAACTAAAAACATTCATCTCTTTTATTTCTTACAATATCTTCTCACCACTTACAGTAAGTAACAAAGATAAACACAAGACTTAATCTCCCCAACTAAACTGCAAATATAGAGAACAGTGTCTGTCTTATTATAATTTTTATCTTTTAGAGTATCAAGCCTAGAACCCTGCATTTAGTAGTTGTCATTCTTAATAAAATTTGATATTTTTAAAAGAAATTATATTGGTGATATATGGGGTTTAATGTTTGTTGAGTAAAGAAGTTATTTGGTGTAAGGGTTACATAACCTTAAGCCAAAAATAAACTACAAACTAATTTTACTCTCTGAAACAAATTATATAGCAGTTCCTAAAGTGATTGACAGTGCATCAAAGTGATGTGTTTGTATTTTCTAACCCCCAAATCCAAATCTTTTTCCCTTGAACTCACCCCTACCCTAACATTTAGCACTTTCTCCATTTCTTATTCCAAAAATCAGACTATTTCTATGCATGTATAACTTGATTGTTTGGGTATGTGGATAATGTGTGTGTGTGTGCGTGTGTGTGTGTGTGTGTATACACACAATTATTATATCGGAAATACATTCCATTTCATTGAGAAAATCGTAAGAACAAAGGTAATTCCCAAATGTTAGTTAGATTAGTTTGATTGGCAGATTTAAACTTTCTTATAGGAAAGAATTACCTATTTCTAGAACTGAATGTTATTATTTACATATTTTGTTTGCTTATATATAAGTTTACCTGCTCATACAGAAGAAAGGTCTTATCTCTCTCAGATGTAAGAACCTTGACATTACCCTGAATTTCTGCCAAATGACGCTCATATTTTTCCAGCATGCATTTGAGTTCTTCACGGTCTCGTGTGGTCTTCAAAAGCTCAACATCACAGTTTGTACCCTACAATTATTATATAAGAAAAATGAAATTCTTCTTTGATATGTGTTACTAGTAGAACAGTGCTACTGATGGCAGGACACAATCTCTACTTAAGCAAATATGGTAACATAACAAAATGATGAAAAAAAGTTTAAAAATCATCCCTCTTGACAACAGCTTCATCCCAAACTGCTGCATATTTGTCTGGTTCCTCCCAACCACTACTAATGCTGGGGATGAAGAATCAATTTCAATGGTTCACTCTGACATCAAAGAGAGCTCCGTCTCCCAGCCTCCTTGATACACCAATTCATGCCAAGTTAAAATTAATTGCTTCCAGACTAGGTAAATCAAAGAATAAATGTCACTGTTTGCGCAACAAACTCCAAAATATTTATAAGTTTCCAAAACCTACCCGGGTAGATGGAGATGGGCGTCTCGGGCTTTTAGATCTACTTCTGATCATCTTTCTCAATTTTTGAGCTTCACTCTTGTAGTAATCTCTGTCTGCTTCTAAAGTTTTGACAAAGGAATCAAGTCTGGAAGGAGATTTATTTTGTGCTTTTTCAGTCTCTAAAATTATCTTGCCAAGGAGGAAAAAATTAGGCCATTATTTCAAGCTAAACTATAGCATCATTTTCTAAATGAAAGTCGAAAACAAACAGGATCCTTAAAAATAACAGATTTGATATTTTAAAAATAATTCATTAATACTTCCAAAAAAGGAGATAGATACCTTTCTTTTCCAGCATTTTTGAATGTACACTGAATTTTTATCTCACTGAAAACATCCCTACATTTACCCAATAATTTTGAAGAAAAATACTTAACAAATTTCAGAGAGGCCAGAAATGTCTCTTGTAACAGATCTAGTCATTAGTCCTAGAAATGGAATTAATTTGCTTAGAGAAACTTGTATGCTATTAAAGTATCTGTTCATAGCCTCCAAGTTTTGTTCAATAATTGTGCAATGAATGAATAAAATAAATGAATGCTGGATATTTTATACCTGTATATACTTTCAAGTGCATTCCCATTTATTTTAATATATTTAGAAATATTTCTTTTACAGTATTTATTTTACCAATACTTGATTGGGAAAAAAGTATAGATATATATTCAGAGAGGGTGTTTCAAATATTTTAAAGGACAAAATTAAAATGTCAAAACAGAGCAGTTTTCGTTTCACATCGTTAGACAAAGAGAAATATAACTCAGAACAAAGTAACAGAATTTGACTTCAAAATATTTATTACTAAGAGGAATGAAAGTTAATGTGTAGACAAATACATCTTATATTTTGAGAATTAAATTACTCACAGTCATCATTTTAATCAAGTAACAGCTAAGGGCATTAATAAAATCAACCAAAAGCTCTCTCCTCCTCTAGGAAAGAAAGGAGTGATGATGAAATGGAGCAAGAATAGTATCGCTCTTACAAATGGGAGGACCCCTGTGCACCAGGATGATTGTAGAAAACAAACATTTTTTATTGCTCACAATATACATGAGGGCCAAAACATATATACAACTGTTTGTAGTCTTACTAACAGAGTAAAAATGATTCCCTAACATATATTTATAAAAAATATACTTACAGATCTAAGCCGTTTTATTGTATCTTCCAATACAATTATATTATTTTGCTGGCAAATGAGTTCAATCTGAAAAACCACCAGAAACATTGTTACTTAGGTGTAAAATATTTAAACTAATTTAATTGGAAAGAGCATCGAAAAAGGAAGCCACTTAAAAATAAAAACATGCAAGCAGTGAATATTTTATGAAAGAAAAGATAATCTACTTCTTTATGTTTACCTACTTTAAAAGGTAGCAGTTCCTTTAAATTATCCATTGTATTGTCTAAAATACTCGTTTATTTTATTTTACCAAATTATCCCTTATAAACCGGAACAATAGTGGTAAATCTAATACCTTTGCTTCTTCAAGTTCCTTGTCGGCAGTATCCACCACAAAATTTTTCTCTTTTTCTAGTTGCTCTGCTAGCTGGTCAATTTTAATCAATTCTTGACAAAGATGCTCATTGTGGCTGGTTAAATCATCTACTTGACTGCTTACCACCTCCTTACTATCCAAGAGTTTCCTAGCATATTCTTCCAAGCCATGATTTGTCTGTTTGAGATCTTCAATCTGTTATAATTAGAAAGAAAATAATCACATTAAAATACTTACTGAGCTTCCCTCTGAGGAGAACAACTAGGTGACTGGAATCAGGAAGGGAGGTTTGCTTCCCTGACAAGGAGACTTAACTATGTATCTTTTTTTACTTTCTGAATTTTGTACCATGTGACTGTATTACCTATCTGAAAAAAAAACATGTTAAGTGAAAATTTGAAGGTTTATAGCTATATTTCTCAAGACAATTTACAGTTTAATAATTAACAAATGAACTTAATTACTGCTGATTTTTTAACAAAACGATTAGAAAAATAGCCAGATATTTACATCTGCAAAATGAAACCAGTCTTGCTGGATAAAGAAGACGTGGTATATTTATACAATGGAATACTACTCAGCCATAAAAAAGAATAAAATAATGCCATTTGCAGCAACATGGATGGACCTGGAGATCGTCATTCTAAGTGAACTAAGCCAGAAAGGGAAAGAAAAATGCCATTTGATATTGTTTATATGTGGAATCTAAAAAAAAAAAAAAGGACACAAATGAACTACTTATTTATAACTAAGATGATTAACTCCTTGAATATGTGTAAGCATATTTGACTGTCCTTTATGATTGGATTACTGCATTCTGTTCTTATTTTGTGGTTCACTTTATTCCTTTGATAGCTATGTAAGTTTAAAAAGCTAAAGTTCTAAATTGTTCTTAGAAACAATGAACAATACATATATGTTAATTTTAAAACAGTTTTATCTCTCAATGAATTGCTCTTCTTAGAATAAATTTTACCACCCCCTCAAAAAACAGAAACCAGTCTTGAAATTTAATTTTAATCATTAGTATCAATTAGGCATCCTTAGAACTGAATTTCTAATTATTGTTATCAAAATATGTTAACTCTTTAGAAAAGCCCTTTTGAATGCATCAGTAACTTACTTGACTAAGCTAAATACCAAATCAATCAAGTATTTGCTGACTAACGTGGAGGACCACAATTTTCTTTCCCAGCCCACTATCAAACCATCAACGGATGAAGAAAAGGGCCTTTTCTATCACGAAGGTATCCAAATGCCTTTAAAGGAAAAAAAATATATTAGACCCAATGAACAACGATAATATGTCAGGAATTATGTTAAATTCAAAAGATACAAAGATAGGTTAGGATCTGCCCTCAGAGAATGTACTGTTTACTTGAGAAAACACACAGTATGTTAAGTGCCGTAACAGAAGTATCTATGAGATAAAGTGGTAGCACAAAGGTCCTTTTCCATAGGACTTGTCTCTCTTTGTGTATTTAACAAAGATTTGTTGGGCACTTACTATATTCAAGGCACTGTGTTGGTACCCTGTGCAAGATGTAAAAAGACAGAAGTAAAAATAAAAACAGTCTTGGTCTTTAAGAAGCATTTAAAATTGCTAAATCCCTGCTGTAACTTTATTCTTAGTCCTGACATCATTCTTACTTTGCCCTTTTCAAACAACTATACAGACAGCTCTTTCCAAGCCACCAAAATCAACAAAGTTTTCTTTAAAAATATAAACTATCTATTATTTGGCATAATATAAGGAAATATCCTAAAGGTCATGAATTATACATAACTAAGTATACTACAATGACATTTATTACATTCAAGTACACACCAAGAAGCACGATAAAAGCCATTATTTTAATCCAACTCTCACTTTAGTACTCTGTAAGTCACACTAATTTGTGAGATTTACAGGTAAAGAGTTTAAACTGTCAAATCCAGGAAACAAGAAAAATTTGAAGTATTTTTAAAAAAGCAAAAAGGGAAACTGTAAATGCACTTATTTCTTTAGTTGAGTCTTATATCACAACTAGGCTGAATTTCAGCAATTTCTCCTACTCTCTTCTTTTTTGGCCTTCTCCCATCTACAGCCAAAAATCTGTTGAAAATGCAAATTTGAGGTAATTCCTGTAAACTTATGGTGCTTCATCACACTGACAATAAGATGAAAAAATACCATTTGTGATTCCAGCCCTATTGCCCTGTCCAGCCCTTTCACCACCCCCAATATACACCTAAGCTCCAGACCTGTAAGAAACAATTTCACTAAATTCATTTAAAACCTGTATTAGGGAAGTTATTGAAAATGTTATATACTATGTCACAGAACCCTCTTTATAAGAATCCTCTGGTCTGTGCTGAGAATTCTTTGCTCAGGTCTCAATTTCATCAAAACATGTACTTCTTTTGTATACCTGGTTGGTTTTTATTCTTTGGACCATAAATTATTTAATTTGCTACCTTTGTGTCTAGGAATTTTAAAGCAATCTGCAACCCTCCTCTGTAACGACTAGTACAGAAACCATGTATAATGATTTTTGTTTGCTATTCTCATCCATGCTTTCACTAAGTTTCTTCACTTTCTCTACTCTTATTACCTATTTTCATTACTAGTATTTTTTTAACTATAGAATGTGAGATAAACAAACTTCAATTCATCTATCTGTCATTTCGTCTTTGTTCATGACTTCTACAGTGCTACTTCTCTGAGCAACAAGAGCTGCTAAAAACATTTGCTAACCTTCCACTGCCCCAGGAGAGGTTAAATGCATCTCCTCTCCGTGCTCCCATATGCTTCTCATATCATTTTATCTTAGCATTTTATAAGATGTATTATAATCATTTGTTTACTTCCCTGCCCCTTCTACTAAACTCTAAGCAACTTTAAAGGGATCATGTCTCTAATTTCTGAATCATTTATTATATATCTAGGATATACTGCTCAAATTATTATTAAATGAATAAAATACATTGCAAATAAATAAATGAATACTCTCTTCCCCTCGACATCAAGCCCTACTTTTACTTCAAGACACAAGTACTTTAAAGGGAGAGTTTAGAAAGCGTGTGGGCTTTTAGACTGAGGCAGGTAGGTTTAAGTCCTGCTGCAGTTCCTCACCAATCACTTAACTTCTGGCAATTTACCATATTTTCTTGATCCTAAGAGGTGCATCTGACTTCAGAAAAAATAAATGGAAGCCTCTTGAGTCTCATCTGTTAAATGGAGAGAGTATCTACAATTTGCAGGGTTGTGGTTAGAGTATCAAAGTTCAAGTAAATTTCTGGCAAATAACAGGTACTCAAAAAGTAGCTTTTATTTTTAAAAAGTCTTTATTTTGAAATAACAGAAAGTTGTAAACCTAGTGCAGAGGTCTCATGTGCCTTTAACCCAGTTTCCCCCAACAATTACATCTTAAATAATTACAGTACAATATCAAACCCAGAGATTTGACATTGGTACAATGAGTGCCTGTTGTTCTAAACCATTTCACCGCACATGTAAACTGCTGTAACTACCTCAACAGGACACATAACTATTCCATCACCACAAAGACCCCCCCATTACTCCTTTATAGTCACAGCCTCTCCGTCCCCCCTGAACTCTTAGCAACCACTACTAATCTCTGTAATTTTGTCATTTCGAACATGTTACATAAATAGTTATATGATAAGAACATAGTATGTTATCTGTTGACACTGGCTTTTCACTCAGCAGAGTGCCCTGTTGTTAATGTGGATCAAGTTCATTCCTTTTTATTGCTGATTAATATTCCATAATATGGACTACCACAAGTTAGTTTAATCATGCACCGATTAAGGGAAGTTTTGGATGTTTCCAGTCGGGGCTATAACAAATAAAGCTGCTATGAACAACTGTATATAGGTTTTTGAGTGGATATGGTTTTCATTTCTCTGGAATAATTCCCAAAAGTGCAATTGCTGGGTTGTATGATAAATGTATGTTTAGTTTTTTAAGGATAAAACTGTTTTCCAGAGTGGCTGTACCATTCCTTATTCCCACCAGGAACATGTGAGTGATCCAGTTTCTCCTCATCTTTGCCAGCATTTGGTATCATCATTATTCTTTATTTTACCTGTTCTTAATGGTATATATTGTTATTTCATCATGGTTTTACTTCACAATTTCCTGATGTTTAGAAAGGATGAACATCTTTTTGTGGGCTTATTTGTCAAAAATATATCCTTCGGCGAAATATCTCTTCATGTCTTTTGTCCACTTTCTAATTGACTATTTGTTTTTTACTACTGAATTCTGAGAGTTCTTCATGTGTCCTAGATACGATTCCTCTGACAGAAATGGGGGTTATAGCTTGTCTTTCCATCTTATTAAATAAAGGGGTCTTTCAAAGAGCAGAAGGGTTAAATCTTGATGCAATCCAAATTATCAATTCTTTTCTTTTACGAATCATGCTTTTGGTGTCACGTCTAAGAACTCTTCACCAAGCACAAGGTCCTGAAGATTTTCTCCTATGTTACTTTTTAATAGCTTCACAGTTTTAGGGGATGGGTTTAGCTCAGCGATAGAGCACATGCTTAACTTGGACAAGGTCCTAAGTTCAATCCCGAGTACCTCTATTGAAAAAAATTGTTTTTTTAAGTTTCATAGTTTTATGCTTTACATTTAAATCTATGGTCCATTTTGAGTTAATTTTTGTACAAGGTGTGAGGTTTGCCTAGGCTTAGTTTTTTCCCTAACAGATATCCAGCTGCTCTGGCACCATTTATTGAAAAGACTATCTTTCCTCAACAGATTGCATTTGCACCTCTGTCAAAATCATTTGGTTTTACTTGTGTAAGGCTATTTCTGGATTCTCTATTCTGTGTCACTGACCTGTGTCTATTCCTCTACGTACAGTTTTAATTACTGTAGCTATATATTAAATTTTTAAAGGAAGGACAATGACTTTGTTCTCTTTCAAAATTTTTTTTCCCTTGGATATTGATGGGAATTGCATTAAATCTGTATATCAATTTGGAAAGAACTGACGTCTTTATTATGTTGAGACTTCCAATCCATGAACATTTGTTTAGCACTTCTTTGATTTCTCTTATTAGTATTTCATAGTTTTCAGAATTTAAGTTCATACTTATTTTGTTGGATTTATATCTAAGGATTCCGTTTTCTGTTTGATTGTAAATGGCATTGCATTTTTAATTTTTACTTCCACATGTTAACTGATAACATACAAAAATGCAATTAATTATGTTTGTCTTGTATTACGACCTTGTTAAACTCATTTATTAGTTCTAGTATTTACACTGTAGATTTTAGATTTTATGAGATTTTCTAAGGATTTCTTATAGACAGCATAAAGTTAGGTCATGCTTTTTTTAAAATCACCTCTCTCTCTGGTTTCTCTCTTTTTGGAGGGGGAGGTTGGGAAGAGAGGTAATTAGAAAGTCATGCTTTTCGAATCCATTCTGCCAATTTCTTTTAATTGCTGTATTTAGACTATGTATTTAACGTTAACTACTTTTATGTTAAAATTCAAGTGTGACTTTTTTATTATTTTCCATTTTTTCATTTTTCTTCGTTTTGTTTTACCTGCTTTCCTCTGGCTGACTTGAACATTTTTTAGAATTCCATTTTGATTTATCCAGTGTTTTTGAGTGTATCTTTTTGTACAGATTTTTAGTGGTTGCTCTAGGTATTTCATTATATATTCATAAGTTATCACAACCTGTATTTTACCAGTTCAAGTAAAGTGTAGAAACCTACCTCCCTTTATATCCCTCCCCTATCCTGTATTAATTAAATAATTGTCTTAACTATTTCCTCTACATGCATTGAGAATTACATTTAACATAATTTAAAAAAGTAGAAATTCTATTGCATTTATCCATATTTTTGCTCTTCTTTTCCTTGTTTTATCACTTTCTTCCTAGTTAGAGACATTCCTTTAGCTATTCTTTTAGGGTATTTCTGCTGGCAACAAATTCTCTTAGTTTTCTTCACCTGAGAATGTCTTAATTTTCCCTTCATTTCTGAAGGATACTTTTCTAAATACAGAACACGCAGTGGGCTGACAGTTCTTTTCTTCCAGTACTTGAAAAGTGTTGTGCCACTTCCTTCTGATCTCCATGTTTTCAGATCAGCTGTCATTTGAACTGGTGCTCCCCTATTAGTAATGAATTGTTTGGTTTCTTTCAGGATTGTTTTTTGTCAGTTTTCACTTTGAACACAAAGTGTCTTGGTGTAGATTTCCTTGGGAGACTCCTGGGAGGTTTTCACTCCCTTTCTTTAATCTGTATATGTCTTTTGCCAAATTTAGGGGACATTTAGCCATTATTGCTTCAAAATACTTTTTCACCCCCACACTCTCTTACCTCTCTTTTTTGGACTCCAATGATGCAAATGTAGATCTTTTGTTACAGTCCCACCTGTACCTGAGCCTCTGTTCACATTTTTTTCAATCTGTTTTCTATTGTTCGGATTAGGTAATCTCTGTTTCTATTCTCATGTTCACTGATTCATTCTTCTCTCCTCTTCATTTTTTTGTTTGAGAACACTGAGTTTTTAATTTCAGTTATGGTATGTTTTAAAACATTTTTATTGTGGTAAAATATAACATCATAAAATTTATCATTCTTGCCATTTTTAAGTGTACAGTTCAGTGGCATTATATACATCCACAATGTTGTGCAACCATCCCATATTCATTTCCAGGAATTTTTCATCATTACAAACAGAAACTCTGTACCCATTAAATAATTACCTGTGAATTTGCCTACTCTAGGTACCTCACATAAGTGGAATCAGACAATATCTGTTCTTCCGTGCCTGCTTTATTTCAATTAGCATGCTGTTTTCAAGGCTCATCTACCTTGTAGTCTCATATCAGAATTTCATTCTTCTTTAAGGCTGAATAATATTCCATTTGTTTATCTATTCACCTGTCCATGGACATTTGGGTTGTTTCCACCTTTTGGCTATTGTGAATAATACTGTTATGAACACTGGTGTACAAGTATATGTTTCAGTCCATGCTTTTAATCTTTCGGGGACATACCTAGGAGTGGAACAGTTGATCACATGGTAATTATATATTTAACTTGGAGGAACTACCAAACTTTTGTTCTACCATAGCTACATCATTTTATATTCCCACCAGCAATGCACAAGAGCTCCAGATTCTCCAATCCTCACCAATACTTCTTATTTTCTAGTTTTTGATAATAGCCATCGTAATGGGTATGAAGGAGAATCTCACTGTGGTTTTGATACACATTTCCTTAATGATTGGTGATGTTGAGCATCTTTTCATGTGCTTAATGGCTATTTGTATGTCTCCTCTGAACAAATGCCTGAACAAAATTGTCCAATTTTGAACTGGATTGTCCATTTTTGTTGTTGTTGACTTGTAGGAGTTCTTTATATAGTGTGGATATTAATTCCTTATCAGATATATAATTCAGAAATATCTTCTTCTATATCCTTTTTTGATAGACTTTACTTTTTTAAGAGTAGTTTTAGGTTTACAGAAAAAGTGATCAGGGTGTACAAAGAGTTCCCACATACCCCTTTCTCCATTCCCCTGCCCCCAAACACACACAGTTTCTCCTTATTTACATCTTATTTTAGTGTGATACATTTGTTACAATCAATAAACCAACATTGATAAATTATTATTAACTAAAGTCCAGTTTACATTAGGGTTCATTCTTTAAATTGTAGACTCTATGGGTTTTGACAAATGTATAGTGATATATATTCATCATTACTATATCATACAGAATAGTTTCATAGTCCTAAAAGTCCCTAGGTCTCCATTCACCCCTCTCCCTCCAAATCCCCGGCAACCAGTCTCTATGTTTTGTCTTTCCCAGAAGGTCATACAGTTGGAATCATAGAGTATGTAACCTTTTCAGATTGGCTTTTTTCACCTAGCAATGTGCTTTTAGGTTCCTTCATGTCTTTTTATGGCTTAATAGCTCATTTCTTTTTATCAATGAGTAACATTCTATCATGTATCACAGCTTGTTTATCTGTTCACCTATTGAAGAACATCTTGTTTGCTACCAAAATTTCCATTTGGCTCTACTTTATATCTTTTATTTCTTTGATGAGAATTTCTATTGTTTTGTTTGTTTCAAGCACGCTCAGTATTGCTTGTTGAAACATTTATATGAAGGCTGATTTAAAATCCTTGTCAGATAATTGTCATATCTGATTCATCTCTGTGCTGGCGTCTCCTGATTGCCTTTTCTCATAGAGGTTGAAGTCTTCCTGATTCTTGGGATAAAGAGCGATTTTTTTTTAATTGAGACCTGGTATTCTAAGACACTGGCTCTTGTCTTTTAGTAGGCTTCTTGTGACACTGCTTAAGCTAGAAAAGGGGGACACTGCCTTGTCACTGCTGATGGGAATGGAAGTCTTATTTCTCCATTTGGCCTTCATTGACACCTTGGGAGGGTGGACTCCTTGTTACTGCTAGGCAGAAATGGGAGTTCAGGCTTCCCACTAGGCCTCTGCTAATACCACCAGAGCTAGGAAGAACAGAGGCCCCTCATGACTGCACCCATGTATCCTTCACTGCCACTGTAGACGAATAGACCTGCTACTGCTAGAGGGCGGTAAAGGTCCTGCCTCTGCATTAAGTCTCTCTGACATCGCCCCAGCAAAGAGGAAAGGGGGCATCTCTTACTGCCAGGTGGAGGTGGATTTCTAGGCTCCCCCTGAGGTCTCCATGAAAACTATGGGATTGGGGACTTCCTTACTGCCTGATGGACACAAAAGTCTTGGTTCCCCACTCAACTTTCATCTCTGATGCCACCCTGGTAGGATGGAGGCCTTTTGGGGCAGGGTGGGGAGAGATGAGTCAAGGATGGGGCTCCTTGTTACAGCCTAGCAAGGGCAGACGTCCAGGCTCTTTACTCAGCCTTTGCTGGCAGGAACAGAGCTATAGGTTTTTCCCATGGTGTTTGCTTAGAGTGGGCAGTTATTGTCTAAAAGTAGTCTGCCTTTCTAGGCCACCCCTTTCCTAGTCCTTTGGCTAGAGTGGGATGACTTTTCTGAGACCTATTTTTGTCTGCACCCATTGTTTCTGGATGCCAGTTTTTGCAGTACTCTGCCTGGGATACAAGGAGTAAAAAGAAAATCCAGGAACTCACTAACTAGTCATACATTGTGTGCTGAGGTCCCTGGCCAGTCTTCCTTCTTCTCACCTTTCAGAGTGTTCTTATGTTTGTTTTATACATAATGTTAAGGGGTTTTTAGCTGTGCTTAGTCGGAAGAATCAGGAAAAGTGAGTCTACTCCATTTTCCAAGAAGACGGATTTTCTTTAATAGCCTTTATTAATACCACATGTCAGGCGCCAGAACAGAAACAATACTGAACTTGGGAGTTCAAAGAAATCTGAGCTCTGACACTCAATAGTTAAATATCATAATTCTTTAACCTCTTGGAACTTTAGCTTTCATGTTTATAAGTGGAAATAACATTACAATTTCCCAAGGTTGGGCTGATTAAGGAAGATTACGCATTTGAAAGCACTTGATACAATACTTGGCACATAGTTTGTACTCACTAACTCCGAATCTGTGTGCATCAAAATGGTTAACGTAAAAATGGAATGATTTTGGAGGGGGGAGGGTACAGCTCAGTGATAGAGTATGTGTTTAGCATACACAAGGTCCTGGGTTCAATTCCCAATACCTCCATTAAACAAAAATTTAAATAAACTAAATAAATAAATATATAAACCCCCCCAAAAATAAAATTAAAAAAAGAAATAAACAAGGCAGTAAAAAGCAATTTTTTAAAAAAAGAAAACAAATGGAATGATTTTACACCCATAAGATTTACATGAGCAATGAATTAGTATTTATTCTCTATCTTATTTTAATATAGGCCCCCTGTCCCAAATTAATTCAGGGAAATATGTGCATAAATTAAATGTAACCTGTAATTTCAGTGTAGAGATGAGTTTGTCTTGATTTCTCACTTCTTGTTCTAGCTGGAGAATATTCTGGTATTTTTCAGCTTCAGAAACTGCAGCCCCTAGACCAAAATCATGTTCTTTGGTGGTAACCTAGTGGAAAGAACGGGAATAATACAGAGACATTCAAGTTTAAAACAGTCTTGTGATTTCCCACAACAATCAAAATTCTGAAAATTAAGAACATTCAATCAAAAGATTGTTTTTAACCTTGTCTGACCAGTTAAAACAATTTCATCAAGATTTACTTTCTTAAAAATTTATATTATAAAGCCTCTCCTGTGGTTTTCAAATATAAAACTACAATATCAAACATGCTTTTCAAAAAAGACATACCTCATTGCTATCTAAGGAAACAGGGGTCAGCAGCAAATTAAGTAGTCTACTTCCAGGTCTGCATTATCCAACATAGTTGCCACTAGCTACCTGTTTATTATTGTTTCTGTGTAGTAGCAAAAAAAATGTGCTACCCACATCACAAAGGGCTAACTTCCCTCATATACAAATAATTTCTATAAATAAAAAAGGAAAAGAAATACCCTAACAGAAAAATTGGTCAAAATATGGATATTTCACAGAAATGGCTTTTAAACAGATTTAAAGATATTCAGTTTCACCATTTAAAGGGATACAAATAAAACAACACTGAGATACCATTTTTTAACCATCACATTGGCAAAGATCATAAAGTTGGATATAAAATTTAGCTTTCTTATACATGACTAGTGGCAGTGTAAATTGATACAATATTTATGGAGAATAGCTGTGTGAAATCTAGCAACATTATAAATACACATAGCTTCTGTACAAATAATTTTCACTTTAGCATACTATATATACTATTTTGCATTGTGCTTTTTTTACTTGACTATGTATCTTAGAAACAGTATGATTTAGGGAAATAATTTGTTCTTTCTCTGAATCAGGGCTGCCATTTTGTTAAGAGAGAGAGAATTCGCTACAAGTATCCTAGGCCTCTCCTGGCAACACGCTGCTATTCTCCCAAATCTAGGGCTTTGGAAATTATAGGATCTGGATCCCCCAGTCACTGACTGTGTGTTACACTCTGTGCAACCCAGCACTTCACAGTCTGACAGGTTTATTTTCCTTTTTCCTTTTCCCTAAACAAGACACAAATCTGCTTTTTCTGTTCTCCATTCCAGCAGTTACTGACTCTCCCGGAACTTCAGCATTATATCTCAGAAAGTATTTCTAATTAAGAATCATTTTGGGCCTTTATGGGTTAAGGCTGAAATCCTGACTACTATTTCTTCCACAATTTGTTGAAAAATGTGTTCCTAGTTATAAACATTTGACTTAGTATAACAGAATCAAATGACTTCTCACTATAGCAGTGCTTTTCAAATTTTAGTGAACATAAAAATCATTTGGGAATCTTGCTAAAATGCAGATTCTTATTCACAGTAGGCCTGACATAGTGCACTTCTAAAAAGCTGGTCTGCTATTTGGCTAGTAGAGACTATTCCTTGAATAGTAAGGATATATTTTTTCTAAAATCTAAATCTGCCTAACACTCAGAGGTCCTCATGTTTGGTCCGGCCCCACGTCTCCAAAGTTAGCTCCTACGTAACACCCCCAAGAACCCCTGTGTGAAAGACAAACTATTCTACACCTTCTTTATACACACACTCAGAAACATACTATCTTTTGTTCATGAGCCTTGCCATCTGCCCTCACTCTTCTGTTTAATTAAAGACACTTCTGAGGCTCAGCTTGAATTCCATATTTTCTAGGTTTTCTGTCTTCTCCATCAAGTAGTGATCACCTCTGTATTAAGACTTCTGTATATATCACTTATAGAACAATTTATGTAGCTATTTATTTTTTCTGGGTATGTCTTCCTCACACACTTACTAGAATCTTAACAAGTAATACCCTACAGCGTTCTGTATTCCCACCAACCTGCACAGAGTTCTTCAGATAACAGGAAGGTACAATACAAATTTGCAGAGGCTGATAATGAACCAGTGTACTAAAGCAGAGAAAATGGAACTGTCCCTCTTTGGTAAACTGAAAAGTTAAGTGGGTATTCTATAAAATTAACTACCAGGCTAGTCTAGATATTAAAAGCAGAAAAAGACCAGGAGTCAACACGATAACTGTGAGCAATCATATTAGAGTTGCTACTTTCCCTGCACTAGATTTTGAGGCAATAAAAAGGGAAAAAAATCAGTGTATCTGAATTGCCCACGCCTGGCTTGCCAATTTCTCCACCTCAGGCCACCTAAATTTCTTTCACGTTCCCGTGATCTTTCAATGGAACTTTGAATGGAACTCGTGTCCTTGTACAGATCTCAGAGAAAGCAAGGAAAGTACTTTGTAAGCAGCAAGTTGTCATCATAAACACCCAAGCCAGAAGCACAGTCATTCTCAGTTGGGACACAAGTCAGTGGTTAAGAACATGCTCTGTAGAGTCAGACTGCTTATGTCCTGCCACTTCTGAGCTGCATGACCATGGGCAAGTTACTTCTCTGGCCCTGGCTTCCTCATCTACAAAGTAGGCATGATAGTAGTGCTTGCATCATAGAGTTGTTGTGAGGATTAAATGAGTTATTATATGTAAAGCACTCAGAACAGTACCTGGCAATAAATAATAAGTGTTATATATTATTATTATTTACAATTACTATTATTACTAATTCCTCTCACGGACTCAACTTATCTTACCTGCCATCACATCCTACCAATCTTCTCATTACAATCTCTCTCAAATACATTTCTTCTATCACTACTATCACTGTTTGAGTTCATACTATCAGACTGTAAGTCATTTATTCACTTACCAAACAAATTTACAAACAGCTAGAATAAGGATCAACCAATATTAGATTTGGGGGACAGAAAGATGGAAAACAAATAAAAACTTACAATTTCAGCCCTCAGTGAATCTAGAGAAGTCCAGAACAAATAAATCAGAAATTACACTACAGCATGATTAGTGCCACATCAGAGGGAGGAACAAGAAATACAGAGAGAAGGACTACAAAAAAGTATTTCTGATTTCTACTTCCCCTCAAAAGACTCAGGATATATTTTCCATGTTCCCCTAAACTATGAACATATCTCCACTGCAGCACTTAACACATTAAATTGTGTTCACTGGATGTCCAGAGTCATCACAAATGTAACATGTTAAAACAGACCTCTTAATTCCCTGACCTGCACACCTGCTCTCAGCCCTGCCTCCACTCTGCTCCCTCCCAGTCTTTCCCATGTAAAATAACACCATCTTTTTTGTAGTGACAAGTTAAAAACCAAGGAGTTGTCATTGTTTCCTCTTACCCTGAACCTCATCAAATCCATCAACAAGCCCTTTTGGGTCTACCTCCAAAATATATGCCCAATCCATCCACTTCTGTACATTTTTACTATCACCTCCTTGGTGCGAGTCGCCATGATCTCCTACATGGATTACTGCAACAGTCTCCTAGCTGGTCTTTCTGCCTCTACTGTTGTTCCCTACAACCTGTTTTCCAAACTGAAACTGTAAAAATCACTTAAAAATAATCAGATCCTGCTCAAAAACACTCCCATGGCTTCCCACAGCAATAAGAATAAAAGCCACACTTTTTAAGATCCTACGTGATTTGGCCCCTGCCTTCACTTCTCTAAACAGACCTAGTGCCCTCTTCTTTGTTCACCCACCAGCTATATCGGTTTCCTTTCTGTTCCTCTACTGTGCCAATCTCCTTCCACTTTGAGGCCTCCTCCCTTGCGTTCCCTCTGCCAGGAACACTCTCTCCCCTAATCCTTTGCACAAATGGCTCTTTCCTCCCCTCAGCATTTTGGCTCAAATATCAGAGGGACTTCCCTAACCTTTTACCTAAAATAGCCTCTCTCCTGTAACTCTGCCATTAGGTTATTCACATTCAACACTATATGAAATTATATCACTTATTTCTTCATTTGTTTACTGTCTGCCACCCTCTACCAGAATGTAAGTTCCAAGCGATCTAGGCTCTTGTCTGGTCCCTGTTATATCCCTAGTGCCTAGAAAAAGGCTCAGCACAAAGTTAGCACTCAATAAGACATTTCCCAAGTAATGAATTTTGATGATTTAAACAAAGCAGTTTCAACAGTAGGGATGGGGTATGAGCAAGTCTGAAGAGGACTAATAAATGAGTGAGTAGTAAAGAGAAAGAAACAGAAAATGTAGACCTCTTTTAGAAAGCATGATTGTGAGAAGAGATGTCGAGTGAAAGTTGGAAGAAGACCAAGGTTGTTGAAGGGTCAATACAAGAGGAGAAAAACTTGTGTCATAATTCTCTTCAAATCAAGGACCTCTTTCAGAATTAAGCAAAAGCCCTGAGTCTTCACCTCAGGAAAATACAAATACATACAAAACATTACAATTCAGGGGGTTCAAGAACTCCCCAAAGTTCTTGTACTCCAAATTAAGAATCCTTACAGTATAAACACAATGAAGATTCCCAAGACATGGGTTAACGTTAAATAATGGAGAAAGGCCACTAAGCTCGTAAGAGGAAAAGGAGGTAAAGGATGTGCACTGTCCTTTGAGTCAAGACAGAAAAGCAAGGTTGGGTGAAGACTGAGATGAGAAGGGGTAGAAATTTGAAGAAGTTTCTGCCTGGCAGAATTTTAATTTCAGTGAAATAGGAGGTAAGAGTACATGCTAAAAAGAATCATTAGAGTTGAGCAAAAGACCAGGCATATAACATGTGCTCAAGAAACATCTACTGAATATTTTGATAGAATAATTGAAGATACTGGAGCACATTATATGAAATTCTGAAATCTGGTTCCACAAAAGGTCAACTTGTTTTCTTTTTATAAAATTGGCTCCAAAAGTTCAGAAACATAAGACACTTTGAATTAGAAAGGAAGAGCTTCACTAACAGAAGGATATAGAAAACCACATAAAATTTTATGAGTAATTTTGAGGTAGGCTTTGTATTTATAATAAAAATAAGTGAATACATGTTTTGGAAATTCACTTCAAACAAAATACTAAGTCCACGTGTTTAATCTTTTTAAAAAACAAATAATCTCTCCAGTCAAACCCAAGCTCCTCATTTCTCTTCAATCCAGACCACGCTGTAAAGAAATAACTTGCCTTTTTTAAGGAGCAGAAAACAATGGCCTTAGGAGAAGTATCATTTATCATTTCCTCTTGGAAACTTAAGAAGGGGTTAAACAGTGTTGTCAAGAGGCTTTTCTGAACCAAAAAAATTTAATAATATAGACTGATGTTAATAGCATAACTAAGACAAGCAGAACCACCTTACTAACTAGCTGATTTCAAAAGATTATCGGGGGGTACACGTACAAGAAAATTCCCAGCAGTGTTGTTCCCATTTATCAAAAACTGTAGAAATCTTGGTGTCCACCAACAGTACAGTAGATAAATTGCGGTATACTCTTACAGTGTAACACCAAACAACAGACTAACTGCAGGTGATAAGGATAAATCTTAAAAACAATGTTGAGTCACGAAGCAAAATACAAAGGAATACTTAGTACAATTTCATTTATAAGAAGTTTAAAAACGAGCCAAACTAGTATGTGCATGTTCACACACAAAGATGGTGAAACTATAAGGAAAAACAAGGAAGTGGCTATCACAGAAGTCACCATAGGGACTACATCTGGGGACAAAAAGGAGCGTATGATGGGGAAAGGGAATAAATGATAAAATCTGCTCTAATTGCCTCTATATATGGAGTACTTTAAAAGCAGATTATCCTAAAACAAACTGAAAAGGAAGCAACTGACAAAGAAGACAGACAAAGAGCCTACAGCATATCTGCATCTGATTATATGCCGGGCTATAAGCAGTGATTCTTTTTTTCAGAAGGTAAACAGCATATATTTTGGAAGCTGCCATTAAATTATGCTAAAATGTATACTGTTTAAAATATTTCATGAATGTACCTCCCTAGTTATTTCCCACTAATTAAGACTGAATGGTTTAGTTCACTGATCAATTAAAATACAAACAAAAATCAGTTTTATCCTGGAAGCAGATATGAATAATGTGACACTTTCCTTTTATAGTTATAACTTATTCTAGTTTCAAACTGATTATTCTTCGATTTATTTCCTTACAGGTTAAAAAAAAAAGTGTACTTGAAATTCTGCAAACCCGTAGAGGAAATTTTAAACAAGAAATATTCTGATATATAATGGCCTGGAAAGGAAGAAGGAAAACACAGAGACCCTATCACTTATGCAAACTTTTCCTGAAACCGCTATCCTTGACTTTATTTAAAGGACAACAACAACAAAAATGTATTCCCATACGTAGTTAGGTATCAGGTCCACGACCGCCACAAAGTTATTTAAGTCTCAAATATTTTTTCAAAAGAAAGCCAGTTTACCCTGCCTTTATTGTGTATAATTTCTACAGTAATTATATGAGATTTTCATGCAAATGCCTATGTAATCTGGGCCCTTCACCTCCCAAAGTCTATAAAGTGGCTTGGAATTGAGAGACTGGGAGTGAGGAAGAGCCAGGTTGAACTCCCAAATCTGACTTTCAAATTCCTCAGCTCCACTCCAGAGCGTATCTAAACAGAACAGTCCCCCCAACAACCAAGCGGAGAGCTGCGGCAGGAAGCGAAGCGGTCACCATAGGAACTGGGCTCAACCCTAAGCTCCCAAGAAACGACAACAGGGGCAAAGCTTGCTCCCAGAGGGCCTCCCGGGACCGCAACTCTGCCCGCTACTGCCCCTCACAGCGGCTCCCGCAGCGAATACCCACCTCAGGGGTCGCCCGCGGCCCCTAACCCCCGCCACACCCACCCTCCTGCAGCTGCCCTCACAGAGACCTTCGGGCTCAGGAGTTGCTTTACTCCAACCCAGCGCATCCCGGTGCTTCTACCTGGAGCTGAGGGTCCCTCCCCGGGGTCCTCGGCCTGTCGTCCTCCCCGGAGCTCATCTCGCCGACTGCTGGGACCAGGCCTCCGCCGGGGATCCAGGTCCCTCCCCGACTCCATCCTCCGCCCCTTTCTCCTCCCTTCCCACCCCAAATCGACCCGGCCCCGCCCCAGGGGGCGGAGGGAGGAGGGACCCAGCGGGAAGGAGGCGGGGGCGGTTAGCGCCGGTCGGCGCCGCCGTGGGCCCCGCCCTCACGCTCTGTACCTGAGGGGGCTCGTCCTCCACCTCCCCGGCGCCTTCGCTCCGCTTCCGTCCCGCGCGCCCAAGTCCCCGTCCGCACGCGTACCTGGCTCGACACTCCCTCTAGCGGGGACTACAAGCGGTGCGCGCGCACCTACGCACGTAGAGACGCGTACGGCCACCTTACAGGGCGTCCAGCAAAGGCCTCTTCCTGGTCCATCCGCGCCGCGCAGGCGCACGCCCACGCAGCGTCTAGACGACCCACCCGAGCGTCCCGTCTCCTAGTAACCAGCAGCTACCCTCTTTTCCAAGACTTTTCCCTTACTCCCTGCGGGTGGCGGCCGCACCTGGGCGGAACGCGCATGCGCAGGGCTATATCGCCTCCGGCCACCTTCCCTTAGCTCTGGAGCACCTGCCGCTTTGCTGCGGCTTTTTTGTGCCACTTTCCACGGGGATTGGGTACCACTCTGGACCCACGTTCCGTGAGCTCGTTACTCCCTAGAATTGCTCGTGGGCGCTGGGAGGGCAGTGCGCTCTCCCGCCGCAGTCAAGGGCCGGTTTGCGGGGAGCATCCAGGTCCGGTACCGCTGCTGCCTCCTCGGGAGAGAGAGCCGGCCTGTTCGGTGAGCACCGGCAGCCTGCAGTCTGGGGAGCCTGCGGCCCCCGGCCCTCGACATGATCCAGTCTGGGCTGAAGCGGGGAGAGACAGAACTAGCAATGAAAGCGCAGGTTTCTCACCGGTATACCTACCTTCTCCACAAGCCAGGCCTTCTCCGAATCGCCTTTTCGGGGAAACTAATGACGGTTAACAAAAAAAAAAAAAAAAGGAAAAAGTATATTATCTCACTCGACATTTAATGTTGAATCGATTGCTTTCCTGTTTAATACCATTTAAAGTTGTCTTCTCTCAATTAGAAGCCTTCAGTCTGGGAACATTCATTTAACTTAGCCAGGTGTAATATTATTTTTGGCCATCCATCTATGCTAATATTGACCACATTACCTAAAAGTGAAGAAATGAGCTTTTTAGTGAAAAAGAATGAGAACTGAATTATTCTGTCAAATTTTTGGAGCCCAGCTTAAGAAGTAATATTGTCTTTTTAACATTTCTTAGTGTTTAACGTGTTCCAGTTTTCTTAAATAACTCAAGGGCTGCTGAACTCTAATGGTGGCTTTATCTCCCTGTCTTTTCCTACAGATGAAATAGATAAACTAGGTATTTTATAGCTGTCCTCTGATGATCTTGACATAGTATTCGTCTGTGTATTCCAAAAGTAATCTCACATTTGAAGAGACTAACAATTCCTGGTTTTGCCAGGTGAGTACTCATTTTCCCCCCACAATATATTATTGGCAGGCATAAACACATTTTATATTAGAACAAATTTCATTGAAGTACATTTAAGTATGTGCCATATGTTTTTCCGATCTCTCCTCTAATTTTTTATCCCTATTTGTGCCAGTACACTTTCTCATATTTTGTAGCATTTATTTTCAGATACACCTTGCAAGTATAGCTAGATGGGAAAAAGTTAAATTGAGTTTCCCTGTTATTTTAGATAAAGAAGTGAGCGGTCCCAACAGGTACATTTCTTGCAAAATACAATTATACCTAACTGGTAAAATAAGTTACAAAGAAGCATGAGCTCTCAAAGACCGTCCTGAAACAAAACAAAGTATAATCTTATTTCCTCTTTAGATACTACGATTATTTTGAATAAAATGTTCTCATTAGCTAGCATTGTTTAAAAAAAATAGGGAGAAGTGTATAAACCTCAGAACTCTCAGATGGAGTCGAAGGTCTGCAGGGAGAAGTGAATTATTAATATAGGAGGTAGGAAGGTACTTCCTTTAGGGAAAAAACATGGAAAGGTTAAGCATTTATGTTTGCCACCTAGATTTTACTGAAGATTCTTTGGAAAGAATGTAGGGAAAAGATCATTTTAAAACCAAACCAGGGTGTGAAGATTTTCCTTCTATTGACTGAACTATTGACTATTGACTCCTTCCCCCAGCCAAAGAAAGTGAAAATTTTCTTCCCTTTGTGGATATGCAGAGTGGTGAGTGCCCCATCCTATTCCATGAAACCCTTTTATTTAGTAGGTTTGCTCTCTCGGTTGTAACAGATACTCCTGTGTAAGTCTAAGTTCTGGGTTTCTCCATCATTTCACAAGCTTCACTACGAAAACCTCTGTTTTGCCTTTTGTCTTCCTCAGTACCTCCCTCATCCCCTAAAAAAAAATCTGGGACTCAGTTACACACATTAAACTGCTTGTTGTTCTACAGCTAACTGATGCTCTGTTCGTTTTTTTTTTTTTAAACAGGACAACTTATACTGATTTATCTTAAAGCTCACTCTTCTTTCCTTTGATTGTGTTAATCCAACCTGCAACATTTATTCATATCAGATTTGTATTTTTCATCTCTGGAAGTTTGAATTTTTTAAAAATATCTTCCATCTCTCACTTACCATGCTCATGCTTTTTTCTACCTTCTTGGAAGTATGGGATATATTTAAAAGAGCTGTTGGTTGTATACTAATTCTATCATCTGTGTCATTCCTGGGATTGTTCCTATTAACTGACTTTTTTTTCTCCTGGTTATGAGTTACATTCTTCTGCTTGTTTTCATCTCTGGTAAGTTTTTACTGACTGCCAGGCATTGCAGATTTGACATGGTTGGGTGCTGGAGGTTTCAGTTTTGGTTTTTCTTTAAATATATTTAAGCTTTATTCTGAGATGCAGTAAGTTTATTTGGAAACAGTTTGGTTCTTTAGAGTTGCCCTGTTGAAAATAGTAACTACTAGCTACATGTGGCTATTTGAAGTGATGATAAAGAAATTAAATAAAATTTAAAAGTTAGTTCCTCATTGGTACCCTATACTTTTCAAATTCCAACAGCCAGCTTTCCCTGGTGGTTCGGTAGAATTCCGCTTGCCAACACGTACATGTGGCCAGTGGCTACTATATTAGTCAAACATAGAGAAGAATATTTCCATCATTGCAGAAAGTTCTATTGGACAGACTTGCTTTAGAACCTTGCTCTTAAGCTTTGTTAGGTCCAAAATGGTGTTTATTGAGGGCTAATTTGACCCCATTACTGAGACAATACCTTTCTAAGAACTCTATTCTTGGTCCTGTATAAGCTCTAAGGACTATTCTGCCTTCTTTTTGTGTTTTTTCCCCAGGGCCCAATAGTTTCCTTATGCACATTCACTGATCAGTACTCAGCCAAAGAATTGTGGGGTATCTTCTGCAGATCTCTGGAGCCCTTTCTCTTGCTGCACCTCTCTCCTCTCTTCACAAATTCTAGCCATCTTGGCCTCCACAAACTGTCTTCTCAACTCATTGAAATGACCAGACTCAATTTGGGTTCTCCCTATTTGTGCTAAAGCCTGAAATTCTAGGCAGTGAGCATTCATAGGACTCACCTTGTTTTATTTCTTATTCAAAAAATCCTTCTCCACTATAAAGTGACAAACACATTGTCCTACATTTTTAAAATTGCATTTATAGTTCAGCCATTCACATTTAGGTCTCTACTTCATTTGGAGTCCACTTTGGCATGTAAGATAGGGATCCTGCTTTATTTTTATCCACATAGTGAACCAGTGTTCACACTAAACTTATTCTGTTCCATGCCTTTTGCTGTATGTTGCCACTTTTATCATATGTGAAGCTCCTGTACATACCTACGTCCAAGTTGGAGCTCTGTCATGTTCTATAAGTCATTTATTTGCTTCTGCACTTGTACTAAACTTTTTTTTATTATTTTGACTTTGTAGCGTATCTTAAAATATGGTCAGGCAAGTCTGTGCGTGTGTGTGTGTGTATCCAAATTTATTTAGTCCTTATGAATCTTTATTTTTCCATATGCATTCAAGATGCCTTCCTGAATGGCAACCCGAATACCAGGTCAAAGAGGTCCCCAATAGACTTCTCCTCTCACATGCTCAAGAGCCCAGAGAAGTTAAGCTGAGACTCATAGGACCAGACCTACCCTATTGCATTTCATTCTTTCTCAGTCCCTCTATTAGACTGAAGCTTAATGTGCTAGTTGATAATTACATACATTATCATTATTTTACCTTTGTTGATTTCAAATGTGGTATGTTTCATTGTTCTGTTAGTATTTCCAACTTCATTCTTTTGCATGTGGATAGCCAATTTTCCCAGCACATTTTGTTGAAAAGACTGCCTTTTACCCTCTGAATGGTCTAAGCAGTCATAGGTCTATTCAGATTTTCTGTTTCTTATTGACTTAGTCTTGGTAGGTTTCGCATTTCAAGGAATTTGTCCATTTTAACTAGGCTATCCAATTTGTTGACATACAACTGTTCATAGCACTCTTATAATGCTTTTTATTTCTGTAGAATCAGTAGTAATAACCCCTTTCATTTCTGATTTAGTAATTTGAGCTTTCTTTTTTTCTTAGTCCATCTGTCTAAAGGTTTGTCGATTTTGTTGATCTTTTCAAAAAACTACTTTTGTTTTTAATTGATTTTTCTCTTTTGTTTTTCTAGTCTCTATTTCATTTATCTCTGCTCTGATCTTGTTTCCTTCCTTCTGCTAACAGTGGGTTAAGTTTGTTCTTCTTTTCCTAGTACCTTAAATTGTAAAATTAGGTTGTTGATTTGAGATGTTTCTTGTTTTTTTTAATGTATTTACAGCTATAAATTTCCCTCTTAGCACCGATTTTCCTTCATCTCTTAAGTTTTATGTATTTTTATTTACTTCCATCTCTCAGTATTGTTTAAAATTTCCCTTGTGATATTTTTGATCCATTGGTTAAGAGTGTGCTGTTTAATTTCACAAATTTGTGAATTTTCCTGTTTTACCTCTAGTTGATTACTGACTTCATCCCATTGTGGTCAGAAAAAATACTTTGTATGACTTCCATCTTTTAAAATCTACTGAGACTTAATTTGTGGCCTAACATATGGTCTATCCTGGAAAATGTCCCATGTGCACTTGAGAATATGTATCCTGTTGTTGGGTGGAGTGCTCTAAACATATGTTAGATCTAGTTGGTTTATTGTGTTAAGTCTTCTATTTCCTTACTGGTCTTCCGTCTGGTTGTTCTATCCATTATTGAGTTGAGTTTGGAGTCTCCAACTGTTATTGTAGAACTGTCTAATTCTCCCTTCATTTATGTCAGTTTTTGCTCATATATTTGGATGATGTATTATTAGGTTGGTAAATGTTTACTGTTGTTTGGCATCTTTATTTTTTGTTCAGAACATCTAACAGAGTGTTTGGCCTTCAAAAATTATTTCTTTAATCCATTAATAATAAATTAGAAGTTTTTGATAGTAAGAATCCTAGAAAGGGCTACGTAGAGAAATTCTATTATTTTCTGCAAAGTGATGAAATATAAAACCTGGTAAATTCCTTTAAAAAAAAGGTTTAAAAAGGAATTTAAAAAGGAATTCTCGGGAAGAGAATCTACAGAACCTACAAACCCTCCCCAAAAGAAAATGTAAACCCTGAAAGTGGAAGATGATTTTACTTGATATTTTTGCCATCATCACCATGAAATTTCATTAAAACAAACACTGCCATGAAGTTAGTTGACATTCCCACCGTATTCACCTGTTACCATTTTCTTCCCCAAGCAATCAAGTTGAAGAAACGCTTCTACTACTTAAAGAGGTGCCGGCAAACTGTACTTATTAAGCTGCTCCAATGGGATTTCCTCTTAGTAAATCTGCTACTCGAGTATCTGCTATGCGTGCGGATTCAAAAGTGGATGATCACTTAATGCAAGGGACTGAGAAAAGCAAATTGGAACCAGTGACTCGGTTATTTCAAAACACCAAGAAAGTAAGATTAGAAGACACAAACCAAGAAAACTTTTCAAGGAGTAAAGACACTGGAACAGGATCTTTTTCAGAGAAAGCCTTGGGTTCGGTGGTATATGTGAAAGAAAGTGATGGGATAGAAATGACAGATGTGGAATAAAATTATCCATGTATATGACCAAAGAAACCAAAATTTGCTTTTGACTAAGAGGGCGTGTTGAATGAGAACTTAACCTTACTGGGAAAACCTGACAAAATGAAGGGAGATGATTATTTATTTTTTACTATCTATGAATCACCATGGACTGCTTTTTTTGATATGTATTCAAAAAAGTTGCTTTAGGGAGAAAAAGCTTTCCAAAATTCAAAGCAGATTTCTCTGGTATTACAGTCTATATTGTCAAAAATCAGAGTTTTTGTGTAACAGTATTTAAATGGCACCAAAACATTCTAATTATAATACATCAGTATTTCACATTATTTCTGGTGTATTGATTTTGTATGTTGGAGTTCCAATTGGAGGTTTTGCTTTAGAATACATTATTTTCCTGCATTTTTGCAGTTCTGTTCTTTAAAAGATCACTGCAGGTAAACTCTGTAAAAGACTGGTAAATTACATACCTTAACGTGAATTTCACGTTTCAAATCATCCTTTTAAAACTTTTTTTTTTACCCACACTGAATTCATTTCCATTACAAAATAGTTATTTCCAAGTGTAACACTTTATCTTGCAGATGTTACCATTTTATACCACTGATATTTAATATAAAGAAAACAGCCTACTATTAAAAAATTATTATATATATATGTATCAGTTTGCCATTCTGACTGAAATATCTAGTATTTGGAAACAACAGTATTGTCTCAGATAATGTTAGATGAAATTAAAATCATTTGTGTCTGGCCATATAGTGACTAGCTGTTTCCATTATGTATGTTCTGAACATTCTCCTGTATTTCAATCTCTAATGATCTCTAATGACCAACTAGAGTAATTTCCTTAATAGTCACAAAGGGATATTCAAAGGGGAAAAAAGCATCTTCTTTGTGAGGAAGAAATATTTTCTAAATCAGAAAAATACTAAACAGATATAATGTATTTGTAGGGAATATTGGGCCTAGAATTTTTTAAAAAATCATTGAGTGGAACGTAAGCCAATAAGGTGATGCCTTTTATTGTTTACAGAACATAATTCTTTGGGAGGGAAAAAATACACAAATCATCCATTTGTTCATCGAGCCTGGCACTGTGCTTGTTACTAGGGATAGAGTGGTGAACCAAAGAGCCACTGCCTTCATAGTGTTTACTGTCTGTCTACTGGGCAAAATAGAACATCAGACAGTAATTACATAAGATACAAACTGTGATGTGCCATGAAGAAAATTGAAATGTTTAGAGAGACAGAAAAGAAGATATAAACAAAACTTGATTTTTAAGGAAGGCTTCTCAGAGGACGTGACATTGATAGCTTTTGCAGTGACATGGTTGTCCAAGTGAGATAGTGGCGAGGGTGTCGAGGTGAGGAGAAGGGGACAGAGTCCAGGTGAAGTCTGGCAGGACACAGTGATGGTTTGGAAGTGGGAAGTGAGGAAGAAGAGGCTGGATGCACGGAGGCTCCCTGGGGAAAAGAGTGAGTACGGGAGCTCAGCTTTTGAACCTACCGGTTTCCAAGGCAGACAGCTGTATGTATGGAACGAAAAATACAAATTTTGATGGTGTGTACAGAAATACAGAAATGGTATTTAAAGCCATGGGAATGAATGAGGTTGTGTATGGTGAATGTATAGTGCTAGATAAAGGAATCCCAACATTTAGGAGCTGGTAAGCACAGGGGGAGCTGACAAACGGGACCGAGGAGTTGACAGTGAGGTTGGTGGAAAACCAAGACAAGGTAATGTCAAAAGACTGGCCATACAAGTCTCTAAGGTGGAGGCAGTTAACTGAAAGGGCAGATGAGGACTGAATCTAGGTCCATTGGACCTAGCAACATGAATGGCACTAGTGATCTTAGCAAAGCCACTATTTTCTTTAATAGGCGCTTGGCTCAGATATTTACAGACCGTTTTTCTACTTCTACAAATGTCCAACAGTAAATTTGATAGTTGTGTTGTATGCTGAATTTGGGACGATCCTTCATTGTGTGCAATTCCACTGCCTTGTAGGATGTCAAATGTGGTAGCACAACCCAGCCACTGAGATAGTAAGAAATGCAAACATGAGTTATCCTCATTAAGAACTATTGCTAAGACATCAGAAAAGTGGAACCCCCAAATCCAATCCAAGCCATAGTTTTAGCAGCATATCTGGAAACGGAAATCCACAAAGACTTCCAGGAAGGGGTGGAATGGAGCAAATTTAATTGGGACAGCAGCCTCACTTAGGTGTCTATTTGTTTTATGGAAGAATTCTACAAGCAGAATCCTACAGTGAACATTTTTCAGAGTTCTGCTGTTGTTGCTGATAAGAAAGTAGATTTTCCATATGAAAATGTAGTTCAGGAGAAAGAAGGATGACTAACGGAGACTTTAAATTCAACCTATCTATGAAATAAGGCCTGTAATACATGCAATGGTATTGGGTCTAACGGTATCGTTGATGCCCACAATAATAGCTATCACTTATGGAGCTGGTGTGTGACTGGCTTAGCTGAGATTCCCTAGATGCTGCTTGAGACAAGGACTCAGATGCGCTTGATTTTGGAGAGTGTGCTCTTTAGGAAAAGTCTGTAAGGGAGTAAGAGAAGTAGGGGGAATGACTAAGGATGAGATAAATTGATCCACAGAGCATTGTGGAGGGAACACACCGCACAGCTGTCCCACTGTCCCACTTAGAGGCAAGGGGTGGGACTACTCCCACTGTCCCGCTTAGAGGCAAGGGGTGGGACTACCCCTGGACCAATCAGGCACTTGTTACCACATCCAAGCCAAAGTGGGGAGGCTGGGGGGCAGGGAGGTGGTGTGAACCACTCAGGTGTCTCGGTGCCTGATCACTCCTTCACTCACACCTGCTGGAGAATGGATGCATGGATTAGAGGTACAGGGGATCTGGGTGGGGCACTAACAATCTTTATTACAAAGCCAGACACCTAACACACGTTGTTATCTTTTTATTTTGAAATAACCTCAAATTTACAGAAAAGTTCCAAGCATGGTACAAAGGCCTTTCCCTCTCCCCCCAGCCATCTGAAAGTAGCTGACCTATCATCCCTGAATACCTATTTAATGATTTAAATAATTTTATTTTTTTAATTAAAATTTTTGAGATATAACTGACATATGATTAGTTTTGGGTGTACAACATAATTTTCTATATGTATATATTACAAAATGATCACCACGAAAAGTTTAGTTAACGTCTACCCTCACACAGTCAACAAATTTTTTTTCTTGTGATGAGAACTTTTAAGATACTCTTTTAGCAGCTTTAAAATATACAGGACAGTATCTTTATAGTCACCACGCTGTACATGACATCCCCAGGACTTACTTATAACTGGAAATTTGTACCTCTGTCCAGCTTCACCCATTTTGCATCCCCCCCCCGAGCATTTTTGCTGGAATCAGGCCAGAATCCATGTTGGAGGAAGTTGGAAAATGAACAGGAAGTGAGGTAGTGGATACTGGATGTGCAGAAACTCCCTGAAAAGCTCAGCTCCAAAGGTGAGGAGACAGGATGAAAGGTGGAAAGTGAGGTCACTGGAGGAGAGTTAAGATGAGATGGGGTTCATGTGTGAGTGTCAGTGGAAGAAGGATCCAGTGGAGAAGCTGAAGGAGTAGGAAAGGGTAAGAATGACCAGAGGATAGAAATCTCAGAGCCGAGAGGAGGGAATGGGACTTTTGAAAACCACCTCAGTAGGAAATAAGGGGGAAAAAAACTGTACCACCTCAGATTTCACAGCGCTGGAATTCAGAAAGATGTCATGTAAGCAGAGGGCAACGGTACTGTGTGGCTATTTTTAATGATAACTAGGAAAATTCCTACTGGCACAAACTCTGAACAGAATTCATTCTTATCTGCACAATAACACAAGAAAGACTAATAACTCAGAGTGACTTCAATCAAAAGGGTAATAATAAATAAATGAGGAGCCACTGTGTCCTTATTGTAGCTTTATATGGAGCCCTGGTCATGGTATCGGCCTCAGCAAGTTGTGAACACTGGATGCTTCTCACTCCAAGATGCAAGTCTTGATGGTGTCTATTTTAAACTGAAGGAGAGATTTCTGTGGAAGATTGAAAAAGATGACCAGGAACGCTCTGGGCTCCTCTAATCAAGAGGTGGGGCCCATTACTCCATCCCTTAACTCCGGGCTGCGTCTGCTGGTGCTCTGGCCAATAGAGTAGGGCTCCAATGCCACGTCCAAGGCTAGGCTTGAACTGAAGTGCGCCGGCAGCCAGCCAGCCAGCACCAACTGCCAAGGGTGTGAATAAGGCCGTCCCGGACCTCCCCGCTCGGCCAGCCCTTGCTGAATGAAGACATGTGAGCGAGCCTTGCCCATATAATAAATCGCTGTCTTAAGAAGCCACTGGTGTTTGAGGCAGTTTGTTACACAGCTACGGTCAGCTGCAACTTTGCTTGCTGGAGGACCGTCCCATCTGGCTGAGCCACAAGGATGTTCTTGCCGAGTGCACTGGCGGACACCCCAAGTGCTACCGTTCATTGCCCTTAGTGGGTTTGTTTTCGGACCCACTCCTTCTTATCTGTTACCATCTCGGTAGTGGGGATACCAGCTTTTATTTCTTTAAATGCCATTTGTCTTTCAGAACTGAATTCAGTTTCCTCACCTTCCAAGTGGAGTTACCTGCGCTTAGGACTGAGACGTGCAAAGCCCGCGCAGTGCCTGCATGTTCAGTAAAAAGCATGTGATCCCGATGCTCCGCGGACCTGGCGGGCTCCCTCCAGCCTCGCTCCCCGACAGCCCCCGCCGCCCCGGCTCAGCCCGGCTCCCGCCTGCGCCCCGCCGACCGTTAGCTCTGGGCTGTCAACGCGGGGAACTGCCGCCCGCCCGGGGGCTCTGGGACTTTCGATACCTTTATTGGAACGTGGACCGCGCGTCTGCCCGGGAGCCGGCTCGGCCGCTCGGAAAGACCCTCCGCACTCCGCGGGCCCCCCGGCCCCGCGGTGAGAGCGCGGCCCCGCCCCCTCCCGGCGCTTCCGGTTTCGCCCCCGCGGGCCGGGCGGGCGCGTGCGCAGCGACCAGGGCTCAGGGTCGCACGCGTCCTTCCCCCCACAGGCCCTTGCGGCTCGGGCGCCACCGGAAGCAGCAGGTGCGTGAGGCTGGGAGCGGGTGGGGCAGGCGGCGTGGGCCCCGGGTCGCGTGCTGGGTGCCCGGGGGCGGGCAGGGACCTGGGACCCCGGGGCTGGGACCCCAGGGCTGGCGCTGAGGGCCCCGCGGCTTCCGCTCAGCGCCTGCGAGGACCCCGTGCCGCGCTTAGGAACGGTGTGTCCGCGACACAGGACGGTCAGAATCAGACACGCTGGGTGCCGGCCCCGTGCTCGCCCACCGAGAGCCAGAAGGCGAAATCCGACAGGCGCACGGCCGTCCGGAGACTCTGGATAAGTTACGGACCGAGAGGTGGCAAAATAACTTGGGAAGGTTTTTTTTGAAGGAGCTGGGCCGACCTAGGAGAGTCGATGGGACTTCGTAACGGTTTGTTTTCTGTTCGGTGATGGAGAAGCATGTTTGGCAAATGCAAAGTGGCGGTAGCGCGAAGTGCCCCTCTGGAACCTGGAAATAGGATTGTCCTGTGAGGAAGAATGATTAAATTATTAATTAAAAGGTGAGAGTAGAGATATGCAAAGTTAGTGTAAAGAAGCAAAATTTTATCAGGCCTTCAAGATGTGACAGTATCCTGACAGCTAATAGAAAGAAGATTGTACATCATTCAGCTGGAGGCCTGATCTGTTACTGAAGCACGGAGTAAAAGAAAGGTGCGCCTGCCTGGGATGAATCCAGGCCTTCTCTAGGAGGGACAGGGTATCCTGGCTTTGATAGTAGGATCTCTCCAGAGTCCAGGACTTGAGAGGCGATTTCCTCGGGGTTCATTCCACCAGACATTGAAATCGTGTAACTCAGTTTTTTTGTCCGATTCTGTACTCACCAAGCAAACTTAGGATACACCGGTTTATCAGTAACCCGCAGACAGCAAGTGGACAGGCTGATCTGAATATCCGGTTGATAGTCTATAGTTCTCTCTGTAAATTCATAAATTGGCATTCAGGTTTTTTCAGACATCCCTCTGTTGCCAGTGTTGCTCACTCTGTGTGATTCTTACTTGTCCCGCAGGGCTCAGTTGAAATGTTCCATTCTCAAAAGGGCCTATTTATTTCTGTGATCAGGTACCCGGGACAGTTTCTGGCACAGAGTAGGCGCTCAACCTGACTTCCTTAGCTCTCTCAGTCTTTACTCAAATGCCACTTTTTAAATGAAGCCTCGCCTGACAACCAGATTTAAAATCAAAGCCTGGTTCCCCTCACATACACATTTCTGATCCTCCCTTTCCCAGCTCTACTTTTCTTTATCCTCTAGTCCTCATCACCTGCATTTATTTAGTTCACTGATAAATCTCAAGTGCCATGAATAATGTCTGTCCGTGTAGTAGGGGCAAGATCTGTTGAATTAAAATGTTGTGTTTCATCCACATGCCTGGAATGAATAGAGACAGTTTGAGCACTATTAATACATTAATCAGATCAATCGGATCAATTCTGGAACATGAACAAGATCTCATTTTTGACCAAAGTCAGTATCTTACATTATAATGCCGTTTTGATGAGTTTTGGTTAGGAATCTCTGTACCCTTACCTGTTAAGCTCCTAGAATACATGTCAGACGTGGAAGGAACACTGTGAGAAGACTAGAGAGGGAAGTTAGGAACTCTGTAACAGTTAACATTAGAGAGCATTTCGTGTTTGCCAGGCATGACTGCTTGATGCATGTTGACCCATGTAATTCTCTCAACCAACCTTTGAGGTCAGAACATTTCATAAATGAGGCAGCTGAGACAGCGAGAGGCGAAACTATTTGTCTAAGATTGTTCAGTCATAAAGTGGCACAGCCAGGATTAAAACTTAAGCTAAGTGACTGCGGTTAACAAAACTGTTTTATTGTATATTTGAAAGTTGCTAATGGAGTAGATCCTAAAAGTTCTCATCACAAGAAAAAAAAATGTAACTGTGAGGTGATGGGTGGTAACTAAACTTACTGTGATACTTATTTTGCACTATATACGTGGGTCATGCAACTTAAATGAATACAATGTTTTATGGCAATTATATCTCAATAAAACTGGGACACCTTAAACTCTTAACCACTTTGCTATCCTGCCACACCCTGTATATGAGACAGGAGCCAGAGCCTTAACCTTAGGGAAGGATGTGCCACAAGGTCGTGGAGAATCTCCAAATCCACAGACACCGTTCAGCATTCAGCGTCTGCCTCACCTATTTGTTACTGTTTCTCCCGATTGCTGTGAGGGCTGCCTCCCACCCACCCTCCCTGAACTCCGTATCCCAGCATCACCACCTTGTCAGGGCTCTCCCTTCACACATGCTGCCCTCTCTCCCTCTCTTGACTCTTCCAGGATCTAAAGATCCTCAGTTCTGCATTTTAAATCCTCTCCTAACTCCACATTTCCTTCAAACTACGGCTCCCAGCTTTTCCACTCTGCAACTAGAATACACTCATGGTCTCTGCTTTAATCAGCTTAGCTGGTTCTTGCCAAGATCACTAATAACCGTGATTTTGTTAACTCTAATAGATCCTTTTAAACCCTCATCTTAGTTTATCTGTCTTCAGCATTTGTCATCATTGACCAACTGTCATGTGTCCTTGAAGCTTCTATAAGACTACAATTAATTTTTCCCCCTTTTCTTCTGTTCTCAGCTTCCTTTGGGAGCGGTCCCTTCTTCCTTTGCAGGTCCCTTAAATGCTGCTGCTCTTCAGGGAGTCTAAGGCTTTTATGTCTTCTCACCGAACCTTCTCTGGACAATCTGTTCCCTTCTCATAGGCTCACGTACCATCTATTCAGCTCTATGCCACTGGCTGCGGGGTCACCATAAATGCTTAAGTTCAACGTAGTCAGAATGAGCCAGTTATCTTCATCCTGTATCTCCTCTTCCTATGAAATCTCTCCTAGGAAATGTCACCTCTTTCCATCCACTTCCCAGACCACAAATCAGGGTATGCATATAGTAATAAAAGCTCACACCCTACATACTTTCTCTGTGCCAGGCACTCTCATAAGCACTTTACATGTATTAATCCTGATATAAGTCCTGCCATTTTATAAATAAGGTGTCTGAGGCTCAGAGAAGTTGACTCACCTGCCTTAGCTGGTTGGAGAGTGTTGGGATTTGAATGCTGGCACTCTGGCTTGAGCTTGTAATCATTATACCAAAAGGGACATGACCCTTGACTTCTCTCTCACACCCTCAAGAAACCAGTTACCAAGTGTTGCAGATTCTCCGTGCTTCATCTCTAGGGGACCTCTCTAAAGTATAAATTGTTCTCCCCACTTCTGTAAACCTCTTCAGCACCTCCTGGTGGCCCTCCGGGTAGAGTTCAGGTATTTAACATAGATTTTAAGTCTCTTCATCATCTGACCTCTACTTCTGCCTCCTTATCTCTTGCAGCTCCCCATTCCTGCACTCTTAAGTATGAGTCATCTTAAGTACCAGCCAATGGAATTAAATTCTTCAAATTCTTTGAATGGGTCTCCTTTTCCTACAAGCTGCTGTCCTTTGTTGGGATAATTTCCTTCCCCTCTTATGTCCCAGCATCAGTGTCACTTCCACTGATGAGAGGGTTAGATGGCCTTCTCATGTACTTACCCCAACACAACACTTACGACACCATATTTTCATTATCACCTTACTTGCTTTTTAGTGCCTCCCCTAGATAGTGAGTTCCTTGAAGGCAAGGACCAGTCTGTAACCTTAATGTTCTTGTATCCATCCCCTTCTCACTGTCTCCTTTCCTAGTTCAAGCCCTCATTATCTCAAGCTTGGACTGCATGAGTCTATTAAACCTCCTCCCTGCCCCTAGTCTGTCTTTTCTTTAATCAACAGCAGAGGCAGTTTTGTGTAATGGCTGGCTTAACACTCTTCTACTTAAAACACCTCAAATAGATCTAGCAGCTTTTAGAAAGATGCCAAATGTTTTAGAATTACATGAATTTGTCTCTTCCCCTTCTTCCCTTACTAGCTTGAGCCTGGTAGTCCCTCCAGAAATATTTGTTCAGTGAATGAGGGACTATATCAAATTCAGTCAAATAGAGCCAAGGACAAAGAGTGTAACCAAAGAAATGCCATCTGGCTGCCAAGGCTTCCTAGGGCAGCATAGCCAAGATTTCAGTGGAGCTGGAAGATGGGTAGTGTAACTCCCGGGGAGGGAGTCCCCCAAACTTGCCTTATTGCCTTTGCATATGCCTGGAATATGCCGCTCCCATCAAGTTGGTAAAAACCATCAGATTTCGAGACTCAGTTCGAATATCCCTTCCTCTTTTAAGCCTCTCCCGACCTTTCTGGACAGAAAGAGTGTAAATTGCTTCAGCTTTTCTGTGGCATAACTTATCAAAATGTATCAGGAGAGATGAAGATATGAGGACTCTTCACCCTGGGAACTGTGCTCCTAGGACATGACTACAAAGAGCCTGGCCTGGTTATGGCGTTAGTAACCCACCCCACCCCCGTTCTCTAACCTAGAGGGAAATTATGCCCCTCCTAAGAAACAGAATTGGAATAGCATGGCTTCTTTACAACCATAACTGGTCAGAACACTTCATGATGACAGCTGGTATTTTCAGCCTTTTCATCCGCACTGCTAACAAAAATGTGTAAAGTGTCCAAACATAATAAAATTGTTCACAGCCTTTTCATGTAAACCTGTTACTCCAACCACCTCTCCCCTGACCTCGGGGGGGGGGGTCCATCCTAATTTAATATTGATCTAAATAAAACAGTTATACTGCCAGTAAATCATATATCTCAAAGTCAAATAGGAATTATTTTAAAAGTATTATAAGGACCTAATTAAAGCTTTCCACACAGATATTCATGAATACCTTGTTGGTAACATTAAAAAAAAAAAAACTAGAAAGAACCTAAACTTATAAACTAAGAGATTGGTTGAGTAGTATATCTGACAATGGAATATTATACAACATTGAAACTGATGTAAAATTAGATTTAATGTTGAATGAAATAACAGTAGGTTCCACTTTTGGTGGGAAAAAGTGTGTGTGTGTGTGTGTGTTTACACATGCACAGGAAAAAAATGAGTACACAGGATTCTTTCATTTTGCTCTTTTGCTTATATTTTCTCATCATTCTCAATGAATGGGTATTACTGGTGAATTCAAAATAATTTGTTTGGCTTGGAGATATATTATGTAAAGCATTTTCAGCCTTATTATTTGAAAAAAAATCTGTCCCTTATTCCATTTCAACTACAACTGTTTGAGGTTTGTAGCATTTATTTCCTTCAAGTACCCTGTTGTAGAATCATAAAGACCTAATGATAAAGCTAAAAGGCAAAAAAAAGCAACCAGACTGGATAAAGAATTAGGTAAGTTTGGATAAAATAACCAAGGACTGATAGCTAGAAAATAGAACTTAGTTTTCTTTTTCTCAGTCATTAACTTGTTTGTCTTCCGTTTTTAAAGGCATGCTGATCCCATTTTCAACCAAGAACTGCTTCCAGTTACTGCGTAACCTCAAGGTCCCAGCAGCTGGCTTTAAAAACACAGCAAAAAGTGGGCTCATTTTACAGTCGACTTCCAATGATGTTTACCAAAACCTGGCTGTGGAAGACTGGATCCACGACCACATGAATCTGGAAGGCAAGTCGATTCTCTTCTTCTGGAGGAATTCTCCCTCTGTTGTAATTGGCCGGCATCAAAATCCTTGGCAGGAATGTAACCTGAATCTGATGAGAGAACAAGGCGTAAAACTGGCTCGGAGGAGAAGTGGCGGCGGAACGGTCTACCACGATATGGGTAATGTCAACTTGACTTTCTTTACAACCAAAAAAAAGTATGATAGGATGGAAAACCTGCAATTAGTTGTGAGAGCTCTGAACGCTGTCCAACCCCACCTGGATGTGCAGGCTACCAAAAGACTTGACCTTTTACTTGATGGGCAGTTTAAAATCTCAGGAACAGCTTCCAAGATTGGCCGGACCACTGCTTATCACCACTGCACTTTATTATGCGGTACTGACAGGACCTCTTTGTCCTCTTTGCTGAAGAGCCCTTACCAAGGGATCAGGAGCACGGCCACTGCCAGCATCCCTGCCTCAGTAAAAAATCTCATGGAAAAGGATCCCACTCTGACCTGTGAAGTAGTGATAAATGCTATAGCTGCAGAGTATGCTGCTTGTCATCAAACTGATAATCACATTACCCTAATTAACCCAGCAGATGAGACGCTGTTTCCTGGAATAAACAGCAAAGCCAAAGAACTACAGACCTGGGAGTGGGTATATGGCAAAACTCCGAAGTTTAGTATAAACACTTCCTTTAATGTGCACTATCAACAGTCACACTTGGAAATTAAAGTATCCATAGACATAAAGAATGGAAGAATTGACATGTGTAACATTGAAGCACCTGATCATTGGTTGCCACTGGAAATATGTGACAAATTAAATTCAAGTTTTATTGGTAGTAAGTTTTGCCCCATTGAAACTACCATGCTGACAAGTCTGTTACATAGAACGTGTCCAGAAGACGATGAACTACACAGTAAGTGGAATATTCTCTGTGAAAAAATTAAGGGAATAATGTGATTCCAAGTAAATTTCTTAATATTGGCAGTTTCAATGAGAAAATAAAAATGTTTCAAGTACATTATATGTCTCTTAAAATAAAAAAGGCCCACTCATTCAGTAACTTCTCCTGTTTGAAACTGTCCATCACCTACCCTTGTCCGTATTTTCTGCTGACCTCTAGGATACTCTGTCTCTTTCTGCAACGATTTTCATACCTGGCAGCATTTGTATTCCAGCTCCTTCCTCTGACCATCTTGGGGTTGTACGACAACTGGACACTGACCTCAAGAGTTAGTTCTCTTTCTTGCCTCTGGGGAAGAGAACCCAAGCTTCTTGCTACCTCTCATACCTTCAACTCTGAACTTCTCCCTTTTAGTTATATTTTCTTACCCTTCTATCCTTTCCACCAACTCAAGCCTGTTGCACTTTCTAAGCCGGTAACTCTTCCCTTGTCTCTTGCTTCATGTCCCTTTCTTACTAGCATCCTCCTTTGCTTCTCTTGATCTGTCACAATCTATCATAGCCACCTTTTTTTTTTTTTATTCCACAACTGATTTTCTATATCCTAACCCCAGATGGCAGGCAATGCTAGAAGAAAATTCACCTAACCATGCAGATTGACCCAATTTCATCGTTTTCAGCTTGTGTTTCTTTGTTGTTGGTGTCAGACTCAGCTCAGCTCATATTTAGGATTGGTCACACAACTGAACAATGAATCCATAAATTAGTAGAAACGTAAAAATTTATTGTTAAATTCATACATTATAGGAATGATCTGTCCAAAGTAAAAAAAAAATCCAGTATTCATGTAAAATAGAAATATATAATGTAAATTAGGTTACTACCCATCATATTTTTTTTGTGTGCTTGTTATGAAAAATGTCCACTGTCGTTTCATGACATGGTCTTAAATCAAAATCACAATATCCAAGGGAAAAACGACTCTAAGAAGAGAAGAAAAGAGGTTTGATTTTTTTTTTAACAAAAAGGACCAGAGCCATTTTGTTAAAATAAAGAGTGCTACACAGTCACTCGTAAGACTATATCCTACCTGTGGTTTCTTAAAATAATCAAGACCCCTTCCAATCTTAATCATCCATCCATTGTTGAACCTATTGAAATGAGAGTATATAGAATTATATTCTAGACATTTAAGTGTGACAATTGTCAAAGCTGTAGTTTATTAAGTGTCAGCTAAATTTCCCCATGACAAGTAAAATCACTTCCTTCAGCGACACAAGTTGAACCAAACCTGGGGTTACCTATGGGCTGTGTCTATGACACAAAGCATCCAGAAAACCATCAGTTGACTTGTTTAGCAGATAAAAGAGTTTAATCATTAAATGAAACCTTCTTCTTGAATTTCATCTTGCTGTTGAGACTTTCCTGCTCTGCTAACAAGTGGCTTCCAAGTGTACCCAGGCAGACTGTGCAGGTGTTTCAGGGCTTCTGCCTAGAGGTGGGGGGTGTGAGCAGGAGGCCCTCTGGTGGGCATGACACAGCGTACCACCACGCCTACTAGAATGTTTCACAGACCATGAGAAGTAAAACCACATTAAATAGATATTAGCATCCCTAGGAAAGGAAATTATCCCAGTGCCATAACACTATGTGTTCAGCTGAGTCGACAGAAAAGTAATTCCTCTTCTCACACGACATAGAACATGTAAATTTTACTCCATTAGGAAATATGAAACTCACATGCAGGACAAAATAAGCCCGATTTTTTTTCTCCCAAAAGTGAAAAGATACTAATATTGAGCTTTATTGAAATGTTTAATATTTAAATTGAGTATTAAATGCAACTATGTAAAACTGATTATAAGAAATAAAAATAAGTATTTTTCAACTGCATAAAAATTAAAATACTCTATCCCACTAACCTAATTTCTCGGTCGTGTATCGAAGAAGAGTATTCTAATTCCAACAGCACTCCGTGACTTCTGAGTGACTCTTTTATTTCCTTCAGGCCACTACTTTGCTGCTCTTTCCCACCGCCCTGTGAACAGGAAAAATGCAATTTTCTGCCTCAGTTATTAGTATTTTGAATTATTCCTAAACTATGCAATGTGAACCATAGGTGAATTAAAATGGGAAGATTCTATACTAGATTCACTGTTCATTACCTCAAAGAAGCAACCAAAGAATATGAGGTAGTTTAAGAGCAATTGATTTATCAAAATAATTGGTTTTTTCCAATGTGAACACAACTCTGTCCCATCTTCTATCATTTTTTTTAATAATTCTGTTTAGTTATTCAGATGGGGCTTCCTTCTTCTCAAATTAATCCTAGAAATAGGAGTTGTTTAGAAGCATTCCTATTTAAATCAAAATCAAGATAGAGATGATAGAAATTGTCAATAGTACAGACAGTACTGACAAACTATTTGAATAAGAGAACTAAGCAAAGTGACCAAATGCAAGATACAACATACTAAAATCAATGCATTTCCCCCAAGGTCTTTTATGCCTGTAAGTTCATTCCCAGGGGAAGAGCTCTGGAGCACGATGTCCAGGTTTGCCCTGCTCAGACTACAACCAGCAACTGAGTAAAGACAATGAAGGTAAGAAAGAGTACATGCTCTCAGATACCTACTTCTTCCAGGGAGGTGAGAAGATGGATAGTTTTTACTTTACACGGTCCCTTGACAAGCATCTCACAAAATCGAAGAAAGTTATACAGCTGAAAGACAGGAGGAGAATTTGTTTATTACTAACTGGTACATTTTAAATAACAACTTTTCATCATATTTGAGTGCAGTTCACCTACCTGATGAGTATGTCTAATATAAGGGTCTTCTATCCAAACTTCCGTAACTGTTTCATTCAGGTATTCTTGAAAAAGTGACTCATAACTGAAACCTGTCGCATTCTCTTCTATTTTAATTTGCTTGTGGTATTTTCCAGCTACAAAACACAAGCTTCAATAATAAAACCAGTAACTACTTACATTCTGTTTATACATATTACATATATATACAGTGATAAATCAGGATTGATCCAAGTTGACTGTTTTTTAAACTAGTGCACTCAGCAAACATCTCCCAATGTCTACTTTGTACTGACACACTGCAAGACGCTGCACACACAAAGGTAAACAAAACAAACCACTCCACGGGAGATTTCTGCCTTCACAGGGGCCAGGCAAATGGGAAAGTCTAGAGATTTGGAACAGTTTCTTGAGCTGAATCCCATAGATCAGGCAGTTTATTCAAGAGAGAGCCATATTTACAACATTACAAATCGACTATATTCAATAAAAATTTTTTTAATGAAAAAAAAATTTTTTAAAGAGAGAACCAAACATATAAAGGTATCTAATATTCCTGTCACCATGAGTAGAACCACAAGCTCTAATTCAGTGGCCATCTGGTCCTTCTCTTCAGATTTAAGTCTTTTTATGTCTTACAATTTAATAGCTAACGTATTAAACATATAAACACAGCATAATATGGAGTAGAGAGTGTTTTAAGCAGAAATTTATAGCACTTAACAATCCAAGCCAAAGACGAATGCCACAGGGCCAGCAGGGTCGTGCCATTGTTTTTGTTCATTCAAAATGAAAAATTATTAAGTTATCTAAGGCCTTTAAGGTTTTTTTTTTCTTAATATGACCCTTAATGGTAGTTTCTAATTTATATGGTAGTGGCACTTTTAAACTTTGGTTGAAAACCAGTACTTTGGATTCTGTTCCCAGTATTTCTGCAGACAGAATGTTCAAAACCAGGCATTGGTTTTCGAGCCACGCCAGCCACGGAGGTTAATTTAACCTAGTGTATTCAAACCACAATGCTGGTGGTTCTGTGTTTCATCAGTGTTTTAGAGGGACACTGCATTGTAGATTTCAATTTGAGATGAAAAAAACAATTTTATTTCCTCTCAACAGAGGAGTTCAGTGTGGGTATGGGCTAGTGCAGGGTCTCAGGAAGACGTGGGGAGGGGGCGGTTCTAAGGACAGTGAGGAAGAGCAGCTGCAGGCTGGAGGCAATGGCTTTTGGGGGTTTTGGAGGGGCAGGTCTGGCACTGGGTTTTTGCAGAGAGCAGTCCCTCTGGCTGTAGAAGGCAGCAGCGATGAGCAGGGGGCGGCAATGGCCTTTATGTCCATTTCTTTGTAAACTGGATGCTCAAGAGTAGAGAGCCAACAATGAACAGGGAACCACACTCCTGCATCTCTAGTCATCAGGAATATCTAATTTCTGAAGCATTTTGATTCACAGCAAAATCTCAAAGAAGTCCCAGCAGTTTCCTGAGCTATTTTAATATTTTGGTCATTTTATAAGAGGAAATACAAACAAAACACAGGATTTACGTTTAGTATTCCACAGCAGCATTGCTTATCCAGGAGTCCACACATGAGCTTCATGGGGATCTGTGAATTCCTTAAAACCGTGTGCAAAGTTCTGCAGTAAGTATCGCTGTCATCAGATTCTTAGGAGGGCATCTGACCCCTACCCTCCCACTGAGAGAAAAAAGAAGGTTAAGACTAGCTCATTACAGGCGAGCAGAAATGCAGAGGAGATGTGCGAGCCCTCAGGGATAAACGGTCCCAACCATGCACAGCTCCAACGGGCACAGCCAGAAACACTGGGTGAAACAACAGCTTGTGCACACACTCTGTGAAACAGCCTCCTTACCTTCTTTTTCTTGATCCAAGTATTTCTTTATGTTTTCTGCTCTATCCATGTACTCCGAAATTCTTTTTCTGAGATTACATTTCTTTGTTTCATCTTTGGTACCTACAAATTAAAAAATAAACTAGCAGGTTTCAAAAAAGGTTTCCTGTTTGGTACAGGTATTATTTCTCTTATCTCAGGTTATCCAAAGATTTCCTACCCTGTGGCATGGCTTGCCTTGGTCCTAAAATACACAAATAATAGGCCCAAATTTGGCTTAATCATGTAGGACCTTTATTTTTGCACTACCCATCTGAAGCAGCTTTATTTAGAAGTGGGGACTCTGACACACTGTGTGTCACTGCTGGGGACACCAAATCTGGGGAAGCAACAAAAGTGGCTTATTACGTGTCAAACCTGAGTCTGAGCACTATTTTGTCATAATTACCCATCAGTTTGAAATCTTAGCTTAATCAAAAGATAGCAAAAATATCTTTCTTTTTTCCACAAAACCAGCTTCTCTTCCAGACTTCTCCTTTATGTTTATGCTCAGTAATTTTCCCAGTCACCTTAAAAATGTAAGGTATTTTTGAATATACATTATCAATAAAATCTTACCCCAGACCCTACCCTCAATCAGTCACCAATTCACTTCCGGTTCCTTCCCTCCTCCCTTTTAATATTGCTTTTATTTTCTACTATAATTTCATTTTTAAATACTGTTTTTCAAAACATTTTATTTTGAATTAATTTTATATTTATGGAAAAGTTACCAAAATGGCACAGAATCTCTTCAGATTTCCCCAACAGTAACGTATCACATAACCATAGTACAATAATCAGAGTAAGGAAATTAACAATGAAACAACACTATTGGCTCGAAGCATCTGGAGTCAGAATGTTTTAGTTCAAAGCTTGCTTTGTCACTTTTGGCTGTGTGACCTTGGTTAGTTACTCAACCTCTCTGCATCTTCATCAGTTAACACAGAAAGAGTAATAGTACCTTAGAGTGCTGTGAACGTGATTAATCATGAAAGAGACTGGCATGTAGGAAATACTCAGTGTCATCAATATCATCATCATCTACATAATTATTTCCCGTACATCTCACGCTGGGCTTCCTTTAGAGACCCACATCATCTAACATATCTTTTCTTAAACTCACTGTCCTTTGCTACTGCCTTTGCTCTACTTTCCCTGTCCTCTGTGAATGTAGTTGTTCTTTGTTAATCATCATCCTTGATCAGCTGGTAGAAATTTGATACCACAGATCCACTCTTCAAACATGCCTTGGTTTTCTGAGCTTGAAATCACACAGCTATTTTTGATTCCCATTTGAACCTCACTTCCACATCCAATCATGTGCCAATGCCAGCAATTCAATATCCACTCTTTCCCCTCCTTTTCCTAATACTGGTGTTACCCACCCCCCCCCCAAGTTCATTCAGGCCCTTATCACCTCTCATCTTGATTCCTGCAGGAGCTCCCTAACTGGTCTGCCTGACTTCAGCCTCTTCAGGTTAATGTCTCTCCGACACTCTTGCCATACTCATTTATTCGAGGGGTATTTATTGAGAACTTACTGCATGCCAGGCATGGTTCTACTCACTGGGGACATAGCAGTTAATAAAACAAGCACAATTCTCCCCTATCATTCAAGTTGGAGGAAAGACAATAATAAAAATACACTGGCAAAACATGTACATTAGATTGTGATAAGTTCTATTAAAGAAAATAAAGCAAGGAAGAAGGGTGAGGGGGTCTTGGGATGGGGGCTGTAATTTTATGCTGGCGGTCAGGGAATGGCCTCTTAAATAAGGAGGTATTTGTGTAAATACTTGAAAGAGGAGGAGTATGCCACACAAATATTTGGGAGAAGAGCATATTCCTAAGAGAGACAAGCCCTGAAATGCAACTTTCATTACATCACTCCTTCGTAAAAACTTCAAATGGTTTTCCCTTGTCAATAGAAAGAGTTAACATCTCCTGGTAGTCAAGGCCAACCACAGTGTGCTCCAAGCCCCGGTCTACCTTTAAACTTTACTTCTCACTCTTCCTCTATAGACATATGCTAAACCACACTGAACCGCTTATTTGGTAAAACGGCACAGACAGGATTTGAACACTTTTAGCTGAATTTCTGAAATTCTACTTACTCTTCCAAAGCCCGTATCAGAAGCCACCTCCACCTTTCCACCCTGAAATGACCTTTAGCTGTTTAAATAGTCCTTGCACTTGTCTACATCGCTCTTGGAACTTATTCCCTGTGTTAGAATTACTTGCATTTATGGCTGAACCTGCAAGATCATGTCACTGTTTCTGTAATCACTACATCAGTGGAGCACACAGGGGCAGATCTCCTGGGACTCCCCTGCTTCAGATTCCAGCACTGTACACCATCTCTCTTCTGGGGAGTCAGTACAGCAGAGTCTTTAAAGCTTTGGGTTGCAATTGTAACTCTACCAATTGTGGCAGAACTGGGAAGCGAAATTTACTTTTTTATGCTGTGAAATAAGGATAACATCACCTCCTTTATCAGAGGGCAATTGCAAGGATCAAACAAAATCATGCTTTTAATGTGCTCCGCACACTGCCTGACACACAGCACTCATAAATGACAGCAACTCCTTCTGTCATCATCACCATCGTCATCATCAAATGGTCCCTGCCCAAGGTAGAGTTTTATAGTTCTGAGAAAAGCACCCAACCTTGAAGAGTGGCCTCTGCTGTCTCAAAGTTTCTAAAACACAAATTATAAACACTCAAGCTAAAAGGCACTGAGGAGGGTGGGGAGTAGGGACTGGTCTTAAGTCACTTTGATACATAATTACTATGTACCAGGGACTGTCCTGGGTGTTAAGAGTTATGTGGGTACCTCTCAACACTGAATAACTGGAAAAAAAGTCTTAAAATCCTATGCATTTCTCACACCGAATTTCAGTACACCCATTTCCCATAAAAAAAAAAACCTTTCTTCTTCTACCTCGAGATGATCTTATTTTCGTTTACTTTCAATGAACATGTTTAATGAGAAAAGAAAGTAAACGGGTGTAATGAATACATTTTTACCTATCACCTAGATTTTAAAACTGCTAGCAGTTTGTCATATTTGCTTCAATTTTCTTTTAAAGTGAAATCAAAGTCAGACATCATGACAATTCTTCCCCCAAACATTTCAGGCTGCACCCCTAAAATTAAAGACAGATTTCAAAGAAACACCATACAGCCTAATAAAGTTAATTTTAATGCTACCTAATCCATATTAAAACTTTCCAAATTGATCCTAAAATATCTTTTACAGTTCGTTCAAACTCAAGTCCTATCAAGGCTTATATATGACATTTGGTTATGTGGCCCTTAAAATTCTAGAATAGTAGTCCCTCTTTTATTGACATCAGTCCATTAAAGATAAAAACAAAAACAAAAACAAAAAAAACCCAGTACACTTGTCCTGTAGAATATTCCATCTTCTGTATTTGCTGGTTTCTCGCGGTGCATAGGTTTCGTTTTCACTCTCACTCCGCCCAGAGACAGCGGAAGGCAGCTCCTTTTCGTCTAGTCCTCTCTCCCCGGCTCATCGCTCACCTTTGAGAACCTGCAGGAGCAGGTCAATCCCCTCCTGGTAACACACCAGAGCCTGCGGGTACCGGGACTCGGACTCTAGTTCCAACGCCCGCTTTATCACAGCGACTGCAGCTGTGCTCCCAGGGTCCTGCCCCGGCCCGGACCTCGCCATCACCCGGAAAACTCGCCTCCGCCTCTATCTGGACCAGGGAGGGTGGATCAGCGAGTTCCAGGAGCGGCCACGTGACACGAGCGCGCCTGCGCTCTGTGTGGATGGCGCCTGAGTGGGAGGGACTCGGCCGGAACTAAAGTGCTCCAGTGTGCACACTGTGACGGCCAGGTTTGAGTGTGACGTTCTTGGTCCTTCCACTTCCGAGCTTCCCCTCGGAGGGAAACTTCCGGCTGAACGACATTTAGCAATCTCAGGTGAGTGGGGAACTAGTGGCCGAAAGCATTTTGCCACGAGTTCATATCTGGAAACTCTATACAGACGCGGATTGATTTTTCTCTGTTCAATTCAGGGTTTGCGGGTCACGGTAACTGAATGGGTCTGCGGCCAAAGACGTCCCTTTGGCTCCTGAAAAGCCCTTGGCAGACCGGACTCTGTTTCCCATTTCGAGGGATCCCGGGACGCGGCCTGTTGAGCCCCGCGTCCTGGAGCCCGTGGACAGAGCCCCCTCAGCTGGACAGACTGAGGGGTAAGGGAGTTCAAGTCTGTTTTTAGCATTTTTTGTGCTTCTGCTTTATTCATAACTTAAGCTTTCCACTGGGGTCAGCCTAAGTAGAATTTTTTTTTTGCTAATGGAGATGCAGGGTTCCCTGATATAAAAACTGCATTTTTAGAAGGCAAAACCCCCCGGAATTGACAGTTTAAATATTTACCGTTTTACTAAAAGACGTAATTTTGCAACCATGTTTTGATCACCCCCTACCCAAAGCTGCGTGTTCTGCGATTTTTTTGGTTGTTTTTTGACTCTTGCACTTACGAAGACTGCCTAAAGTAGTTAGGCATTAAGAGTTCAAAGAAGAAACATTTCTTGCCTTTAGAGATACTGGTTTATTGAAACGGAACTTACATGTTCTGCATTTTCTCTAGTGCCCCCCCATCATTAAATAGATGTCTTTTTAGAAAAGGAATTCGTTTTTTTTTTTTTGAAGAACGGTAACATGCATGGTCATAGTAAAAACAACAACAAACCTATCACACATTACAAGGGGGAATAAAGGAAAAGGCGCCCTGGTAGCCTACCCTCCTCTCCTCAGGGATGCTGACGTTTGTCTGATAGCCTTCCAGAGTTTTTCTGTGTTTATACGCACATTCACAGACACCCCCCCTTTTTCTTTAGTGGAAATGGGATCATACTTCTCATATGAAGCATTTCTTTTCCTGCTTTTGCGTCTGTGCAAGAGAAAACTTACTGTACAGTAAAAGACAGTATGATTGCTTCAAGGTCAACAAGTTTTGTGCGGAATTATTAACAATAACTTTTACTTTGTTAAAACTTACAACTTTTGATGGTCACACCTTCTGAATTCTGTAAATGAAACTTCATTCAGCAAAAATTAATTGGCTTCCACATGGCAGTGCTGCTTTAGGTAGATGCTTGGGATACATCTGTGAATAGAACAAGTCAAAAATAACACAAAAATTTAAAAATCATTGTCCCTGTGGCACTAACATGGTATTGGGTGGAAACTGACTATAAACCACAAACCTAACAAATAGTTAAAAATATTAGAAGATGATAAGTGCTTTGGAAAGAAAATCAAGTATGGTGAGAGAGGTCGAGAGTGCTGACAGTTGCAGTGTGGGTCAAAGTGTTAAATAATGGAATCAGGGTAGACCTCGTGGAGAAGTTGAGGTTTGGGCCAGAAGTTAAAGGGAGTAAAGGGATTAGCTGCCTGAATGTCCAGGGCATTCCAGTCAAGGGAGCATGCCTGCTCGGCAGGCTGGGGACCTGCTATGGGGCCAGTGTATATAGCGATGGAGCAAGAGAGTAACTGAAGATGGAGTCCTCAATGTGGGGGTTAAGGACTGGCCCTCAGTCTGATTGAAATGGAGAGGAATTGGAGGTTTTTCGTTTTTTAATAAGAAAACTTTTTAACATTAGAATAATTTTAGATTTACCGAAAAGTTGTGAAGACAGTATGGAGTTCCTGTAGACCCTACCCCACGTTTCCTTTTATATTAACGTCTCACATTAGTATGGTCAGTTGCTATAATTGATGAACCAGTATTGGTGCATTATTAACTAAAGTTCAAACTTCATTCAGATTTTCTTAGTTTTTACCTCATGTCCTGTGACTGCTCCAGAATCCCATCCAAGTTACTACATCACGTTTAGTTGTCAAGTGTTCCTCTTGACTATGACAGTTTCTCAGACTTCCCTTGGCTTTGATGACCTTGACAGTTTTGAGGCGGTCAGGTATTTGAGGGGGTCCTGGTCAGGTATTTTGTACAGTGTCTTCCAGCTGGAGTTTGTCTGATGCTTTTCTGTTAGAGTGGTGTTAGGGGTTTGGGGGAAGGAAGACATAGAGGTGAAGTGCCATTCTCCCTCGTATCAAGGATATGTGCATCAGCTTGACTTTCATCACAGTTGATGTTAACCTTGGTCACCTTGAAGATGTAATGTTTTCAGGTTTCTCTAGTGTAGTGGTATCCCCCCCTTTCCTATACTGGACTCTGGGAGCAAGTCATTAAGCATATCTTCTACTTCAGGGGTGATAACTTTACTCTGCCTCTTGGTGGGGGAGAACAGCTACATAAATTATTTGAAATTCCTCTGTAAGGGAGATTCATTTCTTCTCTCCCACTAATTAATTTATTTATCTGAATGTATCAGTATGGACTCATGGTTATTTTATGTTTTGGATTATAAGCCAATATTTTGTTACTTATTTTGTTGCTCATATAATTTCAGCTGTAGCCGCTGGGGGCCCTTTCAGTTGGCTCCTGCATCCCTTTGACATACCTGCATCATTTTGATTTTTTTTTTGAGTAGTTCCTTTATAGCACTACAGGATACTCCAGGCTCATCTTTGTGTGTTCCCTGATGCAACCCTATAATCAACCATTTCTCCCAAGAGCCCTGGTTCCTTTTATCTGAGAATGCTATTAGAAACTAAGGTCTGGGCACTAGGTGTGCTCATTGCTACTGGGATACCATTGCTTTTAAATCCTCTCAGCTAACAGAGCTAACCCATGGGTGTGTACGTATCTGTAATTATTTATGTATTTATCAGTATCTATATTAAGCTGAATGTGAGTTCCAACACAGATCTGTATCATTGGATCATGTGTATCATTCTAGCCTTCCTCTCTGTCTTATGTGTGATCTCCCACTCTAACAGTGAGAAACCTGGCTCTTTGGAAGGCTTTGGGTTGGCATGATCTGATTTCGGATTTAATGAGATGACTGCTGCTGTGGAAAAAAGACCTTAGGAAAGTTAGAATGGAAGCAGAAAGGCTAGTTAGGAGGCTTTTGTTAAAATCTAAATGATAAGAGATTTAACAAAGCCTGAAGCTAAATAACTTGGGTTAGTATCTAATGCTTAACCTGGGAGGAAGATGTATGGTAGAGAAAACAATTGAGCATTACGTATTAATTCAGACACTTTTCAGCAAACACTGGGTGCCTGCTGTCCATCAGATGGTGTTCTAGATGCTGAGAGTAGAAGATGAACAAGACAAAATTCTCGCTTTCAGGGCACTAAGGATATAGAGTTAACTCTTCTAAAACTGATACGTAATTAATTTTGAGACTGGTTCTGTTGCTGAGAATTTTTCTAAGTCAGGCCCTTTTAAGGGGACATCTTGCATTGATTCCCACAATTTCATTGTTTTGTCCACATCATAGGAAAGACCTGCAGAGCTTGAGTGAGCCAGACACTGGTGGACACTGAAATACAGCACGTGCCCTATTTTGGTATGTTAGGGTATTCTTATTATAGTAAAGCTCTGTAATAATTTAATAATTTTATAATAGTAAAAGCTACCATTTATTGAGGTCTTCCTATGTGCCAAGTACGGTTTTAGGTGTTTTTAGAATAATTCATTCGCAAGATAGGTATTTTCCTTCTGTCCTTTGGGGGGAAAATTGAAATGCACAAATTAAGTAACCTATTCAAAATATACATGTAGTTCATGAACCTAACCTTTCTGCATTAGTTTAAGCCAGTATAGTAGGCTATCATTGTTTTGTATCTAAATAAACATGACTTTTAGGTTATAAAAGCAGTGCATGTTCATTAAGAAGAGCTTAAAAATACAAATAAGCAAGAGTTCTGCTTTACTTTTTCACAGGAGAGTATTAAGATTAGTGAAAATATGCTGGACTAGGTATTAGAAGAATTGAGTTCCAGACCATTAACTCTCTTAAAAGCTGGGTGCCCTTGGGTAAATGATTTTCTTCATAAGTAAAGTAAGAGGATTGTCATTTCTAATTAGGATTTGAGATTTCTTCAGTCCTTTCCTGCTCTTTAATTTTTTTGATTCTGTAGCAAAGCATTCTTTATCTGCCCTTGCTGTTGAAGTTTTTTTAAATGATAGTAACCTCCATTGCCCATTTTTGTTGAATCAACCTAGGGTTTAAGTCTTTAGTGAAAACAGGATGTGATTAATGCATAATTACTACCTGTAGTTTTCTTGAACTCTGAATAAATCATTCATTATAACTTAATTCTTATCCTTATTGTATTAAAACAACCGAGATTTTACTGTTAAACATCATTCAGTTTAACAATTTGCCTAGTTTTTTGTTACTACAGAAGGGGAGGGGCTATCCATTTCCAAGACACATGTGACCCCCGGATCTGTTTTCTGCTTCTCACAGCCTCAAAGGAGAACTGTCACCATACTCATGGCAGGGATTTTGCGCTCCATAGTTCAGAGGCCCCCAGACAGACTACAAGTAAGTGTTTCTTTTCTAGAACTAACTTTTTTTTCCTATTCCTTAAGAATAGGACTCCTTAAGAACTTTTTCTCTTTTCTAATTAATAAACATACAGGCAAGTTAAACTTTTAAGTTCTTTTTTTTAAACATATTAATTTTTTTTAATGTTGAGGGTTAATTTTGTTAATTTATGGTTTATCTGCTATTTTATTCCTAAAGATTTAGAATCACAAAAAGACCTGTTCCTGGAGAACATGGTCTTAAAAGATGGGTTGTGCTGATTCCCCTTGGTCTGCCTTAATCTTTTTTAAGTTTTAGGGTTTTTTCCCCCTTCAATTATGAAAAGAGTCCATTTCCAATCAGAGAAAATTAGAAAAATACAGAAAAACAGAAAGAAGAGAAGCAATTTCCAGAGACCATTACTGTTTGTACTTTCATGTATTTCCTTCCAGTCTTTTAGACATTGCAGGAGTGTAGCCTAATCCATTCATGTGGGCCAGAGTCTAGATGTGACCCTCTGCTGCCTTTAGATGGTAATAATATGGGGTGCTCTACATACTTACCTTAACCTCAGATTATCCTGGGTGGTCAGTATCATTTCCTTCTTGTAGCTGAGGAAGCCGACCCTCTGCGAGGGCCAGTATCTCACGTGTCACAGCTGGTAAGTGCAGGGCCCGCATTAGATGCCCCGTGTTTCTGGTGTGTCAAGGCCCAGGTCTATCAGGCCTCCTCCCTGTCCCTCTCGCCATTTCCCTCCTGCTTATTCTCCCGTTATTTCTGCCATCTCTGCAGTACCGGGAGGGTGTGAAGGGAAAGATCACTGCCCACCCAGAAAGGAGTTCCCTGGTATGAAGGATGGGCAGAGAATCCTTTTTTTTCGTCAGCCTGAGAGAAACCAGACTGGAGGATTTGTAAAAGGAGCAAGAGTCAGGCGCTCGGAATTGATGGCATTGTTGGGACTAGAAAGAAAGCTGGAAACTCATTTTGGCTTTCTTTTACACTGTATTGCTGAAGGTGAATTATTGTATGTTGTCTAGAGCACACTGGCAGACTACAACCGACAAGCCAGATTCAGCCCACCACCTATTTTTGTAAAAGTCTTACTGGAGCACAGCCACACCGATTCATTTACACGTGGCCTGTGGCTGCTTTCGCTGTGCAGTGGCAGACCTGTGACTTGGCAATGGAAACTAGCCCCAGAGCTGGAATATTTATTGTCTAGTCCTTTACAGAAAAATATTTTTAACTGCTGGTCTAGAAATTAGTATTTAATGTGTTTTTTCTTTGTAATATGTTAGTGGTAAGATGAGATGTATTCGTTCAGCTAGGGGGCTGAGATAAATCTTTAATAATGACAAGTTGGTAAGAACAGACGTTTGTCACCTAAAAACTGGTAAGTATGGATTTCTGTACTATTCAGAGTTCTAAAAAACAAATGTTTTGTATCATATTTTAGACGGTGACAAAAGGCGTGGAGTCTCTTGTTTGTACAGATTGGATTCGTCACAAATTTACAAAGTCAAGAATTCCAGATAAAGTAAGAACACGGTTTTGTTTTTCTGTTACTATTTTTTAAAAACATGTTTATGCTTTGAGAGGTACTGGTTTTTGTAATATTGAAAACTTTCATGTTAAATTATTTGTGGGTACAGTAGAAATGTAGAGTTTAAAACAGAGTAGGATTTATATAAATAATTATTAAAGACAAAGATGTGCCGCTGCCCATCTGAGTAGTTGGTTTTTATCATCTCAGAATCTGTGCAGGAATTACACTAAATATTAAGGCTTTTCCCCTTAAAATTTTATGTTTTCACATTGCCATTGTCCTGAGAAGACAGTGTGTCTTCCTCATGAATGTGTGGCTCACTTTCTGTATCAACTATTGCCGGTTTGAATCTTTGAGTTTTCTCTGCTAGATTGTGTGTACCTGTCTTTCTCTCGGAAAACACTGTTTAAGCTCTCAATAGATTTTTTAAACATTTTTTATTGATTTATAATCATTTTACAATGTTGTGTCAAATTCTAGTGTTCAGCACAATTTTTCAGTCATACATGGGCATATATACACTCATTATCACATTTTTTCCTCTGTGATTCCCTGTGCTATACAGTATAATCTTGTTTGTCTATTCTACAATTTTGAAATCCCAGTCTATCTCTTCCCACCCTCTGCCCCCCTGGCAACCACAAGTCTTTATTCTATGTCTATGAGTCTATTTCTGTCCTGTATTTATTCTTTGTTTTGTTTGTTTGTTTGTTTGTGTTTTTGTTTTTTAGATTCCACATATGAGTGATCTCATATGGTATTTTTCTTTCTCCTTCTGGCTTACTTCACTTAGAATGACATTCTCCAGGAGCATCCATGTTGCTGCAAATGGCGTTATATTGTCGGATTTTATGGCTGAGTAGTATTCCATTGTATAAATATACCACATCTTCTTTATCCAGTCACCTGTTGATGGACATTTAGGCTGTTTCCATGTTTTGGCTATTGTAAATAGTGCTGCTATGAACATTGGGGTGCACGTGTCATCCTGAAGTAGGGTTCCTTCTGGATATATGCCCAGGAGTGGGATTCCTGGGTCGTACGGTAAGTCTATTCCTAGTCTTTTGAGGAATCTCCACACTGTCTTCTGTAGTGGCTGCACCAAACTGCATTCCCACCAGCAATGAAGGAGGGTTCCCCTTTCTCTACAGCCTCTCCAGCATTTGTCATTTGTGGATTTTTGAATGACGGCCATTCTGACTGGTGTGAGGTGATACCTTATTGTAGTTTTGATTTGCATTTCTCTGATAATTAGTGATATTGAGCATTTTTTCATGTGCCTTTTGATCATTTGTATGTCTTCCTTGGAGAATTGCTTGTTTAGGTCTTCTGCCCATTTTTGGATTGGGTTGTTTATTTTTTTCTTACTGAGTCGTATGAGCTGCTTATATATTCTGGAGATCAAGCCTTTGTCAGTTTCATTTGCAAAAATTTTCTCCCATTCTGTAGGTTGTCTTTTTGTTTTACTTATGATTTCCTTTGCTGTGCAGAAGCTTGTAAGTTTCATTAGGTCCCATTTGTTTATTCTTGCTTTTATTTCTTCTAGGAGAAAATTTTTGAAATGTATGTCAGATAATGTTTTGCCTATGTTTTCCTCTAGGAGGTTTATTGTATCTTGTCTTATGTTTAAGTCTTTAATCCATTTTGAGTTGATTTTTGTATATGGTGTAAGGGTGTGTTCTAGCTTCATTGTTTTACATGCTGCTGTCCATTTTTCCCAACACCATTTGCTGAAGAGACAGTCTTTATTCCATTGTATATTCTTGCCTCCTTTGTTGAAGATTAGTTGACCAAAAGTTTGTGGGTTCATTTCTGGGCTCTCTAGTCTGTTCCATTGGTCTATAATAGATTTTTGTTTTGTTTGGTAGACTATTTCTTAGAGCAGTTTTAGGCTTATGGAAAAATTAAAGTACAGAGAGTTCCCAAATACTCCCTCCTCCCACATCTGCAGTTTCCCTATCAACATCTTGCATTGATACACATTTGTTATAATTGATGAACCAATATTGACACATTCTTAACTAAAGTCCACAGTTTACATCAGGGGTCACTGTGTTATGCATTCTGTGGGGTCTGACAAATGCATAATGTCCTGTATCTGCTGTTACAGTATCACACAGATTAGTTTCACTGCCCTAAAAACGCTCTGTGCTTCACCTGTTCATCCCTTCCTCTCACCTTCCAACCCCCTGGCACCCACTGATCTTTTCCCTGTCTCTGTAGTTGTGTCTTTTCCAGACTGTCATATAATTGGCATCATATGGCATATACCTTTTCAGACTAGCTTCATTCATTTAGCAACATGCAGTCAGTGATCCTTGATGTCATGAGTTGATAGCTTGTTTCTTTTTGCTTCTTTAGCTAGCTATATACTTCATCAAAATAATGGTAAGCCATGAGTTAACTAGAAAATCTCCAGCTAGATCTAAGGAAAATGTGAATTTGAAAGGATTAAGTTGTTTCCCATTAAAGTGGCTGGGGGCTCGGAAATCAGTCAAGGTTCCGGAAACAATAAAAGCTACATTTTTATAACCTGAGCTTTGTGGCTGTGTAGTTTCTTTCTTTTTATTGCCAAATAATATTCCATTATATGGATGCACCGCAGTGTGTTTATCTATTCATCTATTGAAGGACACCTTGGTTGCTTCCAGTTCTTGATAGTGGTGAATAAAACTGCCATAAACGTTCGTGTGCAGGTTTTTGTGTGGTATGCAACTCATGTGAGGGAAATACCTAGGAGTGCAATTGCTAGACTGTATGGTCGTCTGTTTAGTTTTGTAAAGCCTGGTGTTTTTTTTTTTCTTTTGGTTTTGTTTTCCCCTATTTTGTATATTGTGGTAAAATACATACAATATAAAATTTACTGTCTTAACCATTTTTAAGTGTATGGTTCAGTGCTTATACATACATTCACATTACTGTGTGACCATCACAGCCATCCAGAACTCTTCGTCTTGCAAAACTGGAATTCTGTACCCATTAAACAGTGACTCCTCATTCCCCCTAACTCCCGGTCCCTGGCAACCACCATCCTCCATTGATTTTTTTTTTTGAAGATAAAAATAGTATTACTTTGATACCTTTAATGTGCTTAATATTCTTTCATCAGAAATCTCTTTGCTTTTCACGTCATGGTCTTTCCACAACTGTCGTGTCTATATCGTTCCATCTTTCTTAGACTGTAAACTTCTTGAAGGAAAGGCTAGATTCAGATGTTAGCTTTATTTAAAACAAGTTAGGTGATGGTTTTGATCGCCAGCTGTAGTGAACGTGAAAACTTTAGAAACTTCCTAAAAATGACTCTGAGATGTGCATTTCCCACCCTTTGCCTGAGCAAAATTCTTCTGAACTTACTCCTGTCTTCTCAAAGAGTGTCTAGACCTTGGTGCTTGGATAACCCATCAAGTTATCCAAAATTAAACTCATTGTCTTACTTTCCCTCCAAACAATCAAACAAAAAGAGGATGCTTCTCCTGTTTTAATTAGGTCAGTTAATTCTATCCTCCTCCACCTGATTTCCCGGACTAGAGACCTTTGAGACTGTCTCAACCCCATCTTCTTCCTCACCCACCATAAATCCATCCATTTGACTGCCCAAAGTCCCTAAATCAGTCCTTTTCTGTTACAGCTGCTGTTGTAACAGGCTCTTAGACCACAGCCCTTGGTGCTTTCTGAGTTTCCTTGTATCAGTCTCCACATGTAGTTCGTTTGATTCTCTTATAAGAATTTTCTTTCTAAAACTATCTTTGAAATGTCATGTTGCTTCAAACCTCCAATAGCTTTATATCCCTTCTGGAAATTTCGAAAGACTAAGCATAGTTCAGCATAGTTTAACTTCTCCTCCTGCATCGCTTTTCATGCTTTTTTTCTACTTTCTTCATGTAGAACCGCTTGCTTTTCCCAAATATTTCATGCTCTTCACACCATTTGTTTATATTTTCTGTACTTTTCCTTGGCGCACCTCCCCCACCCTCTGCCTGCCACCCTTGTCCTCACCCTGCATCTCTTCAAAATCTCTAGAAAAATGCCCTTAATGCTGCCCCCCTGGAGACAACTGTCGCCAACGCCTTCCACATACTTTTCTGTTATATGTCTTTACAGATGTGAGTCATCTTGTCCACGGTGCTTCTCTGGGAGCTTTCATCACTTAGCAATATCATCTTATAACCCTCCATGATAAGTTAATGATTGGATAACATCCTTTTTGATTAAAATACCATCTGTGTGTTTTTTCTCAGTCAAATTCCCCAGAGGTACGACTCCTGGCCTAATATTTTTGAGGCCTTTATACATACAAGCATATTTATATATGATTGTTAGAATCATATTTAGAATTTAGGATCATATTCTTAGAATCAGTATTTATGGAATATGTCACATATACACACTCCTCACGGTATAAATGAAACAAATACAAGATCCTACTACACATAGTGGTGTGGAAATTTGACATTTTTAATCAAGAATATATGATGACCATCCTTCAGTGTCAGTACCTACAAAGATGGTAAACCTTATTCATTTTAATGGCAGCATTGTATTCAGTAGGATACATCATAATTTGTTTGTTTGCATCATACCTTATATAATTATATTGCTACTAGTTTTATTAGAATGTATGCATCATTATTTAGCAGTTCTACTGAGGAGTAGGGATGTGGCCTTTAAAATTTTCAGTATTACAGATAGTGTAATAATAGACATAATCCTTATTCAGGGTTGCAGCCCAGTACATAATTTTTCATAATACTCTCTTGTTATTGTGATTGTAAATTAATATTTGTCTGCCTGATTGAAATGGGGGGAGGGATGCAGTCCAATGTCCAGCTCGTACAGTGCAGTGCATCCTTCTGGCGTTTCAGCTCTTCGGTGTCATCTGGTTGCTCCTGCTTCACTCTTAATAAAAACAAAACAGAACAGAACAAAACAAAACAAAACTCTTGCTCGTGTGATACGTTTCTTAGACTATGAAAGTCTTAGAGTCCATCTGTGTGAGTAATCAGGCTGGTGGAAGTGTTCAGTTTGAGGATGAACATTATAGAAAGATTACAGATGAAAGCATTATTTAGTTGTTCAAAGTCTTTTTAAGAAAAAAATAAAGGAGGTACAGAGAAACTATGTAAGTTGAAAATTTACCTTTTATAACCCCCTCCTTTCCAGGTTTTTCAGCCTTCACCTGAAGATCATGAAAAGTATGGCGGAGATCCACAGCACCCTCATAAACTGCACATCGTTACCAGAATCAAAAGCACAAAAAGACGTCCGTATTGGGAGAAGGACACAATAAAGATGCTGGGACTAGAAAAGGTGTGTAACTGTTTTACTTGCCTTCAGTGTCATTTAAGTTTGCTTTACATTTTCTGCATTTAAAACTTTAAGGTATAGATGTAGTATTTCTTTTGCTTCAATGTATTATTTCATGTACTGTATTTGAAAGTCTGATTTAGGCAGAATGGACCTTCCCCTTAACATTTTCCTGAAACACGGGACCCTCTGCCCTTCTGAAATTGATCCATAGCATTGTTTCCTCTGTTTGTAGGCTCACACTCCTCAAGTTCACAAGAACATCCCTTCGGTGAATGCCAAACTGAAAGTGGTGAAGCATTTGATAAGGTTTGTCATTCGTTATTCCAGCTGTTTTTTTTAAAAATGGGTTCCCACGTGTAACTCTAAAAGCATTTTCTTCCGGCACAGAATCCAGCCCCTGAAGCTGCCGCAGGGACTTCCAGCAGAGGAGGACATGTCCCACACGTGCCTCAAGAGTACGGGGGAGCTGGTGTTGCGCTGGCTCCCGGACCCTGCGGGCCAGGGAGCCGTGAAGTCCTGATGCAGCACCGCTTCTGAGGGAAGAGTGCAAGTCGGTTTGCTTTAAAGATGGTGAGAGAGTGTTGTCATTAAAGTGTATCTTAAATTCTCGTCGTTTTCACTGACCAGACAGGGTGTGCCTCCTCCTGGGCAGAGGCTTGGAGGTGTCCGTGCTGCTGGGCGGTTTAACCTTCCTCCCTCCCTCCCTAGTAGTTTCACTGAAAAGTGAGTGAGAGCGGCGCTGTTTGAACGTGGAGGTGCGGATGTCTCCTTAGCAATCTCAGTAACTTTTTGAAAAACTTGTTTTCTTGTTTCGTCAAATTCAACAAATTCTATGAGTGGCCATCCGAGTGAACAGTATGTTATGTGCTGGAGAAATCCAGAGCCGACCAGGACGTGGCTCTTCCCCAAACTGGGAACAGAGAACCGAGACTCAGCCAGAGGCGCTGGACCTGGGTGCAGCTGGGTCCGCCGCCTTGCGCTGTAGTGTCTGCAGGTACACGTGTGGACTCGGCTTTGTTTTCTCCTTAAATCTAACACCGAAAATAGTATCTTTTTTCTAATTACAAATCTAATTTGAGCTAAACCTTATTGCTAGTCTTTGAAATCCTGGAAACCTCTGCCAACAGGTGAGGTTGCTATGTGAAAGAAGAGAGAGAAGGGAAAAATCCTTTAGGGAAAATGGTTTTATTTCCTTTTTTTTGTATTTCGGACACGTGGATGGGCAGGGAGAAGTAAGAATTTGAGGAGAGATTCAATACTGGGAAATTGGGTGGCAACTCCTTAAAGATGGTGCTGAAGACTCTGAATTCTAGATGCCCTTTATTTTCCTTTGTCTCTTGTAAGGTTTGGCGCAGGCGACAGTAGCATTGGCCTGCTCACTGTTTGTGGTCCCACTGTCCATCCTGTCACAGGTCTTGATGTGTTCAGGCACATCAGAAGTGCTCCCTGCAATGAAGCCAGAGATCATTACTTAATAAGCTTCCAGGCAATCACAGTTTCAATTCAACAACGACTGAATATCCAGTAAGTGTGTCCCAGAAGGGGTACAAAGCAGAAGGTCACTAACTTCAGAGGGCACAGTCTCACTGGAGAGAGGCCTGTTTGCACAGCAAAGGCTGTCCTTGCTGGAGCTGGTTTGAGGACAGCTGTGTAAATGAAAGTGACTCCCACTAACTAATGTGTTGCCTTCTTGTTTACTGTGTTAATATTAATGTTTCAAACAAGGAGAAGACCATTGTTTAATTTTTACCCAAGGAGTCTAATAAAGTTTGGGTAAGTAATTTTAACCTCATCTGCCCATGACTAGAGGGAAATATCTAAATGTTAGGGTGGATGTTTAGAAATGACATTGTCCAGAAGTTTTCAGAAAAGTCTGCAAAGAGTCGAGCATAGGCCAGAGCACTCGTTTTCTGTTGCCGCAAAACACAGCACCATAAACTTGGCTGCTGAAAACAACACATGCTAATTATCTCTCTTGTTCTCTGGGTCTGAAGTCTGGGCACAGCTTAGCTTGGTCGTCTGCCTAGCATCTCACAAGGCTGCTAAAGAGGTGTCAGCCCAATTTGGGTTCTCCTCAGAGCCTTGGCGGGGCTGGTAACTGCTTCCAAGCTCTCTCAGGTTGTTGTTGGAATTCATTTCCTTGTGGCTAGAAAATACATAGCAAGTTGCTGCTTCGAAACCAGTGTTGGATTGAGAGACTCTAGCAAAATGGGTACTACCCTTCTAGGTAATCATGGAAATGCAGTCACCTAGATTCCATGACCTTTGTTGCATTCCGTTGGTTGGAGGCAAGTCACAGTTCCAGCCCACACTCAAGGAAGAGAGGGGTTCCACAAACTCCCAGAGGCCTGGATCAGGGGGCCCTGCTTAGAGTCAGCCCTCCAAGCCCGGGCAGCCCATCCTCAAGCTGACCCAGGGGGTTCCCCGGAACGGTATTCCTTTTCCCCCCATTATTTCAAACCTGATAAGAACTTCTTCCATCTTGTCTTTGTCTTGTGAGTTGCTGTATTTAATTTCTGTTTTACAGCTATAGGCATGAGCTCTAATTTATTAAGTATTTATGCACATGCCTAAATTCATAGTCTTTAGACAAAAACACTGGTATAATAAGGCTTTCTTCTAAAATATTACTTCCATTGTTCTAGGTTCACAAATCCCTTGCCACTACCCCTTTTCTTTTTATTATAAATCTGAACGGGCACTGCTTCACTTAAATGGACTTCACATTTGCTTATTTCAGTGTTTCTTTAGATCCAGTAGCTGAGACATGTATATCCGCCTTGTCTAAGAACCACAGCAGCAGCAACAGAAGTATGAGAAGTTCAGTTGACTTAGTTCTGGGGTCCCCGCTAACCTTGACAGTTTCCCCTGCTGTGCTGTATGGACTCTTCCATTGACAGTTAAGCCCCCAGCATCTTCCAGCTCATCACCTAACCTATGAAGTATTGTTGCTTTTCCTTCCTGTATCACTGTCCAATACTGTCACTGTCTAAGCCTGGCCACCTCCATCCCTCACCCGCAAAAGGGACAGCCCATCACTGCTGGCTTCAGGGGACTAGCCATACCCTGCACAGACCTTCTGGAGACTCCTTTGGATAACTCTGATTTAATTGTGTGCGTAGATTGTTCACACTTAGAAAGTAAAATGAAAAATTGCCAAGCAGGCTACGTCATCAGACTCAAATTTACCCCTGAAGTATAAGCTTTTCTCAGAAATTGCATTCATGCAATGCCCTCTCCCAGATCTTGCCAAGTAGCAAAAGTATTTATACTGATAGGATAGGTAGGTGATTTGGAGTTAGTCCATGATGTTGAAATGCTTCGGAAACAAGTGTCCTGACCCTCACAGGAGCCCCTATAGAATGGACAATTAAAGAGCCTTGACATGCTTTGCTGTTATGTAAGGAAGGGGCCATAATAAAAAGTGAAATTTAGCAAATGATCCATACTCAATATTGGTAGAATAATTTTAAAGATACCTCTGCGGATTTTTCCACTGCACACCCTACCTGCCAACAGCACAATCCTGACAAGATTCTGACAAAACGGGACAGGATGCTCGAGGCCCCTTTGAACACCTGATTTCCTCTAAGCTAACGGAGGCAGGGGTTGTTTTCTTGCTGCATTTACACACTCCAGGGCAAGCAGAACTGTGGATGTTAGAGAAACAAAAAAGCCACCTGATCCTCTAAAAGACTCAGCTGGATCCTGGGACATTTTTCATCATTGCCTGGGTTTTATAATCTGGGACCCTGGCTTTAAGTCTTGTCACCAGACGTGCAATCCTTCTGTTTCCGGTAATTGCCTGTGTTACAGTTGGTCAGTGTATCCTGTCCTGCAGCTTAAATGCTGCCCTGCCGCCATTGTCACATCAGATGACTCAACAACATCCTACAATGGGAAGAGGGGACTTAGCCCTAGTCCAGCAATGACGGCCCTCTCGACATCCTCCTGGTTTTGACCAGCAAAATCTTGACAAGTGAAAATCTGCATGTTGTGGATTAATTCCTTGTGGTCTGACTTTGCCTGCCCTTGGCCAAAGAGGGGCATTAGGAAGAGAAGAGCAGCTCACAGCCAGGAGCTGGCCTGGTGCCATCAGGCCTTGGTGTGCTAGGAGCTGGCCTGGCGCTCACAGGTGTCCTCCTGTTGAACATAAGCCATTTCACAGCTCGCCAGCATCAGGTGAAGCTACTCTGACTGATGGTGAGGTACAGTCTCATCCCAACTGAAATTCACCTCCTGGAATGGTGCTTGTTGAAGAAGCATCGTAGAGTAAGTGGAGTTTACCCTCCGTGGTCTGAGCATCTCGGGAAGCCTTTAATTCTCCAGCTTCCAAGCCTCCCCCATCCAGTCTGCCTCCCAGGCCTATCATCCAGGGAGATGATCAGGAATGTCTCAGCCAAAGAGCAAACGTGGACCCTCATGACTCTGGTTAAGACACAGAGCAGCATCTAATGATCTAAAAAAGCATTGGATTCAGGCAGCCAGGAAACTTCCATGAGAGGGGCCCACGGAGTCTGGTTGGGATGACTGGGGAATATTCTTGGGTGTAGCCTAGGAAGAGACCCCAAAAATAACTTCTAAAAGCTACCCAATAAAGGGTTCAGAGACTGCCTCTGAAAATGAGGTAGAAAGTGAATTGGTGAGTCACTCAGAATAGGACACAAGCAAAGACTTACCGAAGGGCTCAAGGGAGAATTGAGGCCAGGAGAACTAGAAAATGCCCAAAGTTGCACATGAGCAAGAAATGGAGGCATACCTCGGGTGTGTGCCATTCACAGCTTGCCACCAACCCTACATTGACCCCTCCTGGGAATTCCCACATCCACAAGGAAACAAGAAACCAGTCACCATGAATGGGTTGGGGTCACCACCTGAATAGCTCTTGGGAGAATCTTCCTGCTGCTGGGGGCCCGTCTAGGATTTAACACCTGGAGCAGTGTGATGGTACAGCCCCAGAGCAATCTCAGGATCCGGGAAATACTACTGGGGGTGCATAACTGAGCCTCAGTTCTCCAAATCACTTTGTACATTCTGAGAATTGACTCGCAGAAGAAGATGGAAGCACTAAAGGAAAAGTTGTCTGAAAAACTTTTGTTTGTTTCAGAAACTATACAACTCAGTCATTTGAATAACTAAGCAATTCAGTAACGCAGCAATTTTATCATTTACTTTAGGATAGAATCTCCTAGCTTCACTGTGAGTGAGCAGAATTACAGTTTGATCACAGTTAGGATTACTGTATTTCAGTATAAAAGGAAAGAGGTGCATTTTCTGATCATGTCCTCTTAATGTCAGAAACCATTTTCCATAAGATACAAAAGCTCTGGCTAACACATCACTGGAGTCATCTTGGTGTGTGGTGACTCTGTGCACATCAAGGCTTTTGATGTTTTTCACACTGGCATCATGTATTGCAATCCCCCCCTGTAAAATGTGGGAAACAAGACCACCTTCAAGGACCAGCCCGACTTTGGGGTATATTTGAGGTATTTCTCTTCAATTTAAATAAATAATTCATTCCTTGGGGCTCCAGCAGTGTAAATCTCAACCACCCATTTGGAGTTCCTGAATCGGGATTTGTTTACTTCGGTGATTCTGTGAGTCTGTCCCACCCCCTCCTGGGTAATGACCAGCCTAAGCACCTTCCTGCTGCTGAGGGCCCGTCTGGGATGTCACACCAGGGACAGTCCAGCTGGAGAACAGAGCCAAGGACCGCACAGACTCCGGAGATCATCTGAACTGTGTCCAGAGGCCAAGTGTGTGAGCCATTTCATGGCTGTGTGTCTTTGTACATGGTACTAATCCCTGAGAGGCTTAGTTTCCCTGTCTGGCAAAAAGGATTACAATGCCCAGCTCACAGGGTTTTCACAAACGTTAAGGAGAGAGTGTCTAAAACGTTAAGGAGGGAGTGGATCTCTGAATCACGCCATACCAAAAATCCGGTGCTTCATAAGCCTACATGTGAAATACAAAATAATAAAGTGTTTAGAAGTAATGTTGGCGAATAACTTCATAATCTCATGACGGAAAAATTTCCCAAGTGGGACATGAAAAGCGTGAAGAATAAGGTAATATTTATATCAGGTGCTTAGTGTAGTCAGTATCACGAAGACAGAAAGTAGAATAATGATTGTCAGGGGCTGAGAGGAGCGGGAAGTGGGTATGAATTTTACTGTTTAATGGGTGTAAATTTTATAAGATGGAAAGAGTTGTGGAGATGGTGGTCATGGCTGCACAACACTATGAATGTGTTTAATTCCACCGAACTATATACTTAAAAATGGTTACAATGATAAATTTTATGTATATTTTACCACATTAAAAAATTGAAAAAATCAAGGGGAAAAAAGGAAGCAGCTCAATGAATATAAAATTTGACGAGGCTCTTTAGTGTTCCCTGACTGCGTAGTAGGGTTTTTTCTTCATGAAACTGGGAGTAAAATATTAATGAAACTTCATTTTAAAAAAATTAAAGTATCACTTTGGATCAAAAAAAAGAATAAGAGAATAGATGGATATATTAGACTATAATAAAATATTTACTTATTTGTTGAAAATATCTTCTTTTGTGATGTCTTTTTTGACACTGTTAAATAGTTAATTTTGCCAAACAGTTTTATTGCACACACCCTTCTGTATGTGTTATTTCACTATAAAAGCGGTTTTTTTAAGAGGGGATTTTATTTTATTTTTATTGATTTATAGTCAGTTTACAATATTGTGTCAGTTTCTGGTGTAGAGCACAATTTTTCAGTCATACATGAATATACATATATTCATTTTCACATTCTTTTTCACCATGAGCTACCACAAGATCTTGTACATATTTCCCTGTGCTATACAATATAAACTTACTTATCTATTCTATATATACCTGTCAGTATCTACAAATTTCAAACTCCCAGTCTGTCCCTTCCCACCCTACTACCCACTGGCAACCACTAGTTTGTATTCTGTGTCTATGAGTCTGTTTCTCTTTTATATTTAAATTAATTAGTCTTTTTTTTTTCAGATTCTACATATGAGTGATATCATATGGTATTTTTCTTTCTCTTTCTGGCTTACTGCACTTAGAATGACATTCTCCAGGGACATCCATGTTGCTGCAAATGGCATTATGTTGTCGTTTTTTATGACTGAATAGTATTCCATTGTATAAATATACCACCACTTCTTTTTCCAATCATCTGTCGATGGACGTTTAGTTTGTTTCCATGTCTTGGCTATTGTAAATAGTGCTGCTGTGAACATTGGGGTGCATGTGTCTTTTCAAATTAAAGTTCCCTCTGGATATATGCCCAGGAGTGGGATTGCTGGATCATATGGTAAGTCTATTTTTAGTATTTTGAGGAGTCTCCATACTGTTTTCCATAATGGCTGCACCAAACTACATTCTCACCAACAGTGTAGGAGAGTTCCCTTTTCTCCACACCCTCACCAGCATTTATCATTTGTGGACCTTTGAATGATGGCCTTTCTGACTGGTGTAAGTACTTTCTGTACTTTTTGTAGTTTTGATTTGCATTTCTCTGACAGTTAGTAATACTGAGCATTTTTTCATATGCCTATTGGTCATTCGTATGTCTTCATTGGAGAATTGCTTGTTTAGGTCTTCTGCCCATTTTTGAATTGGGTTGTTTGTTTTTTTCTTATTAAGTCATATGAGCTGTTTATGTATTCTGGAGATCAAGCCTTTGCCAGTTTTCATCTTTTGCAAATATTTTCTCCCATTCCATAGATTGTCATTTTGTTTTGCTTATGGTTTCCTTTGCTGTGCAAAAGTTTGTAAGTTTAATTAAGTCCCAGTTGTTTATTCTGGCTTTTATTTCTATTTCTTGGGTAGATTGCCCTACAAGAACATTGCTGAAATGTGTGTGAGATAATGTTTTGCCTATGTTTTCTTCTAGGAGGTTTATTGTATCTTGTCTTATATTTAAGTCTTTGATCCTTTTTGAGTTTATTTTTGTGTATGGTGTGAGAGAGTATTCTAACTTCATTGATTTACATGCTGCTGACCAGTTTTCCCAAAACCATTTGCTGAAAAGACTGTCTTTATTCCATTGTATGTTCTTGCCTCCGTTGTCGAAGATTAATTGACCAAAAGTTTGTGGTTTCATTTCTGGGCTCTAAAGAGGGGATTTTAAATTAAATGCAGATAAACACTGAAATGGCAACTAAAAGAAGTAACTGATAATTCCACAGCCTTTGGCATTCAGCAGGAAGGGGACATTAAGAGCTGTCTCACAGGCTAAAACCTAGTTGGGCTGGGGACTGTTGCAGTGTCACTTTTAAGTCTTTTAATTTTTCTGGGGAGGGTGTAGCTCAGAGGTAGAGTGCCTGTCTAGTGAGCACAAGGCCCTGGGTTCCATCAAAAAATAAACAAACCTGATTAACTTCCCCCCCTAGAATTAAATTTTAAGTCTTAATTTTCAGAGGTCCACTCTCTCAGGAATCCTGCGTCCTTGGGACCTGTTGGCTGCTGAAGTCTTTCACCCAGTGGTGCTGCCACCACCACATCACCAATGATTGCTTGGTGATTTCTCACATCCTTTAGTCTTCACAATGCCCCTAAGGTAGGTCTTAACTAAGCCCACTTTTCAGATATGTTTTCGATATGCAGAGGAAGTAAGGGAAGGAAGTGTTAACTTCCGTATCTGTGACCTCTAATAACGTGCTCAACATTGATGCGTAAAGTCCTGTGAGGTATTGGTGGCCAACAAAGAGCAAGGATGAAAATGTAATTGTGAAAAAGTCCAGCCTGGAAAATCTTCTTAGGTTTTTTGTTTTTTGTGTTTTTTTGCTTTGAAAACTATTTGTAAGACAATCTTTCATCACCTTCCAATGAGAGCATAGCTTTTAACCACAAAAGAAGTGATATTTTACACAATAAGAAAAAAAAATATTCCTTAAGAGGGCACATGCAAAAAAATAAATTTAACAATTGAGGCTAACCAAAAGAATATTTAATGGAGCCACATTTGAGTCTAACATCTTTAATGTTGTTCTCAGTACATCCCTGGGAACTGTCTGGGACAGTTCTGTTGTATCTAACTAGTAACTCTAATATGCTGTGGGGAAGCTTGGCCTGGAAATCATGAGGCAAAGTGAGGCTTGTGGGCGGTTTCCAGATTGTTCTTACTATGTTGTCAGGTCAGAAAGGAAGGCAAGTGGTGTTGGGGGATATGCCCAACCTCCAGATGTGTCTAACCTTTGTGAAGCAGATGCCATCGGTGCCCTTCCCATACCCCTAGACATTTCAGGATTTTTGGTTGATTTCCAGCTGCCAGTATCTGCACCTCTGTGTCTACAGCCTCTTTCCTTGGACCTGCAGATAAGAGTGCCGCCTACTTGCATGGCAGACCAGAGGAGCAAAGAATTAACACTCTCTCCCCTCAGCAGGCAGATGCCTCAGTCAGTGGCTCTTAGAAATTAATGTATAAATATCCCAGCTCCTGTCCCTTGGCTGTAATAATTCTGAAGTGTGTGTTGCACCATTCCTCGATGTTTGCTTGGAGGATTGAGCTCCAGTGCCCACTGTGGTAGCTGGCTGGATGACTCACTTTTTATTGGCTGTCTTCCCTTCCCTGTATCCCCAAGCCCCTTCGTACCAGCATTCCTTGCACCTCTCAGATAAACTACCTGTACCTGAATCTTTGTCTCAGCGACTGCTTCTGTGGGAACCAAGCTAAAACACCTTAGTTATGGACTCTCCAATAGAGCATCTCCTGGTACCCCACTCATGAAGAGAATATGGGTGGAACAGATTCAGAGTATAAGTCATCATACTGTTTCTTGTTTTTCAAATTACTTGGAAATGATCTCACCTGGTTGTACTTTATTGCTTTAGTAGTGGCTTTGAAGGGGTTGGTGATGAGACAGAGTACATGCTTGTGGTTCCCCCCGAGAAGAAGTCATTCTTGAGCAAAGTGAACATCTAAAGAACATCCCGGATTGCCCACATGCAGAGATGATAAACAACGTATTTAACAACTGCTACAGCATGGTCCTCAACCAATCATAAAAGATGCTGGCGTGTATGCTGCAGGGCTGCCACACCAGCTGCCCACTGGCTCTGCTGGTGAAACACAGGGGTCCCAGCTCTGCTTGGGTCACAACTTCAGGCTAGACTGAGTGGTCATTGAGCAGAGAAGGGTTTACTTGGCTTTCTCCAGAGGGGCTCAGACGTAGGCGCATGTGATTTTGATTCTTAGAAAAAGAAACGATGGGTAGAAACATTTATCAGACATCTCTGAAGAGAGCTAAAGACCCAGCAGGGGCCACATCGGCAGGGACTATGAGAGCACTACACTACAGTGCATTATTTCTGTTTTCTCCTGAGTATGAAAGTAAAAGCCACAAACTGCTCCAGGTTTCCTTCTAGAGAATTGTCTCTTCTCCACTGTGGATAGCCTGGGCAAGACCAAAAATAGTAGCCAGCATGTAGGTGTGTATATGACCCAAGATAACTCCACTGGAGTCTCCTGGGACTGTGAAAGTGATGCAGACTGATGAGAGGATGGGAGGAAAAGTCGCTGGGGTTCGTCTGTGCAGTGAGACTGCTGGTTCACCCATGAGATAGGGGTGCTATAAAGAATGGTCAGCTGGTTCCTGCTTCCAGACCCCAGAGTTGCCTGGTTTCTCTGCTTGCCCTTGACCTTCTTGTTGGCTTTGTGAGCCTTTTGATGGCCTTCCAGTAATTTCCTTTTATTGCTTAAAATTCCCGAATTGGTTAATTTTACCTGCACCAAAAGAACCATAACAAATTTGGGTCCTACATGCTTATCTTCAGCCATGTTTTGTGGAGCGTGGACCCCTTGAAGGAGTGTGTGGCTGCAGCTACCAAAAACGGAGGGAAAGAAGCCAGTCCCCGGATCTTTGGCAAACAAGAGAAAGAAAACACAGGAGGTTGGTGTGGGCCTGAGGGACACAGTACTCATTCTTTGAGGAAGATGAGGGCTCAGTTACCCACAGAGCTCAAGCCCCACTCTGGGTTCTCCACTGTCCCGCAGGTTGCCTGGCTTGTGTGTCACAGATTCCTCACAAGCGAAGCCCTAGTGGCTCAGGCAGATACTGGGAAAAGGACAGAGGCCCAGGTCGGGCCCTCTTGTTTGCAATTCTGGTCAGACAGTGGAAGTGGGCATTGAAATCATGGGCTAAAATGCAGCCTTGCTGGAATATGTAGACTTACTCTTAAGAATATGTCACTGACCATGACAGTCACATTTACTACACAAGCATATGTCTAGATGTATTTCATGGGAACCCTAATGCGAACTGGGTAGATTTTCCTTTTTTATGCTTCTTTGCATTAAGAAAAGTGGGAAATGAGTTTTCTGTCACAGTTGCAACTATTCCTTTGCCAGTGTTGGGTACAACACGTCCACATCAAACCCTCAAAGAGAGGCCATCTGACCCCCTGCCCACCTGGCCCACCCACGAGCTTTGCCTAGAAGCCATGTCTCTTAAAGAATTTAGCGCGGGCCATAGTATCATTGACGAAGTCAGTGTCTATGTCCTTGAGGGTGGCAACGGCTTCAGCTCCTGACTTGAAGGCTGAGAGACCACCTGAAATGAAACCAGAGTTTCAGATTGAAATAGTAACTTAACAGCAGAAATAAGATACGAACCTTCCCAGGATGTCAGCCCTTTAGGCAAACCTTCCAAAGCAGCCAGTCCTCAGTCCTCTTTCCCCCTTCCTCCTCTCTGGAGAGGATCTAATACCTTAAGAATCCCTGAGAACAGTCCAGATTGCTTTCCCCTCTCTCTTTCTAAAGACTTTTGTTTTCTTGCTACAAAAGTCAGATTTGCTTCTCATTTCTTTGCAAATCTTCAGTCTAAGAATGCTTGTAACATTTCAGTCATTCAGTCATTTGCCCATGCACTCAATTCTTTCATTCAATAAATGCTTTTAAGCATCTACTCTGTACCAGGATGGGTGTCACACTGCATACATGGTGCACATGGTACCCAGGACATCCTCATTGCTTTGTAATGCACATGTGCGTATCACACCCTAGAAGTTTAATCTGCAGTACTTATTTATGTGTTTAACATAATTGTGCTCCGCTTGGATGTCTAGAGAAAAAGATCTCTAGTCCTGATCCCTGCCTTCGAGGACCTTGAAATAGAAAATAGAAACTGTTTATTCTAAATTAAGGCCATAAAGTGTGGAAGGAGTGAGGTACATAAATATACCATGGGTCTAGAGGAGGTAGACTTAGTAAGAATTGATGTGGCTGGATGTGAAGGGAGAAGGAACCCGAGAGCCTAAGAAAACAATCTGGTTTGTCTGGCTGGGATGACTGGGTATATTATGGCACCTTGTACAGAGACAGAGAATACAGAAGGAAAAGCAAATTTATAGTGGGAAACTAGTGAGTTAATTCAGCCTGGAAGAGGCTGAACCTGAGGGGGCCTGTGATCAGCCAGAGATCTCCACCTGGGCAAATCATGATACCTAAAGCCCTGGTGTCACTGAGGATGTTCACAGAGTAAAAATTCATTTAAACAATTCAGAAAGTGGGTGATAGCTTCTTGCATCAGGAAAAACAAAAAACATTATCAAAAGAAGGCAAACATTTTCTCTTAAACTATCACGCAGACTCTCCAGGCATCACTCAATGGCTCAATAACCAATGAGAGATGTAATAAGAACCCCAACATCTGGCAGAAGTGGAAACAGAAGTTGGGAAGGAAGACCACTCAAAGGAACTCAGTGATTCAGAGAGCACTAGGGCTCCTCCCAGGCCCACGCTGACCCGACGGGCACACGCCGGAGAGGCCCAGGGCTCACCTGGCCTTCGGGAGTCTCACTACTGCTCTTCTAAACAAAGCACCACATGTACGGCCTACCTTTGAGGTGCTGAGCCTCACTCCACGAGGGGAACTTTTTCTGGATTGCCTTAATTCTGTCCGTTAGAATCCCAACAGCCTGCAGAAGGTGTTCTTTGCTATCCCAGGTGCCAGCAGGTTGATGAATATTTTTATCAAGCTAGAAAATTCAAATAATAATATCAGCATCTGGATGAAGAAGCACATTTTTCTGCTGCTTCAGATTTCTCCTCCTTGTGTTCAAGATCATAGACACTGGCCTCAGCCCCTTTCCTTTATTCCCACAGAATCAATTCTGCAGTACTTTTTTTCACAGAAAAGAGAGTCAGAGAAGCAAAGTAAGATTTGGGAGAGGTAAATGTGGCATAGGCTTGGTTAAGCACTCAAATATAAGTAAATAAATGAAAAAAAGTTGTTTCAAAGCAAATAATTAGTACCCAAAGTCTAGATATTTCTAGTAAAAAAAATTTAAGAAATTTTTTCTGTGTTGGCATAAAAACAGACATATGGATCAATGAAACAGCATAGAGAGCCCAGAAATAAACCCACAAACCTATGGTCAATTAATCTTCGACAAATGAGGCAAGAATATACAATGGAGAAAAGACAGTCTCTTCAGCAAGTGGTGTTGGGAACGCTGGACAGCAGCTTGTAAATCATTCAAGCTAGAACACTCTCCCACACCACACACAAAAATAAACTCAAAATGGCTTAAAGACTTAAATATAAGACAAGACACAATAAACCTCCTAGAAGAAAACACAGGCAAAACATTCTCTGACATAAATCTTAGCAATGTTCTCCTAGGGCAGTCTACCCAGGCAATAGAAATAAAAGCAAAAATTAACAAATGGGACCTAATTAAACTTAGAAGCTTTTGCACAGCAAAGGAAACCATAAACAAAACAGAACGACAACATACAGGATGGGAGAAAATATTTGCAAAAGACGAGACTGACAAAGGTTTAATTTCCAGAATATATAAACAGCTCATGTAACTCAATAACAACAACAACAAAAAAAACAAACAACCCAATCCAAAAATGGGCAGAAGACCTAAACAAACATTTCTCCAGCGAAGAAATACAAATGGTCAATAAGCACATGAAAAGATGCTCAATATACCTTGTTATCATAGAAATGCAAATCAAAACTACAATGAGGTATCACCTCACACCAGTCAGAATGGCCATTCAAAAGTCCATGAACAATAAATGCTGGAGAGGGTGTGGAGAAAGGGGAACCCTCCTACACTACTGGTGGGAATGTAGTTTGGTGCAGCCATTATGGAAAACAGTGTGAAAAATTCCTCAAAAAACTAAAATAGACTTACCATATGATCCAGCAATCCCACTCCTGGGCATATATTCAGAGGGAACTCTAATTCGAAAAGATACATGCACCCCAGTGTTCATAGCAGAACTATATACAATAGCCAAGACATAGAAACAAACTAAATGTCCATTGACAGGTGACTAGATAAAGGAGCTGTGGTATTTTTATATAATGGAATACTACTCAGCCATAAAAAAGAATAAAATGCTATTTGCACCAACAGGGGTGGACCTGGAGATTGTCATTCTAAGTGAATTAAGCCAGAAAGAGAAAGAAAAATACTATATATCACTCATACATGGAATCGAAAAAGAAAAAAAGGACACTAATGAACTCATCTACAAAACAGAAACAGACTTGCAGATATAGTAAACAATCTTATGGTTACTAGGGGAAAGGGGGTGGGAAGGGATAAACTTGGAAGTTTGAGATTTGCAAACGTTAGCCATTATATATAAAAATAGATTAAATAACCAAGTTTCTTCTGTATAGCACAGTATCTTGTAATAACCTTTAATGAAAAACAGTATGAAAATGAATACGTGTATGTATATGTATGACCTGAACACTTGTGCTGTACAGCAGAAGTTGACACATTGTAACTGACTGTACTTCAATTTAAAAAACTTTTTTTCTGTGGAAGCTAGACATCTGGGTTTCTACAGACAATTAAAAAAAATAAAGCCTGGAAGCAAATATCCCAATGTTGCCTTCCTCCAGTTTGCCTAAAGAACAAGATGCTTCAAGTAGTGTTTAATTATAATGTTTTGATCTACATGGATTAAATTTACTGCTTCATGAACCCCAAGAAGATACCTGTAATAGTGCCCTTTGTAAGATTTTTTCAGTGTAAGTACATTGCACACAATTAATTGTAAGTTGTACTTATGAATCTCATAAAATATTCTTTAAAAAAGTATCCAATAACTGGTAAACCTTGAACAAAACACCAAAGATGTGTTACAGAAATCCCAGTAGGAATTCTGCTTAAGTACCAGTGTTCTGAAGCCTAGAATAAATGCAAATAGATCTCAGTTTGGATTGAGCTTCTGTCAGGAAGGATGAAGTGGGACTGATTGAAAGTTTCTAGCTAAGTACCTGCATCAAGCCAAACTTATTTCCTGTGTGGTCCCAGCCGTCTAGCAGGACAGTTCCGCCGTGGCTTACTCTGGAGATGATGGCTGCAATGAGGGCAGGGTCCACGCAGTGCCTCAGCCCGACTTCTTTGATCAGAGTCCGGTAAGGCTTTAAGGCCCTCAAATCCATGTCGGCAAACATTTCAGAACCAGGGATGCCTAAGTCAAATAAAAAATAAACTCTTTCCTCCGCTCCAGAAGAGAATCCTTTTCCAAAGTTTAATAAGTTAGACACAGCCCATGACTGCAGCCCACAAATCAGGACAACCATTCCGGGACATTTTTTGGTCTCTGATTGCATAAACTCAGAAAGGTCCACAAGCCCAGATGGACACCACTTCCGTCTTTTTGTTCTTCTGTTTTCTGCCTCATTGGTGCATTGGGAAAACTCTTGGACTAGAATTCAGCCAACCTGTGTTTGAGCTTGGTTCTGCCACTGCCTAGCTCCTGGCCCATGGGAAGTCTCTCCTCCTTGCTGAGCCTCAGTTTTCTGACCTGTAAACTGGGGAGGTAGATAAGACTGACCTTGTAGTTGCTTCCAGCTCTGACACGCTAATACCAAGATAACATGAAGAAGACTGGAACAGAATTACAAAAGAGGACAAAAAAAAAAAAAAGCAAGAGGCTTGTTTAAAATGCTCATGCTGCAACTTGAAGTGACTCAACAAACCCAGAAACCAAAGCCAGAATTTAATATTTTATTGAAGCAAGCATTTCAACAGGTAAAAATAAACACATCTGGACCAGATTTGGAATGGATGAAAGGAAAATAAAAAGAAACATTTTGTTAGGCTGGTCAGGATTCTGTTTTCCTCTAGTTTTCACTTGTGATATTAGTGCTCTAATCATGATTATACGTTTTCAAAATTAAACTACTCCCCAAGAAGGAATCTAAAAACGATGAAAGAAGGCTCGCCAAATGTTTGCCTTGCTTTTCACTTACCGCAATTAATCAACTTGCCAATATCACAGGAGGCACCAGAGGTCTCCATGGTCGTGATGTCACCATAGCAGCCGTGGTACAGGGGGGGATGCAGGCGAGAGTTCATTGAATGAGTGAAAGTATGTGAGCCCCTGGAAGTGCCTGGGTAGGGGCAGAATGATAATTCACAGGAAGCCTTCGAGAAAACATTGCTAAGCTGCTGTAGTGAATGTTACTAGACCAAAGGCAAAGCCATACACTTAATCCTCCCCAAGTTCCTCTTCGAGATCTCAGAATGGCTCATCAGACAAAACAGAATGAACGATCCCCCATTCCCACTCTACCTCAACCTTAGGAAAATTTAATACAGCACTTAATTCTAAACATTGTGCAGAGTGTTAGGATAATCAATTCTTACAGGTCTCAAAAACATTTGCTGCAATTTAGATCAGAATGAAAATTGCCACTAGAGTTTTAAGTACAAACTTTGAGAGAAATTTGAAGATACTTTGGACACAAATACTTCTGGTGATGGAAACATCTGAATTAATAATGGCCTTTGTTTAGGAGATCAGAAAGAAGGGTACCATTAACTTAAAAGTATTCATTTTAAATCATGCTGCTGTGAAGCTTAGTTTTATCTAAGTCTAATTAATACAAATTGGAAATAAAATTTAACTTACCATAAAAATTTAAGTTAAATATATGCTTATTTTTTTAATTTTGTCATTATGAAGTGAGTTTCTGTCCAATTCTGTTTACTAAAGGAGCTATAAAGCTTTCTGTACATTGAAAAGTTTGTTCTAACAGTTCCTAGGATTGTTGACTTGTACCTTAAGACTACAGATTTTTGTTGTAAGAAATTATATTTGTTACAATGTTTGATGTAAAAACCTATGTCGTTTCACTTAGTGTTGTGAATGGTGTTCTTAAACAGAGAGGTGGATTTTATCCGTTCACTGTAGGTCTAGTTCTGACTAACTTGGCAGTACAGAGAGTCTCTCAGAGTCAGGCGCACAACCAGTGGAGCTCTTCCTTATGAATATTTGTCTTAAAAGGAAAACAAAGCAACTCTAAAGATGACCTTTTTACAACCATGTACTTTTTTAAAAAGCAGAATTCATCAAAGTGAATAAAACTACAGGCACAGTCTGCTCTGTCCCACCTAAAAACAGGCAGAAAAGGAATTATAAATGGACCCAAAAGTCAGACAGTGAAACTGCCAAGTAAACTCCGGATGCTAAGAAAGCCGATGTAGGTAATAAAAGCAGCAGAAACTAGCAACGCCCTTAAACTTCTCTAAGCTGTGTGGAGTCCCATGTGAGGCAGAGAGCAGGACATCATGTCGACAATCTCCATGGCCCTTGTACTGTCTGGTGCCTGCACTGTGTGTGGGAAATACATGTGAGTGAACGAACGAATGGACAGATTCCCATGACACAGATCGCATGTAAAATTGAAGGAGAACGTGTGTGTGTGTGTGTGTGTGTGTGTGTGTGTGTGTGTGTGATTTGCTTATATTTTCAAGACACAATGCAAAGATGAACCAAGACCTTGTAAAAATTGTTAATTACTGGGGAGGGTAAGATGAAGGTAAAGGGAACAGAGATAGAGGTTAGACTTCTCTGTGCCTTCTTACAGTTTTGATTTTGGTGACTGGTAAGTCTTTCCATCAAAACATAAATATTTTGATTTACAAAGTAAATCAAATAGAAAAAAAAAGACATTCCTAAAGATGAAAAATAAACCTAACTCTCCATCGAATTGAAACCTTAACACGTAGAGGAAAACTATTTTAAATCACTTAAAAACACGTCAGTGTAAGTACAGCTGACCCTTGAACACCATGTTTGAACTTAGTGGGTCCACTTACACTTGGATTTTTTTCCAATAAATACTGTACTGCAGTGCTACACAATTTCCAGTTGGTTGAATCTCTGGTTATAGAACCAAGGGTAAGGAGGGCCGACTCTAAGTTATAAGCAGATTTTCCACTGTGCAGAGGGTCGGCACCCCTAACCCCCATGGTGTTCAAGGGTCAGCTGTACACACCACTAATGGCATGTATCCTACGAACATAAAAAATCACAAGAGAATCTTAAACTGTATTATATTCACAGTCTCATTGGTGGTTGGTAATACTGGCAGAGTTATTTTGAAGCTATTATAATATATAAATAAGTAAGGATGTTCATGTCATTAGGAACCAGGAATGGCAAATTGTTGAAAACCATAAAAGCTGGGTGTTGGGGACATGGGAGTTTATTATACTCTGCTCTCGCTGTTTTGTATGTTTGAAAATTTCTAGAACAAAGTTGGAGACCCTTTCTTGTTTACTTATATTAAAAATGCAACACACTCATACTTCATTCCTTGTCTCCCAATACCTTACATTTATATCACTTGCCACCTGGCATTTCTGTCTGTCTCCCTCCCTCCCTCTCTCCCTGCTCTCTCTCTGTCTCTGTCTCACCCTGTTCCTCTCACTAGAACTCTTTTTTCTCTGCTGTATCCTCCTCAACGCCTAGAACAATGCCTGGCACCAAGTGGAAATTCAGTAAATATTTGCTGAGTGGGTAAATGGATGGATAAATGAATGAATGAGAAGTAAAAGAATTACCTAAAACATCTAGATCAATTGTCCATATATGAACAGGTCCAGTTTCCTTCTACTGGGGAGACGGCCTTTGCTTTGCTCAATGTATGGCCCACAGGCATCAGTGTGATCTGGGGCGCCTATTACACATGCATCATCTCTGGGCTCCTTATATGAAGTCTGCTGAACCAGAATCTTTAAGTATAAGGCCAAGGAATCTGTACTTTAACCAGGATTCCCTACTTGTGTTGGCCTTATAAACACATAGGCCCTTCTTAATTACAGTCACCTTTCAGTTACACGCAGCTAGTAAGCTGGCTCATAATTAGTCTACTGGCTATAAAACCGTGTTCCCACCTGGCAGTTAAAAAAGGAATAAAAATTTTAAACTATGTTTCTCTACCTTGGACCATAAGTAACCTTGGACCAGAATTTCCAGTTGGAAATAATCACTTTTCAGTAGCCTCACCTTTCCAAATTTAGAATTAAGTATTTTGGAAACCCTTCTTAATCATCACTCTATTAACAAAGACAACTTGAAAGTTTATTCACAATGGCTTTTCTTTCTTTTTTTTCAGGCCAAAGTTTTTATCTTTTCTTATTCAAGTTCCCTGCCATTTCACCAGCCTACCTTTCCAGCCTTCCCCTCAGAAATCCTCTCTTCTGTTTCCATCATACTGACCTGCTTACTGTATCTCAAATACCTTCATGTATTTATGCCTTTGTGCCTTGACTAAAGTTATTCCTCCCACGCAGCAGCCTCTGCTCTTCTCTTATTAAACCACAAAGCCTTATTCCACTGTCATGTCTCCCCAAAAGCCTTTTTGGTCTCACCATCTTGACTGGATGTGAACTCTTTCTTTTAAACTCCTCCCCGACTAGCATTTTTTTTTTCTATCTATACTCATTTAACTCTCATTTACTTACTGTCTGGTTTTAACAGTATTCTCTTCATATGTCTTGCCTCCGAAGCACTGTTCGATGAATTCCCACTGATAACACCTTCAAGCAGAATACACTCTTAATTATAGAAATAGACAGGTGATGAATGGTCAAGAGAGCCCACCTCTCCATGACATGTAATCATCACTCTTTCTGATTCGTGACTGGGCTGGATGTTTCCGTGGACACCTTGCAAACACAGTGCTTAATGTCCACTGATGACTTACCAATGAGGGCGAAAAGTCCCCCAAACAGGGCAAAAGAGAGCATGGTGGTGAATCTTATCCCACAGCACCTGTTGTGATTTGAAGAAGAAACTGGTTAATTTTAAAACTTGAAAGTTTCCTAAAGAAATTTGCTCTGATTAAAGAAAAAAAGTTTGGAGTCATTTCCAATTCAGTACCCCCTTTCCAGTTCCAAGATTTTCATAGATTCAATATTATGGTTCATTGGCTCACTGTCTTAAGCACAAACTCCCAACTCATTTTAACCCAATTTCATGTTGACACAAGCCTGTGAACATCTTGCATGTGTTACCTACACACTCCGTCTCAAACAAGCAAGGTCACACCAGAATCTTGTTCCCATTCTCGTACTACAATCTCCTTAGAAGATCCAAAGAAACCACGGAAGGAGCATTCGCGGTCACGACTCAGCAGAAGTTTGCGGTGCTCCATTTCTTCCTCCACGGGCTCTACTCTTGGTTTCATTCAAAAAGCAGCTAAATGTGTTTTACAAAATCCCGCAAGGCTAGGACCAACCTGGTTTGTGATCCTGCCGAAGAAAACTCCCCTCTCTGAGAAGATCTTCCAAACTGAGCAGCAACCTGTCAGGAATTTACAAAGTGGTGGCCTTTGTCCTATAACATAGGTTTAAGTTTGAGAATCCATTAGACAGCAGATCTCGGGGTGCCTGGCTTCACTCTGAGCCAACGGCAGTGTGGCCCTCTGGCTCTGAAGGGGCTTTCAGCATGCAGACTCACCTGCCTCTTCCTCCCTTCCTCCTGTACCACCGTCTGGGAGGAGCTTTATATAGGCTTCAAAACCCTCCCTTTAAACCACTGACCTCATTAGGCTTAATTATAATGGTACTTTGGATTTACCTGGCCCTTTTAATAAAAGGATGTCAAAGCATGTAGTAACCACTATCAATTAATTAATCTAATGACTCCCCAAGTTGTACTGGAGGCATACATATATTTGGCAGACTGTTTCTGGGTATCTAAATTGTACTAGGCAAACAGCTTCTGAATTTGAGAAAAGGAAACAGATAATGAGCCTAAAAAAGATAAACAAACAAAGATAAAAAATAAAATACCTGTAGCTCCCATTCCTGGATTGGTAGTTTGCCTCAACTGCTGAGCCTCCTGCTCATTCTTCCTCATTCCGTTGTCACCCGATCCCTGTACCAACATGTCACAGGATCTGGACTGGTGAACTCAGCTCCTTGCTCCAGTTTGACCTCTGACAAACGGACCCAAGAGGGTGTCTGCCTGCCCCGGAACGTCAGTGCAGAACCACATGGGAGTAGCAGCATGGGTGCTGGTTTCCCAGACTTCCTGAGGAAATGGGAAAGAAAGATACGGCCAGGGATGAAAATGTCTTCAAGGATGGACTATATTCACACTTCTGTGTAAAGCACGTTGCACAGCTCCAGAAACAGGGAACGGAAGGGATGTTCTTGAAATAGGCAAAACGCATTTCCAAGAGTGGAAGGAGTGTGACGTGGGTCCCACCACCAGTGTGAGAAGTTTCTAAGACGGTACACATCCTTCCACACATCCACCAAGTGACTCTCAGGAAAATGACTCAGGGAGGGCCTGTGCCACCACCACCAGCAATGCGGCAGTCGGGGCCCCTCTGTAATAAGGGGTTTTGTGTGGGTCCAGCTGCTCCAAGGTAGCCCTCAGGAACACATGGGCTACCACCAGTGACAGTAGTAGCCACACACTGACATAGTGTTCATGGCACTCCCAGTGCAGGGGCTTATGTGGGGCTTCTGGGCTAAGTGTAAGGAGAACGTTCAAGAAAGGTGGAGGAAAAAGCGGAGGAAGAATTAAAAGTTAGGTGAAAGATACTAGGTAGAGGCTGAAGCTGTCCCTAGATTCTCCAAGAGAACAAAAGAAATGATACAACATTGCGAGGACTGTTGAAGGAGGAGCATACTTCACTCTTCTCTCTGTCTTCAGCTGGTGGGGCTACGAGTCCTTCCAGGGCTGAAGGTCTTAATGTCCATGCCCTCTGCAATTTAAATAATTATTTTCAAACTGATGTGGATTATGAAGATTTGCCCAAGTTGCGAGACTACAGGTGAACATTTATTTGACATCCATCCTACATTAGGTTCCTGTGGACACTGTATCATTTATCCCCCCAGAACCTAGTGGGATGGGTATTATCCTTTATTTTAGAGGTGAGGAAACTGAGACTCAGAGAAGTTAAGCAACTTGCCAAAGATGGCACAGGTAGGCAAAGCTGGGATTTGAACCCAGGACTACGAGATTTCAAAATCCATGTGCTTCCACTACATCAGAGCTCCTAGTATTATAGACCAAAGACCCTGCAGAGTGATTACTGCAAGAGGTTCAAATCAATCAGTTTTCACACAAAGCCTTGTCTGTGGTCTGAATAAATAGTTCACAGTCACAGATATTTACCAGTCAGTCAGGTGTTTGTAGATGCTGTTGTAATTTTTAAACACAAATGAATTTGAGTCAACTGAATCCACAGTGGCTTGCTGTCATGTTTTATCTTCCCTACGAGCCTTAATGGTAGCTAACATGCTTCGAGCTTGTACCGTTGGCCTGGTAGAGTAGTAGGAAGGGGCATGGCCTAGGTCTGAACCCAGGTTTGCTGCTCTCTAAAGCATAACTCCTTTCTTTCTTTCTATTGAAGTATAGTTGGTTTATCATGTTGTGTTAGTTTCTGGTGTACAGCATAGTGATTCAGTTATACCTATATATTATTCTTTTTCATATTCTTTTCCATTATAGGTTATTGTGATCTATTGAATATAGTTCCCTGTGCTATCTGGTAGGACCTTGTTGTTTATCTGCTTTATATACAGTAGGTTGTATCTGCTAATCCCAAACTCCTAATTTAGCCCTCCCTCACCTTCCCTCTCTGGTAACCATAAGTCTGTTTTCCATGTCTGTGAGCCTGTTTCTGTTTTGTTAATAAGGTTTAAAAATGGGCAGAAGACCTAAACACACATTTCCCCAATGAAGACATACAGATTGCCAGTAGGCACATGAAGAGATGCTCAGTATTGTGGAAGCCTGACTCTTAACAACCACCATCTACTGACCCAGTGGATGGGGAAGTGTGGGTACTATCATATGAGGATCTTAGACACTTCTGACATTTGGAAGTAGTTGACCGAATGATTCTCCATCTCTCCCCAGGGATGCCAAGAGTGACCATGCGTGGGAGTTGTATTGATGTTGCCTGTGGGGGCTCAAGGGGACCTTGTCACTGCCTATAATCTTCATCAGTTCCACAGACTTCCCAAAATAAAAACACAATCTCTATGCAAGTAATGTCCTTACTATACGAGTGGAACCCTATGACTCGTCCCCTGACCTCCTGCCCCTTCCAATCAGTTGTCTGCCTCTCAGACTTTGCTATAGAGCAATTTTCTGGTAGCCTCTGGTGAGTCATGATACATTTGGGGTTCCTGGCATGGGTGAGGACCTCAGTCAACCTCAAAATCTAAATGGGCTTAAAAATAGACCTTAAGCCAAGATGTATGCCGGTTCCATACAGACAGCTAGCTTTGGTCAGTCTCACCAGAAGCAGAGTGTGGCAGGAAGATTCCCTGGGCTAGAAGTCTAGAAGCCTAGCTCACGGTCTCAGGTCCTCCACTGACTGGCTGAGGGTTACCACCAGTGCAGACATGATTTTCCCATTTAGAGAATCAAAAAGTTGGATGAGAGCAGGTGATCTCTCAAGTGCCCTCTGGCCCCAGCCATCTGCTGTAGTTGGTGAGTCAAGTGCATGCTGGATCCAGCAGAGGGAGTAAATATGGGAGGTTGGGTAGAGAGGTGTGAATACGGATTAAGTCTACATTACAGTTTTTACTGTTTTTCATGGGAACTTGTTCTGCATCTCTGTTGCCATCAAAATCACAAATGCCAATGCAAGTCATCCTATGTTTTAGGGTGGCTTTCAAAGAGTTTTCTCTGATTTTTCTATCTAGCCATTGGCAAGTAGTACAAGACCTTTATCATATGTACACTCAGAATTTAAACTTAAGATGCTGTTTAGCAACCATTTCTGCTATGTCATGGACAACACAGAAGGAGGTGCAGTTTGCTTGTTTGTATGTTAGTCTCAGCCATAGTTACAGAGTTCCCTGCCAGGCTAGGTGAGTCGTGGCAGATATGAGTGCAGCCAAGGAAATTTTTTAAACTTTGCATGTGTCAAGAATTTCCCAAAAGAATGTAAATGGCTGGTAGATCTAGTGAACTGAAAAATCAAGCTTCTTCATTTAAAAATCGTAATTGGCATGAGACTCTCCAATCCAGGCTCTGGTCGCTGTCGCTCGTAGTTGGGGGCCAGGTGGGGCCCACTGTCTGGGGGACTCATTATTGTGTCACAGTGCCTGTTGCTGTGATGTCCAGTTCTGAGACTAGAGTCACATGCCTCTGGCAAGTTCCCTGAGTTTTCCAAATTTTCTGCTGCCTCTCTGCTCCCTGACCCCCGTGTCCTCTTCCACTGAGGTTGATCTGATAACAGAGTTGTAGTCACTGATGATGGAGACTTTAATTTCATCATTTTCAGGTACAATTTAATTTTTAATCAGGGTTTTCAATGCCTCAAGTTTTGTTTTCTCAAAGTGAAAAATGACCCAGTCTGATAGGGAACACCAGAAGGTAGAGGAGACCCACATCTTTGCAAAGGGGTTAATATTTTTATAGTAAAACACATACATTTGAAAATCCACACCTTTATTGTGGAGAAGAATGTGAAAACTGCATGAATGCTTCAGAGGGAATAGCAGGTTCAAGAAGATTTCTCTTTCAACTCCCTCTTGTGACTCTGCCCCAGACACCCTCTCCCCTAGAGTGACCTCTGTCATTGAGAGACCTTCAGTGGAAAAGCTTAAGAAGTACTGTCCCAGTGAGGATGAGGACATGAATGATGATGGAAAATGAAGCACTGTGTGTGCCCAAGGAAGTCGATTTTGGTGAGTGTTCCTTGAGGGAGTCCTCCAGTCATACCACAGAAAGAGCTGCACTTGTGCCCTGAGCTAGCTGGCCTCGGTCTGCGCCCTTGGGAATTAAATGAGGCCAGCATCTCAAGCTCCCTCGGTCCTTCTCCCTCTTTGACCCCATTCACTTCCCTCCCAGAACTATGCTGTGGTTATAGAAACTGGGTTGCTTCCGCCATGTTGCCGTATGTGAATGCCAGCCACAGCTCCCCATTCTCAAGAACAGCAAAGGATGACTATTATGGGTCACTCATTTAACCTCTCTGAGCCCCAGTTGGCCTCATCTGTAAAACAGAGATGATAATGATGCCCCATGACTTTGTTTTGCAGATAAAAATAAATTACATATGTGAAAACATGTTATAAACTGCAGTGCTTCATTCAGATGCCAGTTATTATGATGGGGTTTGCACTCAGATCTTGATGGGTTAGCTCATTGTTGATTTATTCATTTGTTTGCTGCTTTATCCATGGGGCTCCAGGAAAAATAATGGAGAGCTGACTTGTGGGACAGGAAGTAACAAGTAAAGCCTCACTTCCTCCAGGAAGGAAATACGGCAGGACAGGCAAGCGCTCTGGCTGGGACTCTGCAGCCTGCTTGGTGGGGCAGGAGAACAGCATCAAGAAGAGCCACACACAGCTGAGGCATCTCCTGCACGGCTCAGAAACCTGGAGAACGAAGGGGCTGCCCGAGAATGCACGGTAAAGGCACTTGGGTAAAAGTGGCTGGTGGGAAGGCAGAAGGGGAGCCCGTCCACGAAATTTCACTAAAAAGTTGAATTAACCACAAGATATTTCGATGCCTGGCTTGAACTGCTGAATACTCTTCTTGTTTTGGGGCTTAATCTCCTCTATGGTAGGTTAAAGGCCATGTCCTGCTGAGGACACCACTTACATAGTCTTCCAGTGTCAAGTATTTGACCAATATTTCAGAAAAGAAGATACACAAATGGTCAAAAATCCTGTGAAAAGGTGCTCAACATCATCAGACATCAGGGAAACACAAATGAAAACCACAATGAGATAGCATTTCACACTCTCTGAAAATCAAAGTCCAGCTATATCAACTGTTGGCGAGAATATGAAGCAGATAGAACTATTGAACAATTTTGGCTGGAATGAAAGATGGTATGATTGCTTTGGAGAATTGTTTATCAGTTTCTTATGAAATTAAACAGACATCTACCTTTATGACCCAGCAATTCCATTTTGGGGTATTTATCCAAGAGAAATGAAAACAAATGTCTCCCAAAGACTTGTACAAGAATGTTTGTTCATAGTAGCTTGACTCATAATAGGCCAATACCGGAAACACTCCACCAGTTCATTGGCAGGGGACTGGATTATTGTGGTGTAGCCATTCTGTGGAATAATACTCGGGCAACAAACAAATCAGAGAAGCACTCCAGTCCCTAGGTTGAGTCAGGTGCCCATATTCAGCTACATCTGGAAATTGATTTGTTTGAAAAGGAAATAGGAGAAGTTTGAATTTTTAAGAAATGTGCCATAACTATGTTCCCTATGCCTGTGATGGGAAGAAAAGCTAGGGCCACGTCTGGAGAAAGACTCGGGTCAGGCCGTTTTGTGGTTTATGCTGAGGGTGACTCAGAGTATTTAAATCCTGTAGAAGATATTGAGGCTATTGGAAATGGAAGCATCATGTGATCAGGTGAGGTTAAAGGCATGAGTTCAAAAGCATAGGAGTAGAGACTGGCCTGAGGCACGCATTGGAACTCCTCTTCCACTGCAGCGGGAGAAAAAGAGGGAAAAATCAGAGAGGAGTGCATTTCAGTTTGCAGAGTTGATAGGAGAAAATTGAGAGTTCTCTAATGATTTCTCATCCCTCTGTGAAACAGCTCAAATCACGTGCTGAGAGTAAACATTACGTGGAATTAGAGGCTTAAGGAATGGGAGAAAATGTGGAAAAGTCACTCGGGAGAATTAGAACTGACAAGAGGTCCACATTCGGACTAGTTGAGGTTGGAGCCCACGAAATGCTAGGTTTGGCTCAGCAGCCTCAGTGTTGACTGAGAAAGCAAAGCTGCTGAGACAGGCGGGGACCTGGGGCCTGGACCTCCTACCGGAGTGCGTGCACCTGAATGAACCTCTCCTGGAGCAACAGAATACAAACTATAAGGGACTAGAAAAAACTGCATGCATGCACATTTGGGGCAGATTATGAACAATAAGATACAAAAAGGCCAGAACCCAACTGCGGCTTCTGAGGGGCCAGGAGCAAAAGCAGGGCACTGCACTGATCCCTGCACGTGGCACCACCAAGGGGGTGGGCGGACCACTGAAGCCACGTCTCCGGCCCACCCACCGATCTACCCCCACCGTCACCCCATTTTACGAACCAGCCCCCCGCCCCGACCCCCGCCAACTCCTTAGAGAGTGAGCAAGGGCACCTGGTACTTGTATTCGCTCCCTCATACTGAAAGTCTCAAAAAAGCCTCGCCTGAATTCCTCATCTGTCCTTTATCAATTTCTACTGATTAAAGAATCCAAGAGCCCAGGTGAGTAACTGACTCCATCTGCGGCTGCAACCAATAGCCACATGCAAGCTTCAACCCGCTTTTCCTACTCCAGCTCACTGCCTGTTCCCTGCCTCCTGCAGTTTTAACTTGCAGGAGAACTGGACATCTCTACCGTCTCTCCTCGGTAACAGGAACGAAATCCAGGGCAGAAGGACTATTTGGGGGCGGGGAGTGGATGGTGAGAGAAATAAATCAGGCAGCAGTGTCTCGGCGGGCCGTGAGGAGGCCTTCATTTGTGGGCGACCCTGGGATGGCGAGTGCAAAGGGTTCTGGGTACCTTTTATCAGGTCAGGGGCCCCTGGAGGTGCAGAGAGAGGACGCATGGGTCAGGCCTCAGCTGGAGGCTTTTTAATAATAAGTTTTCTTATTTAACAACACAGAAATGTTCATGATTTGTTGTTTAGCTCTTTACGGAAGCAGGTTATTAAAGGGCACTAATGAACATTACCAATTCCGTTTTAAGTGTGTGTATACACAGTGACGGAAAATAAGCTGAATCGCATCTTCACCTGCATCAGCAATGGAGAGATGATGTCCCAGAGGTCAGGATGGGGTCAGAGTTACCCCGCACGTGGACCCAGCCTCGGTGGGGTTTCCTGAGGCTGGCAGCGGGGTGAGAATGCACCAGGCATTCCCAGGTTCTCCTGGTTCCTTTGTGGGAGCTCCTGACAATCCAGGGGCCGGAGAACTGACAGTCAGGGAAAGTGGGGATGTGGACGCAGCATGCATGCCACAGTGTTAACAACAGAGGCGGGCATTGTACTGCCTTTGGCTCTGAAAACAGCCAACTGAGGAAGGTGCCAGCATGGGCAGAGTGAGGGGCTCAGCCCAAAATATCATTCTACAGCGACTTTTGTTATATTTTATTAATCTCAGCCTGATTTACTTAATTTTGCCAGGTTCCAGAATTCTCATCCAAATTTCCCTGTAGGGAGCTGTAACTCATATTTTTAAAAAAAAAAGGAGAAGAAAATAAGAGCTCTAGACTTTCTTTATCTTTGTTTCTTTTGCTTCTCTGTAATGGTATCAGCACAAATGCACACGCCAAGGAGCACTGAGGACTGCAGGCAACATCAGCCGGGGGAGCCTGGCCCTGTGGATACCTTGATTTTGAACTTTTTGACTCAGGAACCATGAAAGATTGATTTCTGTTGTTTTAAAGCCACTTGGTTTGTGGTAATTTGTTACGGCAGTCCTAGGAATCTAGTCCACTGCTGAATTTCGATCGTCTCTTTTCTGGGTGGCTCTCCCATAGCCTGTTGATTTGTATTCTGCCATATTCATCTTTGTAGTCCCAGGACTTGGAGTAGTACTTGGCACACCACAGGTGCTCTGTAAATATTTGTGTGCTGCTAGAAATGAAGTGAGAAAGCATTTAGGGTTCCTTCTACTCCTGATAAATCTCTAAGAACCATCTACATGAGCCAAGGGAAAAGGCAAGTTTGGAAAATTCTGTGGGTGATTGCAGTGGAGAGTAATCCATGAAGCTTTGATTGGAGTGTTTTGCTATAAGATGCAGAATAATATACAGTGGAGTGTATAGTGGAGTATACAGTGGAGTGGAGTATACAGTGGAGTGGAGTATACAGTGGAGTAGCCAGAAGCAGAAAGACACAGAGAGCAGGGGCCATGAGGCAGGAGAAGCCATAAGTGAGCAGACGGGAGACCAGAGATTAACCAGAAAAGACCCTTGGCTGTTAGTGGTAGTAAGAGTGGTAACTGTCAGTACAGAGATGGAGGGGTCCTGAGTCTCAAGAACAGACCACCAGGAGCTGCTCCTGGGCCACTAGAGGGCTGTGTGTCCTGAGAACATTCTAGTTCCTTGTTTGTATGTACCCATCCTCTGCTGAGATGACTTTCTGTGTTTTCTCACTTTTATGAATCTTTGCAGCAGGTCACCGTCATCTGAGGAGTATTTTCCTCAACTGTATTTTAATTCAATTTGACTGCTTCTAGGCAGTCTTACTTTTACTTAGTCAGTGAGGAAACTGCAGCTCACATTAGCACACTGGGAGGCTTAGGGCTTCCTCTTTCTCTCCCCTTGCCTTCTCTCTTGCTACCCTTCCCACTCTCAGTTAGAAAGCAGAGAACAAGGCACAGAGAAGGCAGGCAACAGGAGAGGTACATTTTGATGGAGCAAGGTAGACACTGGTGTGAGAACTCATCAGAAGCCTTACTGGTCCTTCAGCAGAAGAATCAGGGCAGTGGATCACCTGCAGGGAAACAAATGCTTGAGGAGAACTTCCTTAGTTTTGCACAGAAAAAGTAAACTGTTTCCAGTAAAAGTCAAGGAGAAAATCAGAGTCACAAAAGCCTTTTTAAAAATGTCTTAATTTAAGTGTTTAAATGTTTCCAGCATTGTATTTTCACTCTGCTGAGCCTGCACGGGTTTATTCACTCACGAACACTCCTGGTGTGCTTGGTGTGTGCTGGTCACTCTTCATCCATCATGGAAGGAGAATTAATAGCCATAGTTGCAGGTAAGAACTTTTGGAAATTCTTCCTGATTGCTTCTGTGTTCTCGTAGAAATGATAAACAGACATCAACTCAGATTGTTTTGAAGACTAGGAAATAACACGTAACATGGATGAGCTTTGGAAACACTATTGCTAAATGAAAGAAGCCAGTCAGCAAAAGACCACAAGTATGATTCCATTTATATGGAATGTCTGAAATAAGCAAATCAAGAAAGTAGACACGTGTTTGCCGGAGGCTGGGGAGTTAGGTAGTGGGGAGTGTCTGCTAATGTCTACCAGGTTTCTTTCTGGGGTGTTCTGAAATGTTCTGAAATTAGATGGTGGTGTTGGTGACACAGCTCTGTGAGTATACTGAAGAAAGCAGTGAGTCATATACTTCAGATGGGTGAGTTTTATCATTACTGGAAATATATCTCAATAAAGCTGTTTTGGAAAAGAAAAGAAATAAAATACCAGGTACAAGTCAGAGCCTAAAACCCGCTGTTATGATTTTTGGTCATGGCAGCAGCGGAATCTCGATGACGTCATCATAATCAAGCCGTGCGGTAATTACTTTTCACATCCACCTCCTGTAAGAGACTGTCTTTTCCAAAGATGGCCACACCATTGTATATCCCAACCCAAGTGCTCTTCTTATTTTGTGACATTGACAATCTTGCATCAAGAGATCAGATCCATGTTTTCTCTCCTCAAACCTGGGTGGAGCCCTGTACCCTCCTCAGTTGAAAGAATGCCAAGAAGAAACATGGTGTGACTTCCAAGGCTAGGCCATGAATGGCAACAGAGCTTCCTCCTGCCTTGTCTCTTGGGATGCTTGGGCTTGGAACCCAGCCACCAGTTGGGAGGAAGCCATGCCACATGGAGAGGCCACCTGTGGCCATTTTAATGGACACCAGAGCTAGGCCCTCAGCCTAGAGCCAACAGCCAGCATCAGCCACCAGCCATCAGATGATTTCCACGTCCAGCCTTCAGAACCTCCAACAGAGGGCCCAGACACTAGGAAACAGACAGGACACCCCTATTGATCCCGTCAGAATCTCCAACCTACAGAAACCAAGATGTACTAATTTAGTGAATTTGTCACACAGCTGTGGATAACCAACACATGCCCCTTACTAAACTTTGAGCTAATGGCAAGGATTATGACTTACCCTTGAATTTCCTGCATCAGCCTTAGTGTCTGGCTCAATAACTAAATAAAACAAAATTTGAAGAAACATAACAGTTTCTCCGTTGATGGAATTCAGGTGAGGCTCTTAAGAGAAGTGAAATCAGTTCTCACTACAACAATTTTTAAAACATCCTGAAAACTTCTAGTCATTTTATCTTGATGTCAATATATCAAGGTCTCAATATTAATACATCACATCTCAATGTATCAGTGAGATTTGAAGTGGAGTAAACTATAGGTTTAATCCCAGCGCTACCACTTACTGGCTCTGTGACTTGGAATAGATTGTTTTCTCCTCTGAGTATAAAAAATGTTTTTACAGGCGGTTGGGGGCTCTCTCCCACTCCTACTTTCAGCTGTGGCAGCAGGTACCCCTGAGGACCAAGAGGAGCCCCTGGGCCAGTTTGCTGTTTCCAGTCGTCTCCCGCAGGCAGCCCCTCTGCCAAGCTCCTGAACCTGTTTCTTCTGTGGGGTGAAGAGAGAAGGACTGAAAATAAAAAGGACTACACTTAAAAAAAAAAAAACTTTACCTCTGAAACACCTAGGAGTGTGGAGCAAACTTTAAAATATATGAATCAGCTGGGGATTGGGTTAACATGCAGCCCTGATTCATTAGGGCTGAGGTGGGGCCCCAGATTTGGTGTTTCTAACAAGCTCCCCAGTGAGCGATGCTGATGTTACTGGTCTGCAGTGGGCGAGGTTTTGAGTAGTGTATGAATCACAGTTTCTATCTTCTGGATTTTATGATGTTTTGACATCTTGAAAAGATTGCTGGTCAGGGAAGGACTGCTCTTCCTAGAGCTTGCAGTTCTCAGAGATTGCAAAGGACTCAGGGGGGAGCTCGCCTTTCAGCCACACACCACCCAATCCGAGGTCTTATTCCTCAGCCACCCCCTTTATCTAACTCACACACGCCTTACCCCTGCCCTAAACCATCCCAAGGCCGGATTCCAGGCAGCTGGAGCCCACCAATATAGCTCAAAGCCCACTGCAGTTATACAGACAAGCCAGTCCTAAACTGTTTTCTCTGCCCTTCCCTGCCACCTTTCCCGCAGAAACCCCCAGAGAGGCTGACTCAGCCTCCGCCTTGCTCCCGTGTTCAGCCTCCCAACCAAGACCTGGTGTTTCCCCCATGGCCCTGAGTGAGTGGCGCGGCCTGCCTCTTGTTTCTAGAGGAACAGTGAGTACCATTCAGCTTTTCTGATGATGGCACTAAGTCACCCTTCTGTCGTCACTCAGCGTTGTCACTCAGTCACCTTGCTCTGTCGTCACTTTATAAATTAAGGCCCCAACACAGAACAAGCAACGGATCTGTTCATTTTTCTTGCTTTGTAAGATAGCCTTGTCTTAACGGTCTGCTGCCTTCTACCTTGGTATGTGCGTTAACAAAAATGCATATTGAGATCCCCACCAAATAAAAAGCATCTGGTTACCACCAGTGAGGCATTACATAGCTGTGCTGAGAAAGCCCTTGGCGCAGCACGGGCAGCAGCCAGCAGGGAGGAGAAGGCAGTGTGAGGGACAAATACAAGCTGGGCGAGGAGCGGGGACATGGGAGGAGCCCCAGGACACTTAGCAGCCCCCCAGCATGTCCTGATTTGCACCTCACCACATGGTCAACGGCTACCAAAGACTCTGCTCGTGGGAAGGGTTCTCAGGTCCCCTGGGAACACGGGGAGAGCATGAAATGCCACCTGCTTTCAAGATCTGAGAAAGTCACGACCCAGTCCCATCCTTAAACTCTTATCCTTAAAAGTTTCTTCTGTGTTTCCAGCATGAAAGTACTCCCTTTATGTGTCTATACATATGTCCTGTTTTTTTTTTTATTGGAAGTATGGACAAATCCTTTCTTTGAGTTATTAAGAGCTTGTAGACATTGGTGAGAAACACAGGCTGGTGCATGATTGTCCCCAAATGCGTGAGGTGAAGCCATTAACCAAGTGCTGTTTGTTAATTACCAAAGTCAGTCAGTGCCTGGTGTGTTGGGGCCTGGGGTCATCATGCTCTCCATGACCTGATGACATGGGACAGTGGGAGTTTTGCTTGTTTACGAGCTCACCTTCTGGAGCAAAATATCTGAGGGACCTGGTTCTCATTGCCTTCTCTAAGAACTTTAACTCGGGGTGTTAAGCATTCCCCTTTTTACTTTCCCCATCACAAGAAATAGAAATAAATTCCTGGGAGTATAAAATACCTATTAGGTCTGTGCTAAAAAATAGATTCAAGTCATGTATGAAAGTTGAACACCAGAGAAATAACAGTTGCTTCAATGGGCACTGACTGCGTCAGTATTTTTTTTTAAAACAAGCATGAGGCCACTCTAAGGCAGCGTGGGAAAGGGGCTGGAGGGGCCACAGGGGAGGCTGACAGAGTAGGAGGCGGGATGGCTTCACTGTGGCTGGACAGGCTGACTCAGCAAGACAGGTGCCTCAGCTCCACCTGCCCAGCTAAGCCAGAAGCGGTGCGCACAGCATCAAGGAATCTGGGTTTTGAATAGTCCTGAAAAGACTTAGTCTCCAGACAGCCACATAAAACCACCCGCCAACAGCCTATCTAATCCTGGTGATTCTGGAGACTCTGTGAGCCTTGGCGACATATTAGAGTCACCTGGGAGTGGGACCTGGGTTTTTTTTTCTTCCAGTTCTCTTGAGATATAATTGACATACAGCACTGTGTAAATTTAAGGTGTACAGCATGATTTGATTGACATACACCATGAAGTGATTCTCCCAATTTAGTGACCATCATTTCATATAGGCAAAAAATTAAAGAAAGAAAAAATTACTTTTGTGATAAGAACCCCTAGGATTTACTCTCCTAACTTCCCTGTGTAACATATAGCAGTTTAATGATGTTTATTATGTTGCACATTACATTCCTAGTATTTGTTTATAACTGGAAGTTCGTGCCTTTGGACTGCCTTCATCCAGGTCCTCCTCCCCACCCACACCTCTGGTAACCTCTGGTATTTCTATATATTTCAAGCTAGTCACCACAATAAGTCTAGTTATGATATGTCACCGTATAAAATATTACATAATTATTGACTATATTCCCCACATTATACATTTTATAACCTGACTCATTTATTTTCCAACTGGAAGTTCGTACTCCCTAATCTGTTTCTTTCCTCCTACCCCCTCCCCTCTGGCAAATACCTGTTACCTGTATCTACAATTCTGTGTTTTGTTTGTTCATTTGTTTTGTTTTGTTTTTTAGATTCCACATATAAATGAAATCATACAGTATTTGTCTTTCTCTGTCTGACTTATTTCACTTAGCATAATACCCTCTAGGTCTATCCATGTTGTCACAAATGGCAAGATTTCATTCTTTTTTACAGCTAATGTTCCATATAACACATCTACTTTATCTGTTCATCTATTAATGGACACTTAGGTTGCTTCCATATCTTGCCTATTGTAAATGACTGCAATAGACATAGGAATGCATATATCTTTTCTAATTAGTGTTTTTGTTTTCTAGGGTAAATACCCAGGAGCGGTATTGCTTGATCATATGATATTTCTATTTTTAATTTTTTGTGGAATCTCCGTACTGTTTTCCATTGTGGCTGCACCAGTTTACACTCCCACCAACAGTGCACGAGTGTTCTCTTCCCCACACCCTCGTCGACACTTGATGTTGACTAGCCATTCTGACAGGTGTGAGGTGGTATCTCACTGTGATTTTGATTTGCATTTCCCTGATGATTAGTGATGTTGAGCGTTTTTTTCATGTGCCTTGGAAGAAATGTCTATTCAGATCCATTTTTAATTGGTTTGGTTTCTTTTTTTTTTAATACTGAGTTGTATAAGTTCCTTGTATATTTTGGATCTTAACCCTGATAAGCAGGTGTATCATTTGTAAATACTTCCTCCCACTCAGTAGGCAGCCTTTTTGTTCTGTTAGCAGTTTCCTTCACTGTGCAAAAGCTTTTTAGTTTGACATAATCCAATTTGTTTATGTTGCTTTTGTTTTTTGTTTATTATTGCCTAAGGATATACACCAAAAAAATTATTATGAAGAACCACGTAGGTAGTCCCATGAGGGTGTATCTTTACAGAGGCTTCTCACTGGCCTTTTGGAAAAGACCCTTCAGAAAACAAGCACTGTTTGCATCCAGATGCTAAACCCGGAGTGTTTCACTCCTTTTGCTGCTTTTCTGGAGCAAAAATACTTCCTCTTGGAAACCTAAGTAAACAGACTTAGCTTTCATTGCAACATGAAAGCTACATTCATTTTCCAAGCATAGAGCTACATGTCTGTGTGGAGCAAGCACTGGAATGAAAAGAATCTATGTAATACATGTGCCAATGACTCGGGAACACTGTTACTCTCTGTCATTTTTTTTTTTCAGTTACATCAGGAAAGAGCAAGAAGCGACAGTAGATGTAGACACAGCATACTGAAGGAACCCAATTCCATGACCCAACTTTAGAGGTGCCAAAACCCTCCCTCCACTGAGCACTTTGTCATTCTCAAAGCACTGTTTAGATTGTAAGGCATCATCATGGACCATTTCCTCTTCAGTTAAACAATGTTTCTGGGAAAGGTGGAAACAAAGGTCTTTGTAGTTCTCTCACCAGAGAACCCCCATTCCTTTTCCATGAATGGTTTCCCAGATTTTCACCATAAACCTTGAACCGTAGGCAACCAGGTCCTTAGGGCCCTCCAGCCAGCCTGGAGAATGTGCTGTGTTTATACCCTGAGTTTCTGGGAGACAGAGGTAGCCCTGCCCCATCTCCCCTTCTAATGCTGGAAGGACTGAGAACTGCTCTGCACACCTGCACCCGTCTTCCTAAATTTGCTAATATTTGTTTTGTGACCTATCACATCATCTATCCTGGAGACTATTCCTTGTGCCCTTGAGAAAAATGTGTATTCTGCTGCTGTTGGATGAAATGCTCTATAAATGGATGGAATAGTCTGTAAGTGTTCTGTAGGTCCATTTGGTCTGAGTCCAGTCCAATGTATTCTTGCTATTTTTTTCTGTGGGTGTCTATCCATTGCTAAAAGTGGGGTATTGTAATCCCATACTATTATTGTTTGTTTGTCTGTTTCTCCCTTCAGAACTGTTAGTATTTGCTTAATATATTTAGGTGCTTCAGTGTTGGGTGCATATATATTTATGATCTTGATGAATTGACCCCTTTATCATACATGATCACTTTCTCTAATTTCTTGTTACCTCTTTTGGCTTAAAGTCCATTTTGCGTGATAAAGTATAGCTACCCTTGCTTTCTTTTGGTTTCCGCTTGCATGGAATATCTTTTCTATCTCTTCATTTTGAGTCTATATGTGTCCTTAAACCTGAAGTGAGTCTCTTGTAGGCAGCTTATAAATGGGTCTTGTATTATTGTTTTTTCAATCCAGCCAGCCCCTCTACCTTTTTGATTGGTGAATTCAGTCCATTTACATGTAGAGAAATTATGGAATATCTTTTCTATCTCTTCATTTTGAGTCTATATGTGTCCTTAAACCTGAAGTGAGTCTCTTGTAGGCAGCTTATAAATGGGTCTTGTATTATTGTTTTTTCAATCCAGCCAGCCCCTCTACCTTTTTGATTGGTGAATTCAGTCCATTTACATGTAGAGAAATTATTGAATGTAAGGATTAATAATGCTATGTAATTAATTTCTGGCAGTCTTTTAGTTCCATTGTGTTTTCTTAATTTTATTTTTGCTCTCCTTTGTCAGCTGGTCATTCCATGGTGGTATGGTTTATTTGCCCGTTTTTATCTTTTGTGAAACTCTTGCAGGTTTTTGCTTTGTGGTTACCATGAGCCCTGCAGAAAACATCTTTTAAATAAAGCAGTCCATTTTAGGCTCATAGGAACTTAACTTCAGTCATACACAAAAGTTCCAACATTTTTATCCTCTCCCTTTACATTTTTAACATCACAATTTACCTCTTTCTATATTGTGTGTTCATTAAAAAATTATAGTAGCTATACTACAAAATACATAGCTATATATTTTTAATACTGTTTTCCTTTAACCTTTGTACTACAGGTAACTGGTTAACATTCCATCCTATTACAGAATTAGAGTTTTCTAAATATGACTGTATGCTTCCCTTTACCAATGTGTCATATATTTTCATATGTTTTCATGTCACTAATTAGCACCTTTTCATTTCAGCTTGAAGAATTCCTCCTGGCATTTCTTGCAGGTCTAGTGGTGATGAACTCTCTCAACTTTGTTTATCTAGAAAAACCTTCATTTTTCCTTCATGTCTGAAGGGTCACTTTGGATAAATTATTCTTGGTTGGCAATTTTTTTCTTTTTACATTTTGACTGTTAAGTCATTCCACTCTCTCCTGGTCTGCAGGGTTTCTGCTGAGAAATGCCCTGATGGCCTAATTGGGAAGAGGGAGGGGCTTCCTTGTAGGTTACAATCTTTTTTACCCTCTGGCTGCTTTTAGGATTCCATATTTATCTTTGATATTTGATATTTTCATTATAATGTGTCTTAGATAAGTTTTTTTTTTTTTGCATTGAAATAGTAGGGTCATTTATTAGCTTTATCAACTTGGGTGTCCAAATCTTTCCCAAGTTTCATAGGTTTTCCACTGTTTCTTTAAACTTTTTACCCTTTCTCCCTCTTTTCTCCTTCTGAAATACCAGTTATTTTTAATATTAGTACATTTGATGGATTCATATAGAACATGTAGGCTTCCTTCACTCCATTCGTTTTTCTGCATTTTCCCCTAAATGGATTATTTCAAAGTTCCCATCTTCTTGCTCACTCATTCTATCTTCCATTTGGTCTATTTGCTGTAGACGCTTTATATTGCATTTTTTTTTCGTTTTATTCATTGAATTCTTCAGCTCCAGAATTTGGTCCTTTTTATGATTTCTAGCTCTTTGTTAAATTTACCGTTTTGTTCGTGTATTTTCCTGATTCACTGAGTTGTCTTTCTCTGTTTTCTTGTAGCACACTTAGGTTTCCTCAAAACAGTTATTTCAAATTCTTTATCAGCTAGACCACGAAATTCCAAGTCATTGACTTCAGTTATTGGAGGATTATTGTTAAATTTTGGTGATGACGTTTTCATGTTTCTTGAAGTTCTGCATTGCTGTTTTTGCACGGAGGTAGTGGAAACCCCTCAAGTCTTTACTCGTTGCCTGCAGGTGGGATATACTGTTCACTGATCCTCTTACATCTGGGATTTTCCCTGCCCTTGTTTGGATATACCTGCTCCACACTTATTACTCCCTCTTGCGGTGGAATTTTTAAGCTTTTCTGTCTTTGGTTCTTAAAACTCATCAGGTTGACTGCTGGAAGCCTCTCTCATTTGCCAGAAGGTGGCATTACCACTTAAGTTGTGGTTCTTTCCCTGTCCACAGACCCTTGTCTGATTTTTCTGAGAACACTCTGTTTACTGGAGCTCGCTCTGGCTACTGCATTCAGGAGCACACACACAGAGTCACCTGCAGAGTGAGGGGAAGTGTGCCTCCCAGAGGGTCATGGGCAGATTTCCTGCTTAAGACCGGAGAGCAGGTGGTGGGAACCTTGTCCCTTTAATGCCCTTTGATGTTCTTACCTGCCTCTCCCCTGATTTCCTCCTTCCTCCTAGTCCTGGAGGCCCTGCCTCAATGCTCTGAGTGCTGCTGGCGAGAAATGGGTTTCCCCAGCAGCGTCCTGCACGATTGGGGCAGCTGGCCCCCATTCACTGCCCCCCCCCCCATGGAGGAGGCTGCTGCTGGTTAGTTCAGCCCTACTGTGTCGCTTTGGGAGGGGCAGCACTGGCAGAGTTCCTCTGACCCCCTCCGATGTGTCCAAATCCATAAGTTGGGCTTTTTTTATCCAACAGTGTGTTAGACTCTCCCCCTAGGCTTCTTCAAAACCTCTCACCCAGGTCAGCACTCTCCAGGTGTCACCTGGCTGCGGCTGGGCAGGGCTGGGGCAGGTCCCCTGGCTGCTGCTGGCTCCGTAGCCTGTACCAAAGTCTGCCTATGACCAGACGCACAGGTGGGTGAGGCATCTCCCGGGTCCTGTGGCATGCGGTGCTGGGCCCACAACTCCCACAGGGGCACTTCTGTTTGTAGATAGATGTGTATTTAGGTGTGGTTTTTTTTTTTTTTAAGGGACAAAAAGGACAGACATCTTATACTGTGACACTGAGGTCACTCCCCATTTCCAGTTTTCGCGATCAGGATTCTTCCCTTTACGTAGGACATTCTACCTGCCTTAGTTTTATTTTTGTCTTTAGAACGAATCGAAGTCTTAGTTTTCCTGTGCAACTTAGAACATAGAAAAACACAGTTGTAAATAATAAAACAGTCACGAAGATGCTAATGACCAGCACAAAAATATTTAAGTCAGTTGCCTTAAAAATACATGAAACAGGAATTTGTATCATGTGTAAGGAAAAAAGGGCAACCTTCCCCAAGCATTTAATGGAAGAAAGACTAGAAAAGAACCAGATAGTTTCATGAAGGGGGCGTGTATCAACTTGTTTGTTTGGATGGACCTGGGAAGAGGAGGACAGTGAGGAGCTGGGGCCACTCAGAGAAGGGGCAGGAAGTGGAGAGGAAAGACCCTGGCAGTGATCTCTGAGGGAAGGGAAGCCTCCTAAACAGACCTGTCCTATCAAAGAAGTGCAGAGAGCCACGTGTTCTCTCCCACCTCATCTACCCTTCCCACCAAATACACACCCCCTATTCTATGGGGGTATTTTCCCAATTAAACATTTTACCTGGAACATGACACGGGCAATACTGGAGAATTTTCATTCCCAGCCTCGGACTTGTCAGTGGGAATGGTATATTCAGTAATTTATTTTATTAGGCAATTAAAAAGTGAGTTCTTAAGGCTGTTTCATAATGTGTAGTATGTGCTGTACATTCTATGAACACAGAAAACCTGGTACTTTGGTCAGAATTGCTTGTGTGTACCTGGAGATCTCATTTAGAGATTTGGTTTCCTGCTGTTTTATGAAAAAAAGAAGAATAGAACGTTGCTGATTTTGCTGGCCCAGAGCAGCCCGTGTTTTATTTCTTGAGGAACTGAAGGCACGGGGCAAGTCTTTCATAAAATAAGGAGTTGGAGTGTGTTTTAAAAAAGAGGGGAGTCCAGAGGGTTTTTCCCTTGACATTTGCCTGATTAGAAAATATCTTCATATGCAACATCTGTACAATAGAATACTTTGCATTCGTTGAAGAGAGAGGTAGCTCTGGATGTACTGTTGCGGGAGAATGTTCAAGCTACGTAGCTAAGTGAGTGGAGGTGGGTAGCAGAGTCCATGTTATAGGCCATCCTGACCTCTGCAGGGTACCTTGATCCTCATCAGAAAGAAGAGTCCATCCGCCCTTGACAAACTGAGGAGTGGCTTTCCTGCCCCTAAGTTTCTCTGAAATTGTTCGTATCCCTTACCTTTTCCCTTCTTTCGTCCCATTTCATTCCTAAAATCCTCTCATTGGATTAGACTTCTGTCCCAGTCATGATGGTGACTGATCATCCATTGATCATGACGGTGGAGATCCAGGAGGTAAAACTCACACAAGGGTGGGGCCCCCTCTCCCCCTGATGAATGAGTCTCCATGGAGGTTTTAATTTAACTCTCAGAGTTGTCCACCCTGAGTCTCCAGAAATTCGTCAACTACAGTTCAGGTCTCCCAACCCTGGCACGGGTTCCCAAAGAGATTGCTGCTCCAGTAAGTTGTGATTCTCTATATTCCTGTGGGTCTGTCTAATTTTAGGGACAGTGGCTTGCCCTGTGACCTAACTTCTCTTAGGAATCTAAGGAGAGTAGTTGTTTTTTCAGTTTCTTTAGCTTTTTACTTGTTGTTTGGATAAAGTGCTGACGTCCAAGCTTCTTACATGCTGGACCAGAAATGGGAAGTCTCCCTTTTATAAATGTGTTTACTGTTACAAATTTCCCATTGACCTCCCACAAGGTATGGTATGTTTGTGTCCATTTATCTCTAAATATTTTCATATTTCCCTTGTGATTCTTCTTTTTGTCTTCTTGTTAAGCGTGTATTGTTTAATTTCTATGTATTTGTATATTTTCCAGTTTTCCTCTTGTTAATTTCCAGCTTCATTTCATTTGGGTACAGAAGATACTTTGTATGATTTTGGTCTTTTAAAATTTATTAAATTGTTTTGTGGTCTAAAATATGGGCTATTTTGGAGCAGGTCTTATGTGCACTTGAGAAGAACGTATGCTCTGCTCTTGCTGGGTGGAGCGCTGTACAGATGTCTGTGAGGTCTAGTTGGTTTACAATGTTGCTAAAATCCTTTATTTCATTTCTGTCTAATTGTCCTATCCATTATGGTAGTCTCTAACTGTTGTTTTAGAAATGTTTATTTCTCTAATTCTGCCAAAGTTTGCTTCATTATTTTGGGGTTTTGTTGTTCGGGGCATATGTTTATAATTGTTAAATCTTCTTGATGAACTTGATGTCCTTTCCTGTCTCTTGTAAGTTTTTGACTTACATCTGTTTTGTCTGATATTGGTAGAACCATCTCAGTTCTCTTTTGGTTTCCGGGCTCCATGGTTTTTGATTAGGAATTTGTTATATCATTGAGGATTCCTTGTGCATGATGGCTCTGCTTTCAAGGTTCTCTCTTTGTTGTTGGTTTTCAACAGTTTCGATTATAATGCATCATAGCATGGATGTCTTAGCATGGATCTCCTTGTGTGTATCCTCCTTGAATTTATTGAGCTTCCTAAATGTGTCTTTTATCAAATTTGGGAAATTTTCAGCCATTATTTCTCTAAATATTCTTCCTACCTTTCTTTGAAATTCTCATTAATGTGTATGTTGGTGTGTGGTTGATGGAGGGCCACGGGTCTGTTCGGCCCAGTTCATTTTTCTTCATTTTTTCTTTCTCGGACTAGATAATTTCAATAGACCATCTTTAAACCCACCAGTTCTTCCTTCTGCTTGCTAAAACCTGCATGGAAACACTCTAGTAAGTTTTCCATTTTAGTTTTTGTACTTTTCAGCTCCATAACTTTTTTATGGTTTCTTTTTACAACTTACATTTTTTTTGGCCTTCTGTTTGTTTATACTTTATTCTCCTTGTTTCCTTTAGCTCTTTGTCCATGTTTTCCTTAAAGTGTTTTAGCATATTTAGATCCGTTGATTTAAAGTCGGTCTAGCTACTAGTCCGTTGCTTGTGCTTCCTCGTGGACAGTTTCTGTCAACTTCCGTGAATGGGCCATACTCTCTTGCTTTTTGCATGTTTCATAATTTTTTGTTGAGGGTGGAAATTTTTAATATTATAATGTGAAAACTCAGGAAACCAGATTCCTCATTCTTCCCAGTGTGCTTTTTTGCACGTTGCATGTTCAGCTGTTTAGTAACTTCTCTAAACCATTTTGTATTTGCTCGTCATGTGTGGTCTCTGAAGTTTCCGAACCCTTAGCTGTGTTCAGCTAGTGCATTTGTTTTTTTAACAGAGATTTCCTTGAACATCAAAAAGGAAAGGGAGAAGAGGGAAAAAGGACAGAAATAAAAGCCTCTGTCACTCTGCAGAATGGCTCTGAGCTGGGGTACTTGTGCAATGCTTGGTCAGGCTGTCAATAACTCTGACTTAGCCCTCACGTCTTGCTTTCACTAAACATAGAGATCAGCCAGAGGTGGAACTTAGTCTTCTCAAGTCCTTGCAGACCATGCGTCTTGCCTTGGGCATGCACATGACTTTTGAAATTCCTCACTTCTAAGGTGTGGTTTTGAATGTCCTAATTTTCCTCCAGAAGCTCTCCCCGTGGGTTTTCCTCCCAGGCTTTGGTGCTCTGTTGTACACTTCCACCGTGATCGTTTGCTCCAGGTGGCTTGAGGTTTGCTTATGTACCTTACCAAGGCTTTAAGGAATGCCTGCTGCTTTTCTTCCTTGAGTTCTGAGTCGGGCAAAACAAGGCAAATTCCCTCTTTCAGTCCTTCAGGTAGCTCCTCGATAGGTTAGAACAAACAATGCTTTGCAGATAATGTCTGCTCTGCTCCTTCCAGCATCGGGGGTCAGGGCCCCACACTGGGGGCAAAGGCTGCTCTCTACAAGACCACCACAGATTCCAGGAAAGGATGGGGCAAAGGCAAATAAAAATGGCACAAAGCTTTCCTTGGTTTTTAGATTGTCTTTTTCTTGATTCAGTGTTTCCTTTGATGTTAACTTTTGGTTGTTTTCTATAGTTATGACAAAGTTGATTCTGACAGTTTTTGCTTTTTTTTTTTTAAATTTTAGGGGTGGGGGTTGGGCCCTTGGAGCTGCCCACTCTGCCATTCTTGCTGACCAGAATTGGACTGGTTTTATAGGTATATACATTCAATACTTCCAAAAGCCTCGTATTAGAATTTCTACAACCATTTTCTGGTTGTCTCAAGTTTGTTGTTTAGCAGGTTACTCATTACAATATTATCTGATTCATGCATAATCATACTTTTATGTATGGTTTTTTTACTTAAAGTTTAGTTGGCTAAAATATAAAATCCTTGTTTTATATTTTCCCCTCTAAATATATTAAATATGCCTTTTTGGCATAAAGTGTGGCAGATAAAATTCCAATGCCAACCCAATTTTCTTTCCTATATTAAGCGATCTGGTCTCTGCCTGAATAAACAAAACTTTACTTTCTTTTTCTCTTTCAAAAGCCAATAGTTTTATGAGACTATCAGTCTTGGCCATTCTGGGTCAGTTTTACTAAGTATTTGGATGCCTTTCCAATACGTACTTTTAAATCTTTTTTTATTTCAATGAAGTTTTATTTAATTACAATTTGGGGAATTTTTCCCTATTCAGTTTCTTTGGTTTTCTTCTTCATAGACTCTTAATTATAATTATGGTGGATCTTGTTTGCCTGGCTTCCATATTTAACACTTTTTCTAAAGAGTCCTTTTATCTCTATTGTATATTTCCCCCTGTATTGCTTCTAGCTTTATTTTCACTCATAGAATATTTTTATTTTTAATACTTCCCTGAACTCTGTCAGCTCTTTTTCATATCCTCTTGTTGTCTTGTTGTTTATGGCTCTTCCAACTGTTCACTTTGCTGTTCCTTTACAGTTTCTATCATCTTCAAATGCATTATGGAAATGTAATTCACAACACATAGAAGTCATCCTTTAAAGTGTACTTAGTGTCTTCACAGATTTCTGCAACCATCAACAAATCAATTTTAGAACATTTTCATTAACCCAAAAGAAACCCCACACTCAACATCCATCGCTTCCTATCCCAGGACAAGCCCTGTCTTATGCAACATTAATTTACTTTCTGTTCCTATAGACCTGAGTTTTCTGGACATTTCATATAAACAAGATCATACAACATATAGTCTTTTATGACTGGTTTCCTTAACTTAGCATAATGTTTTTGATTTATCCATGTTATAGCACATATCAGTACTTTATTCCTTTCTATTGCCAAATATGATTCCATTGTATGGATATATCACATTTAATTTATGCATTGACATTGAGGCTGTTTCTAATGTTGAGCTATTTTGAATAATGCTGTCATCAACATTTATTTATAAGTTCTTATGTGAATATAAATGTTTAGTTCTCTTGTGTGAATGTATATAGATAGTTACATTTGAGTGAAAGTGTTTGGTCATATGGTAACTCTATATATAATTTTTGAAGGACTGCCAAACTGTATTTTAAAGTGACTGCATCATTTTACAATGCCACCAGCAATGCGTGAAGGTCCGCTTTCCACACATCTTTGTCGGCACTTGTCACTGTCTATTTTTTTGGAATAGGTGTTTATTTATATAAACATTGGTTTATCCAAAGAGAGCTACAAAAATGACTTGAAATGTTTCACATATAGTAATTATCTCTAAGACGTGTTTTTTGTGTAGTTCAGACTATATTGAGGAAAAGTGGTTTTTCTCCTATTATTTCAATTGCTAAGTATGTTTGTAGGCACTGATGTTTTCTGCTTGTTCTTGAAATTATTCTGATTCACATTTGTCAGTTAAGTTTATCTTACAAATGTGTACATTTCAAAAGCATTGTTAAGACCCTATGGATGGTACTTGTAGGATTATGTTTAACTAGATGAGTATCTTGTTTCTATTTCTTACAACTAACAAATTATTTTTACATTTAAAATTCGTTTTATCCTCAACACCTAGAAAAATGCATTGCAAATTGTCAAAATAAATATTTGTGAAATTAATTAACCTTGAATAAAAGTTGCTTTATTTAAAAACTTGAAGTATAATTGACTTACAATATTATATTAGTTTCAGGTATATAACATAGTGATTTGATATTTTTATGGATTATAAAATGACCACCATAATAACTCCAGCTACTGTCACCATACAAAGTTATTATAATATTATTGACTGTATTCTCTATGCTGTGCATTACATCCCAAGACTTTTTTTTTATAACTGGAGGTTTGTACTTAATCTCAGTCACCTATTTCACTCATCCCTCCTCCTCCCCCCCTCTGGCAACCACTAGTTTGTTCTTTGTATCTATGAGTCTGTTTCTGTTTTATATTTGCTTTGTTTTTTGGATGCCACATGTAAGTGAAATCATATGGTATTTATCCTTCTCTGTCTGCCTTATTTCACTTGGTAGAATACCCTCTAGGTCGAGCTATGTTGTCGCAAATGGTAAGAGTTATGCCTGAATAATATCCCATTACATATATACACCACTTCTTGAGCCATTCATCTATTTTTGGACACCTCAGTTGCTTCCATATCTTGGCTGCTGTAAGTCATGCTGCAGTGACCATAGGGGTGCATGTATCTTTTCAAATTAATGTTTTTGTTTTCTTCAGAAAAATACCCAGAAGTGGAACTGCTGGATCGTATGGTAGTTCTGTTTTTTAATTTTTTGAGGAAACTCCATGTTTTCCATAGCGGCTGTTCCAATTTACATTCCCAAGGAGAGTGCACGAAGGTTCCCTTTTCTCCACATTCTCACCAATACTTATTTGTTGTCTTTTTGATAATAGCCATTGTAGCAAGTGTGAGGTAATATTTCATTGTGGTTTTTATTTTCATCTCCTTGATGATTAGTGATGTTGGCCATCTGGATATCTTCTTTGGAAAATTACTATTTAGATTCTCTGCCCATTTTTAAAATAGGGAGGCTTGTTTTTTTGATGTTGAGTTCTTTGTATATTTTAACTATTAACCCCTTATCGGATATATCATTTGCAAATATGTTCTACCCTTCAGCAGGCTGCCTTTTCATTTAATTGAAACTTCTTTCCTCACTGTGCAAAATATAGTTGTTTTTTGCTTTTGTTTCCCTTAACTGAGGAGTTGTCTCCAGAACAATACTGCTAAGACTGACATCAAAAAGTATAATTCCTATGTTTCCTACTAGGAGTTTTGTGGTTTCAGGTCTTATATTTGTCTTTAACCCATTTTGAGTTTATTTCTTTATATGGTGAAAGTAGTCCATTTTGATTCTTTTGCATGTAGCTAATTTTCCCAGCACCATTTACTGAAGAGACTGTCTTTTCTCCATTGTATGTTCTTGCCTCCTTTATCATAGATTAATTGACAATAAATGTGTGGGTTTATTTCTGGGCTTTCTATCCTGTTCCATTGATCTGTGTCTACTTTGTGCTGGTACATTTTTGATTACTATAGTTTTGATCTAAGTTCCCACCCTCCCCCACTTTGGTTGGGGGGTTAGGGTTAGTTTTTTCTTTTAACATGTTTTAAGGTGGAAGATCACTGACTTGAGATCTTTTTATCTTAATTAGGTGTTTACTGCTACAAATTTCTCTATAAATGATTCTTTAGTGGCATTCCATAAGCTTTGGTATGCTGCATTTTTATTTTCAATTATTTGAAAGGCTTCCCTAAAATTTTTTTTTCCTTAGACTTTTGGTTATAAAGGAGTGCATTCAATTCTACGTATTTTTGAATTTCCCATATTTTTTACTTATTTCATTCCATTACAGAGAACATGCCTTTTATGACTTTAATATTTTTCAACTTACTGAAGCTTGTTTATTACCTGGCACATGGTTTATATTGGAGAATTTTCCATGGATTGTGCTATGGTGTGAATGTTCTATAGAAGTGTTAAGTGTAGTTGATTTGCTTTGCTGTTCAAGTCTTTTATTTCTTTGTGGGTTTTCTCCCTTGTTTTTCCTATTCATTATTTAAAGGTGGGTGATGGGTCATGTCTCAGACTTTTATTGCAGAATTGTCTATTTCTTCCTCAGTTCTGTCAAGTTCTGCTTCAGAGTTCTTATAGCAAAATACAGAATTATCAAAATTTATGGGCTCCATTGTGAGGTGTAGAGATGTTTACAATTGTTACAACTTCTCGAATTCTCTTCTATCATAAAACTACCCCCTTTATCTGTAGTAAGTCTTTGTTTTCAATTGATTTTTGTGTCAATTTTCTATTTGGTCCATTAATTTAGCCACTCCAGCTCTCGGATGATTGGCGTTTGCACGGCACAGCTTTTTCATTGTACTTTTACCTTTGATTCTAAAGTGTGTCTTGTGGATAGACTATAGTTGAATCTTGTTTTTGTAATTCAGCCTGACAATATTTACCTAATGATTGTTTAACTGCTCACATGTAGTGTTACATAAACCCGACCATGTGAAGAGTATGTCATTTCAGCTTTTGTTTTCTGTATGTATCTTCTTTGTTCCTTTGTTCTTTTTGTGGTTTCTTTCTCAAGTAAAAATTTTCTAGTGTAATATTTTAATTTCTTTCATTTTCTTTGTATATTTTGGGAATTATTTTCTTAGTGAATACTCCAGGATCTGCAATATACATCTTGTCAGTATCTGCTTTAGCTTTATAGCAATTTAATTCTGGTGAAATGTACCCCTATAAAGCTCTAACCCCTTTCCCCTTTTTATACATATTGCATCGCTATATGTTAAGCATATAATACTTTTTTAAAAGTTATTTTTGTTTAAAATAGTTGAATGAACATAAATATTTAGATTTTTATATTAACCTTTAAATTTACAATTGCTTATCCTTCTTTATGTGGTTTATTTAAATATGAAATATTTGCTCCCACCTGCTTTATGGTGTTGTAGTCACAGACATTTCTATATGTCATAGGTACAATACAATTATATAAATATTGTTTTACAGAATTGCTTTTAAGTCAGCTGAAAGAGGGGAAAATAGATCATTGCAATGTCTTTTGTAATTGCTTATATAATTACCTTTATTGGCATCGTTTTTCGTTCAGATTTGAATTATTGTGTGGTCTCACTACCTTTTAGACAGAAAACTTAGTTTAGCATTTCTTGTACATTAAAATCCAAATGTGTCATTTTGCCTTCATTTCTGAAAGATAGTTTTGTTGTAAGATGCTTGGTTGAGCTTCTTCTTTACTCAGCACTTTGTATGTCATTCCACTGCCTTAGGTCCTCACTGTTTCTGATGAGACAATTGTTAATCCTAATGGAGTTTCTTGTGCATGATGAGTGATTTTCCTTTTTTTCCCAAGATTTTTCTCTTTCAACATTTTTATTCTGACATGTCTGGTTGTGGATCATTTTACTTTAAGAATCTGCTGAACTTCTTGGATTGATTTTTTTCCATCAAATTTGGGATTTTTAGGCATTGTTTCTTCTAGTAATCTTTCCACTGACTTCTTCCTCCTCTCCTTCTGGCACTGCCATTACATATATGTTGATGTTCCCTATTTCTCTGAAGCTGCTTATTTTTCTTCCCTTTCCCCTCCTGTCCTTCTGATGGCATTATCTATAGCAATTAATATCCTCATTTTCTGATTCTTTCTATTGCAAGTGAAAGCCACCAGTGAGTCCCTCTAACGAATCTTTCATTGCAATTACTGTACCTTTCTAAGTCCAGAGATCTCCATTCAACTCTTTAAAAATAATTTCTATCTGTATTACTATTATTTATCTGATGGAATACTATACCTTCCTTTACCTCCAGCATGGTTTTAGTATTTAAAAATGTATGTACTAGCTACTTAGAGATGTTGTGTCTTCTAACATCTGGGCCCATTCAAAGGCACTTTTTTGGATTGCTCCCCTCCCGCCCAGTCACACTTTCCTGTTTCTTTGCAGATCTTCTAACTTTTGTTGTTGTTCAAAACTGGGTATTTTAGATAATACAGCAGTTCTGGAGACCCATACTCCCTTCTCCTCAAGGGCCTGCTTGCTTGTTTAGTGCCTCAGCTGGACCATTTCGGTTAGATCCACTTACCCTGAATTACCCTGATATTCCTCTGCAGAGTGTGCAGCCTGGATGTGACGCAGCTGCCCTGACTCCGCCCCTCGCCCGAGGACAGCAGCGTTAGGAGGGCTCTCCCTCTCTTTCCCTGAGCTCCTTGTAGGAATTCTACAATTGTTCTGCCTCTGTTACCATGTCCTGCTATCAACACCCACTGCCAGTGGACCCCTCTATTATTTGACAATGCCCTGGGACATACATTGCCACGGTTTGAGCCAATTAAATTCAGGTTCTTGTAGCCTTTGAGGCTTGTTACCCTAGGACTGCTCTGGGCTGCCCCTTTCGTTCTATCGTACGCAACTTCTCACTGGTCTTCCCTTTGACTTGTTGCTGTCATGGCAACACCAGTCTCCTCTTCTCTCCCCTGACCCCTCTTCAAATCTCCCATGTTTACAGCAGCACCCTTAGGCTTCAACTTCTCTCCCTCTATTCTAAATAAAGTCAGTCCCTTTAGGGAATGCTCTGGAAGCTGTTTTTACAGCTTACATCTCTCACTGGACAGAACCTTGTGCTACTGCCCCAGAGCTGGGGAGGGGGAGGGCAGCCTGCATTTCTAGGAGCCTTTTCTTCTAGCACTTTGCGGCCTATCAGTAGGGCAGCAGGTGGTCTTCTCTGCCTGCCTCTCCTTGCATGGACCCTCCACCCTAATCACCACTGCTCTAGTTATGAGTAAGCTGGGGCAGCAGTGATTAGAAGACAGTATCCTTGGTCTGCCTTTCCTGGGGTATGTATTCTGTGCTACAAGTGGGGACTGGGTGGAGGAAGGAAGCTCCAGACTTCTTTACTACTGTTACTTAGAACAGAGCTTCTGCAACACAGAGCTTGGGGGAATGAGAGATGCTACTAGTCTGCTCCTCCAGGGGATAAACTGAAGGCCAAGATTGGGAGCTGGAGGGGAGGAAGGGGGCAGGAACATGACTCAAATGCCACACAGACTCACTATTCTTTGGATAAATGTTTTTGTTTGCTGTATGCTCTTATGACAATTTCTAGAGACTTTAATTAAAAAAACAATATTTACCAATTATAGTTGTTTCACTGGGGGGGTCTATAGATCTCCTCTTATTGCCATTTCAAAAGGCCTTCTTGATTATTTAATACATGTCTTAAAATACAAGCGATCAGAACGCTTTAAATAAGGCAATATGTTCACAACCTGAAAAAGCTATCTGCTTCTATCAGCTGATTCAACAACAACATGCAGAGTACAGAATAAATAAACCCTTTTTAATAGTTATTTAAATATATTCCAGAAGTAAGGAGTGTTTCTAATTCATTTACAAGTGCAGTCTGTTCACACCAGGAAATGTTACTTAACCTCTTGTGGAAAGTAAATAATGCTGATTAAGAATTAGTCCTGGAATAGTCTGCTGAATTTCTATTTCCAATCCAGTACGTTAAAAACACAATTGTGAATGGTATAAAAACGTAAGAATCATACTGTGATAAAACCAATCTCAAAAATAGAGAATCCAGACCCTCCCCCAGTAATTTTCGAACTCAGAAGTTTTCCTCAATTTAAACATGAGCTGCTACACAGAAAAGATTAAAGACGTCTTTCAATGTGATGCAACTGCATAAAACTCTAGAATGTGACCGTCAGAAGATCAATGTATTGAAATCAACAGAATTTAGAAAACACATCTAATTGTGAAGAAAGCAGAAATAAAAAGACGATTTACAAAGGATTATAACTGCTCTCTAATCATCATCAGAGTCTGAATCATATTTCTTTCCTCGAATAGTTTTCTTTTCCAGCTTTGTGAAGTTTGTTCCAAATTTCTTTTGGCTCTGAAATGGTGGCTCCATTAAATTTCCACTAAAAACAAAGCAAATTTGAAAAGCATTTATTCTTTATGATTCAGTACAGCTGGTACACCAAACTGCATTAAAAATCTATCTTTCCTCACTGTAACATGTGGAACGGAGTATAATTTTCTTTAAAATGTCAGTGTCAAGGAAGAGGTACATTATTCATGCTGATGATTAACAGTTTTAAACCTTATTTTGTATTACTAAATGCTTTAGATTAATGTTTCCTTTCCTTACCATTAATTACTAGTTAACATTTCACAGGATGCACCAACTGAATTTCTGACTGAAAAGCACAGAAGGAATTTCATCCATTTTGGATATGCTGAACCCGTATTAGATTCTTGTTGACTGTGAGAATGGCAGAGAAGTCAGGCTCTAGTTCTGATAGCCTGTTATGATTCGTTTGCTCCTGTTTAACATCTTTGAATGTTTCGGTCTCTATAGATACCAACAAACCCATGGAATTCATCATCATTAACCAAGAGTTAGTATGAATCTCTTTTCAATGATGCCTGACAACTATTTCAAAAATACCTGGAAATATTCCGAGCATCTAGGTCTTGGTTTTGAGATACCACTTGCCACTGAAAGAAACCATGGCTTCCGAGAGAAACAGCCAGTTCCTATGGAGAGCACAACACGAGGCCCCGAAAGGATCTCGTCTGCGCCAGAAAGAAAGTGCTCAAAGGTTTATGGGGACACGTCAGAAGGACACAGAAGACAGTGTGAGAGGGGTTCTCACTGGCCAAATCTGAGGCGATGTGAACTTCAAAGTAAATAATAACAGTAACAGACTACAGCCCACTGAATAAAATAATCCACAGCCCATTCATTCTAATAGAAATAAATGAAAAAGTAAGTTAATGTGGGGTGTGGAGAAGTTCTTCCTTAAATCCCCAGTTGGCTCGGTAGACAACTGAGCACGGGTTAACCAGTTATCACCACCAGAAATGAGGCAAACCATCATCTACCCCCGATACGATGTACCGAGAAGGCAGAATACACCACCACTTTCGGATTACACCCGTGGGAAAAGTGTATAATCTGAATCTAATTTTGAAACATTAGACGAACACAAACTGGGGGATGCTCTACAAAATAGCTAGCTTGTACTCTTCCAAAATGTTAGAGTATTGAAAAACAAAGGAAGGTAACAAGTTGCTACAGGTTAATGAAACTAAAAACACATACCAAGGATATGCAACCCATTTTTTCAGTATGGAAGAGGTTATTGGGACGATGGTAGAATTTGAATGAAGTCTGTAAATTATGTATTTCCTGTTTTAACAACTGTACTGTGGTTGTATAAGAATGTCTTTGTTCTTAGGAAATGCACACAGAAATATTTAGGAGGAAAGGGACAATACATCTACCACATCCGATCAAATGGTTCTGAAAAAAATTTTTTATGTATCTAGAAAGACAATGAAAAAGCAAATATAAAATGTTTAAAACTGAGGAATATGGGTGATAACTCTGATTCTGCTGTAAGACGATGCTAATGGACACTTTTAAGAAATAAGCTTTCCCTTGGTAAAGTTCTTTTCCCATCTCAGCTAAAGTCTTAGTTCCATAAAATATATGTTAACATTAAACATAAAATATATGTTAACATTAAAACATTCTCTAAAAATATAACTAAGTATGTGAATTAAAATAAATTGATAGTTTGCTAAAAGTTACCTGTAATTGAGAATGTCAGAACAACCCAGTCTCCATTCTAAAGTTTCTGTGCTGAAGTCGTCTGTATTTCCTAGGTCAGAAAATCCAACAACAAAATCTTGTGTTTTTCCATCTTTTACCAGTGCTAGTGTGGGAATGACTTTGATACGCAGTCTCTCACAAAGGAAAGGTGCTTTTTCCACATTCAGCTTCAAAAATTTGGTCTCAAGGTGCTTCTTGGACAAGATCACCAAATGCCTGTCTAGTATTTTACACCTGTAAACAACAACACATGAAAAGTCAAAGCCTCAAATGGCAGACTTCTTTTCTTTTCCAAAGTAAGTATCATTACGGCACACCTAATTTTTTAAATTTTTCTGGATCTCAGAATTCGGCAGCCAGCCTCTGCCTGTGTCAGGTAACCTCACTTCTATGTCATAGATCAGCTGCCTGGTTTTCTACCTCTTATAATCTAGTACTCTAAGGAACTCAGATTTGCCTAAATGATATTTGTAAAAAAAACAAAGTATTCAACGTATGCCTTAAGTCTTAAGTGGTTCACAAAGTTGTCATGTTCATGGTTAATAATAAAAAAGTTGTCACCTCTCTTATGCATGCTCCCTGGCATCTCATACAAGGTGACAAATCTGAACTTGACAGAACTCAGAAGAGACACTTCTCAGAATCAGAAATGTACATCTGGTGGCATACTTGGAAGTCACTAAGAAAGACTGAAGGTACCACCGAGAAGGTACACTTCTATCTGTGCAACTCTGTCAGTGAGAAGCATATTAAGGTTAAGGGCTACAAATATGGTCATTATGGTTCTAAAGAAATGAAAAATGCCAGCAGTAACCTTTATTAAGCCACCTGAAAGGGAAAATGGAAAGTGACACTTTCTTTAAATTATATTTTAAATTGCTTCACAAACAACCCAGAAACACTGGGTTGACAAGGCTACTGTAATGATCCTTTTGAGCAGTAGCTCTTAACCAGAAGTAATGATTACAATCAATTTTTAAAATATACAGATAAATCAAAATTCTCTGGGAGCTGAGAAACATGCCAGTGATTCTCATGCCCAATAAAGTTTGAGAACTACTCTTTCCGATGACCAAGACACCAAATGCTTCATAGCTGATTTTACTAGCAGGCTTTTCGGGTACTTCTTGGTATAGCTTTTCTTGAATTAGATTTGGGTACAGAGAGTTTCTTATAACCTTGATGCCTCCTTACTTTTCCTAAGTGATTCTTTTTATGTATTACCCATGTAGTGTGGCAATTAGTTTTAGCGAAAAATGATAGGAGAGAACAAATTAATAAATGATTTTTGATTTAAGCTCCAAACAATGATAAACCATTACATAAGAATATACATTCTGGAAGATCTGTAATAAGTCACCTCCATGGTTTTAATGGAGTAAGAACGGAATCTACTTTAAGCAGATCTGTGTCCCATTTGTCAATTAATCCATTTTTTAAAAATCCAGAAAAAGCAATCAGAGTGTAGTTAAAACATTAGGCTTAAAACCTGGATTCCAGTTCTCTTTTATCATTTAGCAGCTGAATGACACTAGGTAAGTCACCTAACCTCGCCAAGTCCTGCTGTCCATGCACGAAGCACAGGAATTATACCTACTTACCCCAAAGGGTGATTATGAATGCTCTAGCCTGCTATGTGCTAGAAACTCATATCTATCTGCATGTATAAACTCATTTAACTCTTGATTTTTCAGTTTTGTTGTAGGGTAAGTACCCCTGGAGCTGCACTGTTTCTACATCCATCAAATGATTTACCGAGCACCTCCTATGTGAGGTCAGTGCTGCTCTGTGGCTGGGAACCTGGAACACAGTGTGCCACAACACAGGCAGACTCTCTACCTTCACAGAACTAATAATCTAGTGAGTGGGCAAAGACATCTAACAGGTCAACAAATACTATCCACCTTATACTGATGTCTCGTCACCTCGTCCTGTGTGTCTGAGGCTGGCACCTTAAAGAATGTGCAGCAGTGGGAGGTGATCGTGTAAATGGCAGAGGGTTTCCCTGATGCCCTTTTACCTTCCTAATCGCTTTCCCATTCTCCCTTCTGGGAGATTTCACCATCTCAGTATTTTCTTTCGATTTTATATTCTTAGTCAATAAATCCCAGGCAATCAATCCCCGGAAGGTGTTAATCAGTAACCAAGTTGTTGGGTGATAAAGATAAAGGCCAGGCTGGCTAAGGGAACCAGAGGAGGGTAGGACTGAGACAACAGTGAGTAACCGAGGGTATGCACTGGCGGGCGCCTGCGGAGACAGGTACCACTTGGCATCAGCAAACTGCTTTCATACAATTCTAGTTATCAAGTTACCTGATTAAAAAAAAAATCCTGAAATTTGATTTGTTGCCAACATTAAACATTTTAAAAATGTTGACAACTAATCAAATTTGAGGGCTTAAAAAAAAGGCTTGAGTCCTCTGGTTTAAGATATGACCTCTTCTGGGTCATTTTCACTTTATGAGGGATCTGCCTCCAACGAGAGGCTTGCAGACCTGGGTTGGTCTCAGAGAAATCACTTTCTTCTCCTTCTAAGCCAATCCTGGCAGTCCCAACTGTGCTTCTGGTGAAAGGCTTGGTCAAACCGCTGTCTCCTTGTGAACTGCTAGTTAAGAAGTGACCGAATTTGGAGCTGGTGTTCAGGTTGTTGGCCCCATCCCCAGTACTGTGGCTGGACCATACAGCAGGGACAAAAGTAGATTCCTTGTTGCATTGATAAAAAATTTAAGTGCATATGTCTAAGACATTTTTTAAATTAGCTAAAATATTATTCAGAAAAAACAGCCATTTCTATGGAAACACTGATTTTCAATTCTTTATATTTTTGTATGTCACTGGAAAGTTAACCTTTAATAATTGCTTAACTTTAATATACATACTTCTAGTATAAAGAAACAACTCAGAAAGTAGGAGTTCCTTTTATATTTTTCTTCATGTCTCTCAAGTCAGTATATATCTCTATTCAACAATCTCACCTTATTCAAAACCAGTCACTGAAGGAAAAAAAGTTACCTGAATGTGGAGTCTCTGTAGAAATGGCAAACCACTTTTTTACTCTCCTTGACTTCTTGAAAAAAGTCTCTCTCACTAGGGATTTCTCTGTACTCCCCATGTCCTTTCGAAAGCCATTCCTAATTGGAGGAAAGGGAAATATTACACATTTGAAATATCTCTTTCAAGATCACTTTACATTCTGTGTCCAAATCACTATAATATTTTGTAATCAAATGGATTTTATCTTAGAAATGAATTGCTTTTAGTGATTTACTTTCCTGTATTTCTAGTGTCAATGCAAAGATAGTCTGTGGGCAATGACTACCTCCACAGCATGGCTCGTATTTAAGACAATTCTCTGTCTTGGTAACTTGAAACAGAAGTTCTCTTAGAACTTTGAAAATAAAAATTTAACTTGATAGATTTAGAATGTCAACATCTATTTAATTTCTTTGCACCTGACCTACTAAAATCAGAAGTATTTGTTCGAAGTTACTATGAAGCTTTAAAAATAATGCTCATGAGATAAACCCCATGGGTCCTTGGGGGAGGGGTGTGGGGTTGGGAGTTACTGCAGCCTGAAGCTCAGGAGCCCTGTTTGCTGTTGATGACTCAGAGAGGCAGGAACGTCTACACTGGCTACCAGTGGGTAGTATCTTGGGAAGAAAAAGGTGTCTCCCTACGTGGTGTCCAGGAACAAAGAACCCTTAAGTCATTGAATCCAACTTTCCCAATCAATACAACAACTCTTATCATCCACATGACAGACATTTTGGTTTCTTTAACTGTTCCTGTGACGGGAAGCTAGTCACCTCAACTGGTGGCTCATTTCCTTTCTCAGGAGCTGGTTTTAATAAAAAGGAGCCCCGGACTTGGAAGCAGAAGGGCTGGGCTTGAATAGTCGCTCTACCACTTGTTAGGCTATGAATCCTAATAACCGGAGTCTCACTCTCATTTGTAAAGTGGAGACCATAAAGCATCTACCTCATTGATTACAGTGAAAAGAGTCAACATGAAAATAACCACGGCGGTGTCTGGCGCACGTGCTGCAAGAGCATCTGTCCGTGTACCCGGCTGTTCCTAGGGGTGACAGAGGTCTCCTCACACTGCCTGTAATATGTCCGTAACGTTGGTCTGTGGAGCCCAGCGTGGACCTAAGATCAGAGAGAGAAGTTCTAATGTCTCTTTCAACTGTCAGCCCTTCAAATATCCTATGTCGCCTACGTCCTCCCTTCACACTGAACATGCGCTTTTGACTTTCTCGTGTGAAATGACTTCGAGATTTCTTACTCTTCTGGCTGCATCCTTGCACAGCCTCATTCCTCCACGCCCTCCTGAATCCACGTGGCAGAAGTCTGAACGCAGCCCTCCAGAAGTCATCCCACTACAGCGGGCCAGGAGTGCCATCTCCTTTCTTCTCCTGGATTTAACGCTAGCACAGCCCAGACTGCATTCCTTGTTTTGCTGTCTATCTACACTGGCTTACACCAAGCTGACCCTTACAGGAGGCCCTGATCTTTCCTTATTTCCTTGGTAAAGCTTCTATAAACAGTTTAAACTCTCAAGGATGACCCCTTAATGATGTGACATTTCATGATTCTTTCCTTGCCTCACCAATGACATGTGCCCTAAAAGAGTGTTTTTTCCAAAATGATATTTCTTTTCATTATTTGTTCTCAAGTATTTAACCGAAAGGCTGAAGATCCAAACCTGCCCAGGTTCCTTAGAGGGAGGCAAGCCCAGTCTGAACCTCCATCAACGCACACGTCTCTTCCCAGTCCCGCACTTAGTTCCTTTCACACAGCGTGTGCCCACAGGGATCTGCTGGATGCGATCACAGTGCAGCCTCCCTCCAGGGCCAGGCAGCTGGGCAGCACCTAGCTCTCCCCCAGGCCTCCAGCAGGCTCTTCCTGCTTCTCTTGTCTTTCTCTCCCATCTAAGTCCTACGTCTCCAGCTGCCGTAACAGTAGAAAGGTGTGTGGCCAGCTGAGGAATACTGATTAGCACAGGCCTATTAAGTGCTCACATCACTGTACACACTGACTTCCCTTGTACTCACGTGGGTCAAGTTTACTACGCAATCAAATCAAAATTACTATGCAATCTGTACTGCTCTTTCAAAAAGAATACTTATAAAAACCATGAAAACTTCTTGCCTACTTCCTCAGAAAAGATGTTAATAAAAAAAGACCTACTAAAATGCAATAGGAGCTGTAAAACAAGACCCTCTGAGTAACTTTATGACAAATTTACGTTAAAATGGCTTGTGTATTAACTTTAAAAAGCCCTATAGCCTGCCTGCCTCAGTTGGTTTTTATTTTTTAAGCTCTTTTACGGGGGAGGAGAGAGGGGGAAGGCAATTAGGTTTATTTATTTTTAATTTTTTTTTAAATGGAGGTACCAGGGATTGAACCCAGGACCGTGCATGCCAAGCAGGCACTCCACCAACTGAGCTATACCCTCCCCTCTTTGGTTTTTAATATAAATATTCAGACTATTGTTTTTAACTGCTCACAAATTCATTTAAGACATTAATGTATGCCCTTCACTGCAAATCAGATAGACTCATAGTCATTCTACAAAAAAAATCCTAGTTATGACAATTTTCAGTTGAGCATTAGCAATTAGTATACTAACTGTAATCGTGAAATACAAGTTTGTAGCAGAATCTCATAATATATAACCTTAAATCATTATTAGTATTAAGAGAAGTAGCCTGGTTTCAAAACTAGATATAATGTGTGTATACAGGTGTGTATAAACACACACATACAATTTTAGAAAACTCAAAATATAAAAATTGGAACTCAGTCGCGTTATGGAAGTCTTTCCTTTTTGTAGCAATTCTTCCAAACAGTGAGGGTATAAACACTGTCAAACACATGCGATAAAGCAGTACAAACAAAACTCCGTCTCTTAGGAGAAGTAAAAGCTCACGTGTTCATCACAGCCAGCTGAAGAGGAACCAGAGTTGGTGATAATGTCTTTCAATGTAACTTATACCAATGGAGCCATTTTTTAACATCAAAATTCAACTGACAGAATTTAACCCAATGGATTTTGATCAGAGCCTGTCAACTACGAGTTTGTTCCATGCTCTCAGTTTAAGTGGCTGACAAGGACAAAGCTGTGGCCGCCTTTCTTTATGACCCAGATGCATTCTTTTGAAGAGATAAGCCACAAGATTAAATGTTACATGGGAAATGTCTGAAATAATTTTTTCAAAAAGAAAATTGCCTTACAGGTCTTATCTTGTTTGCTTTGAGCACGGCCAAATTATGATTGGCTTTCTCATAACTCCACCTGAAAGAGAAACCACTGACTCCTACCACTCTAGTGCTCTTCCCAGTTCACTGTCCTCAACCACACAAGTCTGAGCTCAGAAAATTATCCTGGGCATGTGTTTCTTTCACTTGATGATGGATGGATATACTGGTCAGGCTAATTCTGAACATGTCTTTAAAACTTAATTTTTTGGGTTTTTTTCCCCTTCTGGAGAAATTTTTAATAGCATTAGGTACTTTGAGGTCAAAAAAACCTAAAAACTGAGGGCTGAAATGTAGCTACTGCAGCACGGTTATATATAAGTTGTTAGAAGCATACTGTTATGGCAATTTCAGAAAGCAGGGCAGAGAGGTTACTTGTTTCTGCTGTTGAGCTTTCCTTAGTGCCTCAAGTCTCTTTTCTTTGAGGCGTTCCAATTCATCCTCATCCATCTGGTCCAGTTTCTGAATTTCCGAATCCAAGTGTTCTTCCACTAGTTTGGTAGTCTGAAGCAACTGATTCTCCAGGACTTTGGAAAACATGTCAACAGATGCAGTCGCCTCCATTCTTCTAAACAGTACAATTCAGCCTGGATGCTGGGGAGAAGGTTTACAAAGTTAGAGGAAAAAAATAAGATGCTTAAGTTTTCTCTTATTTCCAGAAATGCTAGCAAGTATATAATTTGTAGCATACAAAGTGTTCTGCTGACAACCAAGCACTTCATATTACGGATTTTTACTTAAATGTTTCAGAATTTGATTTTCAACAGGTTATAGTCACGCTACGCCAAAACGATTTAGACCCAAGTATAGGTGCTTCGGATTTAGTGTTTTACTATCCTAAAGCAAAGACAGGTCTTTGTGACCATCACCAGACCAGAAATCAATGGGTAGCTGAAGTTAAACTAAGTGCTATATACTGATAATAATCAGTGTTCTTTACCAAAGGAAAAGAGAAGAAAAGCAGTAATGACTGGGAACGATGATAATGTTGAACTGTAGTGAGGTTTTACCTGCACATATACATACCAAACTTTGCTTCAACTCTGCCTAAATGATTTTCGTTTAACTCCAAAGAGAGCTCATCACAACATATGTGAAGAACTCTGACTGGTGTTCTTAAGCTTTAGTTTCCATTCCTGTTCTTCCATTATCCAGTAACGTCTATGAGGCCACAAAAATTGATACTGGTATTGACTTACTGATACTCAGGGTTCTTAACTTTGATGTCAAACTATAACACTCCAAATATTACAAAGAATATTGATTATTCCATCACTCCTCTATAAGACAGGAGTTTGAAAATAGAATCTAATTCAGATTAGAAAGGACGATCTCAAATACGTATTTTAAATGTATTTTTTTTCAACAGCAACAATCAGATGGCGATTTTCTGTGTACCCCTGGGTTATTATCACAGAAATTCGACTTACAGTTTGCCGATCAAACAAAGAGGCTGTTGCATCTCAATTAACTTACTACAATACATTTGGAACTACTACTGAAGCACTTTCAAAAATCGGAATAAACTTGTGAACTCATTCACCCAGCTTCTGACACACTGCCTGGTCCCACCAGATCCTCTATAAACGCTAAACTGTCGAGAAAGAGTCGTCTTGCAAACTTCGTTTCAAGTTCTTTTTTTTTTTTAATATGAAAAGGAGCTGAAAAGCGTACTTGATTTCATCTTTGTTTTCCCGGAGCTAGCAGTGCCTGGAACACAGCAGGTGCTCAAAAAATATTTGTCAACGGTTGAGGAAACATGTGCCTAGCTTTTGTTCACGTTGTTGTTAAGTTTCAAAAGGATTTCTGGGTTTGAAAAACCAAAATGTAAGTTCCTCATCAATACTACAAAATTTTAAAGGAGCTGTATTTCAAATGGAGAATTTCACACTCCCTACCTCCTAAGAAAAACGTAAGGCTGTGACGCTCCGTATCGGGGCCAGATGAGGCAAAAAACTGGATGTTAAAACATAGAGCTGCACGTCAGAACCTGTTCTTAAAGGGGCGTAGCGGAGGCTTCTCCCTCAAGTTTCACGGGCTGAGCTCAGAATTTAATTCTGGGATAACCAGAAGCAGAAGCGATTAATCAGAGCTGTTCTGGGGGCAGGTGGTGGTGGCGGTGGTGACCGCAAGCAGAAACGGGGAGAGGAGATGGTGCAACGATCCTGATAACTTCATTCGTCAAACCACAGGCTTTTTTTCAGTTCAACGGAATGGTGAGCAGGAACTTGTCCTCAGATTACTTAACCATTTCCTTGATTCCCCACCGTGCACCCGCCAGAACACCCATGGGCCCTCATCCTTAGCAGCACACCAGTCACTTCCCAAAAGCATCCCCGCCACTGCCCGAGCCCCCGAGGACAGACGAAGGCGGAGTCCGGGAGGCCAGCGACTTCGACGCCTGCCGGGGCGCATGCGCCAAAGCCGCCTCCGCCGCGCTGATAGCCGCGTCCGAGCCGCGCCCCACCCCCCCGCCCCAGCCGGGAGTCCACTAGCACTGAGACGCGCCGCCGGCTTTTTCACACCACCCCTTCGGCCTCACCTGAGCTCTCGGTGATAAGTGAGAAGTGAGGAAACAGCCCCTCCAAAAGAGCAACCCACTCTGGCTTCACCCTCGCAGCGGCTGCGAGCGGCTCCGAAGCGGCCGTCACTTCCGCCTCCTCATTGGCTGCAACCCTCACGCGATACAGTCTCGACTCCCCGGGAAGTTGGAGGGGGGAGGGCGACGGAGGTGAGCCTTCTGCGCATGCGCTCTCATCCCCACTCGGCCCCAGCCGTCCGGAAGCCGAGGTGCCCTATCCTTTCCCTCCCTCCGCGTAAACAGCCCAGAGGGCGAGGGAGCAAAGTGTGCTGGACATTGTAGTTTCTTAGGGCTCAGCCTGGAGTCAACTTTCTTAGGCTCTGAGCCTCAGTACACGTAATGTTACATCAGAAATGAAATAGCTGCGATCTTGCTTGGGAGTGACGCCCCAACTTCGTTTCCATTCTGTTTCTTGAACTTTCCCCTTCGAAGTGTAACTTATATAGCATGATTTGTTTCTACACAGTTAGCACTCATATCATCGTCCAGATCCGGATACAGAGCACTTACACAACACCAGCGGGTTCCCTCGTGACTTCCCTAACGCAAAGTTTTAGAACTTGCTCTCGTTTTGAATGTAAAGATTGTGGGGAATGGATGGGAGTGTCCCTGTTTAGGGTTTTTGTTTGTTTTGTAACCGTACATACCGCATAATTCACGGAATTTACTGAGGGACCCAGTTTTGTCCCGGATTTAGCTACCTCCGCTGGGAACACCCAGACCGCTCACCGCTGGTTCACTGTGGTTCTTTACTGAACCTCATGTAGCTTAGAGTACAAAGGTATAGAGGGTGAAGGGTGGAAGAGAAGCCCAAAGGCGGCCTTTGAGACTGAGCTCCGACTCCCTACGTTTGCGTTTCCCCGCAGGGAGGGGGTTCTCGGGGGGAATTTTCAGCCTCATTGTCCGTCCACCTCCGGGTTCTAGAACCTGGAAACCGCGCGGCGTCGGTGCGTGGCGGGCGCTTGCGGGAAGGGGGCGCTCGGGCTCCTGCCGGGCGGGTGAGTCCACTGGAGACGCTCTAGCCGAGACGCAGCTCTCGATGCGCCGCGCCCTGCGTCCCCACGCCGAGGCGGCGGGGCGATGCGCTTGCGCACTCGAACCTCACACCATATGTGCCCTGTCCCAGTGCGCGGGTCTGTGGAGAGCCGGGTGCGAGAGGCGGTAACGCGAGGGGACGGAGCCGAACGGAGACCGAAGTCGGCCGGCGGACAGTGGGTCTGTGAGAGACCGAATAGAGGAGCTGGGGCCGCGAGCGCCGCTGACACACCATGGGAAAGAAGCAGAAAAACAAGAGCGAAGACAGGTAAGCCAGTGGCGGAGTCCGTCCGGCGGCGGCCGGCGCGGCTCGGGGGGTCGCGCGGGTCCCCCGGGCGCGGAGTGGACCGGGTCCGAGGCCCGAGGCCGGCCTCGCGGGGCACCGCCTGGGCCCGGAGTGGGCGGCGCGGTACCAGGACCCCAGTTCCGGGCGGGCGCGAAGGGCCTCGGTGGCGGGCGAGTTCCCAGCCGAGACTCGGTCCTCTCGCTGCCCCTCGCCCGGCCCGGAAGAAGGGGCCCCGGCCTGAGGAGCGCGGCGGGCTTCGGGGTTGGCGGCCCCACGGGGAAGGGCTGGGGCGGCTCCACGGGGCCAGGGCGGCTCGGCCAGCGTGGCCCGGGCTGGTGGGGGCTGTTTTTGCGGCGCTACTGTTGGCGGGGGTCGGGAAGAGTTCCTTTTATGTCTTTGTGTCTGTGAATCTTGGAGAGAGAGGGAGTTGGGAGCTGGTGCTCCTACAGCCAGGTTTTCCCACTCTCTCAGCCGCTCAGGTACGCTGGAGTTACCGGGAGCAGTGTAGCAGCCAACTCCCTCGTAACTTCTTTTAATTTGGGTACAGTTTTCATTTACTTAAGAGCTGATTATCCGACTCCATGCTATTTCGCTTTCCTTCTTCCGGCCTGTCTTTTGGTCATTTCTTTGCTCTCTAGCACCTCCCCTAAGAAAGGAGGAGGAGATGAAACAAACCAACCAGGGTCGCTCTTCTCTAACCATTTGAAAGAGTTTTGGGGCGAGAGAGTCTCAGGATATATGTAAATTACGTACCCCGAGATTGGAACATTTCTGGGTGTCATATTCGATTGAGTTCTTTCCCCCTTCTCATCGAAAGGGTTTATTTCCTGGGAGGGAACATCTGTTACTTTTCACCTCTGTATGCTACTCACCAAGCTTAGTTCAAGTGCTAGGCGGGGAGAAGATAAATTCGAAAGACAGAAACAACCACCTGCGATAGATAGCTCATCACTTTGACCCAAAACAGCTGTGCGGTCTTGAGGTTAAAATAAGATTACTAGTTGTAAGTTGGAATCCTGAATTGTTTCCTCACCTGAGCCTCGCCTAGCTGATGAATGGAATTAAAAGGCGTCAAGGCGAGTCTTGTAGTTCAGTTACAGGTCTATTGGAAGAAGTTAATTGGTTTGAAGAGTAGAACTTACTGCTAAACCAGATAAATAAGAAAGAATAAGCAGAATTCTGGGGTGATTTAGTGGGACAAAAAATCTCTCTGCTTTTGACAGGATATTTTGGTGGGTAGGATGCTTTTTTCCTTCAGCCTTCACAAGAAACAGAAGTGAGCTCAATAAAGCTTCATGTACCAATTACCCAGCTTCAACCGTTGTCAAATGACTGGTTCTGTTTCATCCACCTGCTGGATGTTTTAAAGCAACTCTCAAAATCCTTTCATGTGCAAATCCTTCGGGTATCTGAAAGGTATATAATTGAGGGGGGGGAAAAAACAACCACAGGAACAGCCATAGTGTCATCATTAAGCCTAAGGAATTCTAGCAGTATTTTCTTAAATATTATAAAATGTCCAGTTCTTTAATTTCACTGATTCTTATTTTAAAAGTTATTATTACTGTTTTTTTACATTTGGTTTGTTTGGATCAGAATTACCGAAGTCTCTTCTTTAAATAAAAAAAGTATGTTATTCTTTCACATACAGTTTTTACTTTCCAAGCTCTTTCACTATGGAAAAAAACCTCTTCAGAGAGGAGATACTTAATCTTGTCTGTGTATTTTTTAAGAGAAAAGTGTCTCTTGATTCGTAAAGATTTCATGGATGATGTAAAGTTTAAATTGCAAACACTGAAACTTGTTAAATGATTGGTTTGGTAGTGAAGAAGGAATGCTATGGGGTTTTTTTTCCCCCTCAGACTAGATCTTTAGTCTATTTTTTGGCTTATGTTTAAGGAAAAGTGGTGGCAATGTAATTGAAAAACACGTTTATTTTCTCATAAGCCAATGTCAAGTTTTTTTTTTTTGTTTTTTGTTTTAAATGCTTCGTGGACTCTTGCTTGAGTGCCTTTCAAATTGTATCTAAGAAATCCTAGGGTTTTGCAGGGGGCCCCCTTTGACCAGGACTGCTTGGCCTTTTTGCTTTGATGTTTCACATAGGATATTTGGGGCAGGGCTGAGAGTGTCAGGAAGATCTACTACGTTGAGAATTTTTTTGCTTTGACCTTTTGTATGTTAAAATAGTACTTTCTTAAAGGATATTATAAATATTTGTAATAGGAACAAAACCAGACTGGAAAGAAAGTTAAAAAGGAGAAAATACTATTTCAGTATTAATATTCTTGTTTGTGTAAAACGAGGTATTTGTCTGGTTTAACTCTCTTGTATAAAGATCTCCGCTTTAAAAGCTTTTACATCCGTCCCAACTGCCCTTCCCTTCCAAGCTATCCTAAGTCGCACGTTTTTCTGCTCAGGAAGAACCGGGTGAGAAATGAGCAGCTGCTTATTAGCTCTCAAGGTAAGGCCTTGAGCCACTTTTCAGTTCTTGGAAAAAACATAACATACTTGACTGCTTTAGTCCTTATATCATTATTTTAAATTCTTAGCCACTCAGTGTTCATTTAAAATTAAGTTTTTTTTAATCTGAGTGTCTAATTTTATTCCGATCTTACACGTTTTGTTATACCAGTAACTGATCTTTGTTTAAACATTGAGTTCTAGAATTTTGTTTCAGCTTGTGTAATTCTGATTATGAGATTTTGATAGGCGTTCGGCAAGTTTTCCTACCTTTTTCAGTTGACTGGGATGAGATTCAATATTCACAGATTATACAAACCAAACATAAGGCCTATATTTTCAGTTCTTCCTGTAACTTGCCCAGTCATCAGTTTACACAATGGGACCTTATGGGATCTCGCATTCTCTAGCGATGTTCTTCTGTTTTCGTTTACACAGCACGATGGCTGTTCTCTTACTGATTTGTACAGAGAAAAAAGGATCTGGATTATTTAGTTTTTCACAGTTACCCTCCAGTTGTTCATTCTGGTCTTTTTGTCTCTTTTTTTGCTCCCCCAAGTGTGGTAGTGATGTTTAATAAGGAATAATGTGATGTTACCTTAATAGGAATAATACATTTCCACCCCCTTACAAAGACTATAGAGGGAAGGAAGATACTTGTTTCACTGATCCCACAGTCAGATACGCAGGTGAGGATGAATTCAGGAACTAGAAGGTCTTTCAGGATTTAGTAGCGTTTTTGATGTATCTTCAGTATCAGTTTACTTTTTCGGTGCTATGATACTCTGCACTAGTGGTGAGCTACTATAGTGACTCCACTGTTGTTTGCGTTTAATTACAGATAATGCTCCTGTCATTACTGGCAAACTCCCTCTTTTTGGGGGGAGTTCTGGCTATCTCTGAGACAGCTGTATAAGTTTTAGATTTTTTTCCCTAGTGTCAGATATTTGTCCTGGTCAGTCAGGTACGATGAGGGTAGCAGGATCCGTCCTCTCTGATATAAAACATGGTGATCTGCTTAAGGAACCTGTCCAGAAGGAGCTGTGAGTATAGCAGGTACTCCAAAGCTTCCCAGAGAGGAAGTAGTCCAAGTGGTAAATAGTTCAACAAAGAAAATTATTTCTCATTTTCCTATATTTGAATTAATAGTAAACCTTTATCTGCGTACATTATATCAAAAAAGAAAGAAGATGTGTAATTTGAGTGTTCTCTTGGCTTCGCCTGTTCCTACACTGATACTTTGGGAAACTGATACCTGGAAGAAGGGGAAGAAGTCCTAGTTTGCCGTAAATGAGTAAGAAAGCAGATGATAAACTGTTGTTATTAGCTTATAGTAATCTCTTAAGCCTTCTATGCTGGTGAGCTCTGGGGCGCGTATGCAGCTACTTTTGATGTTACTTGCCCACTAGTTGTGCTTTACTTATCCTTCAAAGTTTATTCCAGTCTTAGAATTGGTAGATATGTTGGACAAAGTGTTATTTATTTAACTGAGGAACTGAGTGGTTAGGTTAGAACAGCAGTTCTCAATCTTTTTGGTCCTAGGGCCCCTTTGCACTCCTAAGTTACTGAGGAACCCAAAAGGGTTTTGTTTGTGTGGGTTAAATCAGTTGATACTTAACCATATTACAAATTAAAACTGAAAAATTATTAAAATATTTATTATCTTAAAAATAGAAATAATAAACACATTATATGTTAATCTAAATAACATTGTTAAATAGTCAGTTTCCAAAAAATGAGAAGAGTTATGTTAATCAGTTTTGCAAACCTCTTTACTGTCTGGTTTAGTTGAATATAGTTTGATTCTCATCTACTTGTGCATTCGTGATCTGTAGCAGTATCACGTATCATGTGGCCTCTGGAAAACGTTGCTATGCAGTTGTGAGAAAATGAGAATGAAAAGATTAATAGCCTCGTACTATTTTGAATATAATTTTGACCCTTGAATTAGTTTAGACCCCCTGAATAGGTTTTGGGGGGCCTACTTTGAGAACTGTTGTTGCAGGGATTCCTAAACTAGATTTAGGCATTTGTGGGACATTTTCCCAGCTGTTTGACTTTCATTTATGTTTGCCCAACAGGTCGTTAGAATACATGAGAATCACTCAAGGACAGCTTAAGACATACGTGGGCATTAATGCTCTTGATAGTTTATCCACTTAAGATTTTCTTAATTTTTTTATGTAAAAGGTGTATTTATCAAGGCCTGTTAAGAATCTATTGGGATTGATTTTAATTGGGAGTCCCATTAAGTTTTTATATTATTTGGGACACATATCTTTATGCTAGTGAATCATTCCATTCAGGAAGTGTATGGTCTGCTTAAGTGTTTGAGTGCCAGATATCCTTGTAGGTGCTGAAATACAGTGATGAACTAAAATTAGTAACATGACATGCTGCTCTATTTGGTTAGTTGTATGTCAGTAAAATTTTATGATTCATTTGAGTATTTAAAATATTTCTTGCTTGTTTTATTGCCAGGGGTCATATGGTTTTTGGTTGTTGTCTGTAGTATGTGTCTCTTTCTGTGTATGTATTTGGTAAATAGGAAAACTTTTTTCAAGATGGCTATCTTGTGTCTGACCAGCTTACTGAGCTCTCTATTATTAGAAGTAACTGTAAAGGATGAGACCTGAATTGTGATTAGGTTATTAGTTTGTGATAATATGCTATAGTAAAGAGACAGAGAGCTGGGAGAAAAAGACATTACAGCAGCATTCAGATGTTAGTGACAGAAATGACTCCTTTTCTCCTCCCTTTCTAACTTGTGCCTTATGACAAATATGTACTGTTAAGAAATTTTAGTACAAAATATACAATAATTTTGAACCCTTATTGAAATCACAGTACACTGCTTGCTCTAGCAGTAATCATAGTATTTACACAATTTTAATAGTAACAGTGAAGAAGCAATTAACTCTGCTGTAACTAGTTTGAGAACCTGGAGGAAGAAAAAGGTATAAAGATATATGAACTACTATGTAACATGCAGAAGGGGAAACAAGCATAATAATGTACTGTCAGCTATTGAAGCCAAACCTGACTTAAGAACCCGTTTTTTGTTTTTACTGTGCTGTACTAGCTGATTTATGACATCCTGATATTCCAAAATGTAGACTTTCCGAAGAAAAATTAATATCTACATAGGATCTTTACTGGTGAAGCAACTGTTAAAGATTAAGAATTTAATAGAGGAGGGAAAATAGAAGAATGACAGCCATTGTGCACAGGTCAATCAGTGCCAACATTTCTTTAAATAATTTCTTTTTCCTTTACCCTTAGTTGAACAGCTGCCTATCTCATAGCCTATCTGTTTAAAGTGAGAGCAGTGATGATTTAATGTTTCATTGCTTCCCATTTCAGACATGGTATATAAAATTTCAGATTTTTTTTAGAGAAGCTCCTACTTTCCGTGCAAGTAGCAGTGAGTGATTTTTTTAGAATCATTGGTTTTCAAACCTTCCTTTGGTGATAGAAAGATACTTTCTATTGAGATATAAAGTATTTGTTTGGTTTTCCTGTTTTTGAAAACTTCTTTGATACCGTAAACTTTGTATGAACAGTCTCTGAAAAGTACGTTGAGTACTGTTGTAACTCAGTTATATTTGGTCATTAGATTTCAGTTACTGAGCGCTGGTGACTGGAGATACTGTAGTAGTTGGAATGAGATCTGCTAAGTCTAGAATCACGTGTCCTAAGAGTCCATTGTGTGAATATGCCTCATTTTATTGACCTGTCCGTCAGTTAGTGGAGATCGGGTTGTTCCACTTCCTGGCTGTTACGAATAGTACTGATATAAAAATCCCTGTACACGTTTTGGTGTGGACATAGATTTTTCAGTTCTTTAGGGTATATACCTAGGAGTGAAATTGCTGGGTCATGGGTTAACTCTGTTTCACTTTTTCAGGAACTGCCAAGTAGCTTAACTCTTTTCCCAGAAACTGCCAAAGCTGCATCTCCATTTTATATTCCAACCAACAGTGTATCAGAGTTCAAGTTTCTCTACATCCTTATCAACACTTGTTATCATCTGACTTCTTGATTATAGCCATTCTAGTGGGTATGAAGTGGTATTTTATTGTGACTTTTGGTTTGCATCCCATGATGGCTTAAGATGTTGATTATCTTTTCATGTGCTTATTGGACATTTATATATCTTGTTTGGTGAACTGTCTATTCAGATCCTTTGCTGATTTTAAAATTTAGTTATTTTTATTATTAAAGAATAAGTTCTTTATATACTCTAGGTATAATTCCTTTACCAGATATGATTTGAAAATGTTTTCTCTCATTTTGTCGGTTATCGTTATTCTCTCCCACAGCAGGTTGTTTCACTTTCTTGATGGTGTCCTTTGTAGGACAAATGTAATTTTGATAAATTCTGATTTATTTATTTTTTTCCTTGGTTGCTTGTGCTTTTGGTGTTAGAGCTAAGAAATCATCACCAAGTCTAAGGTCATAAAGATTTACCGTGCTTTCTTCTAGTAGCTTTAGCTCTTACATTTAGATTTTTGAGCCATTTGTGGTTAGTTTTTTTTATATTGCCTGAGGTGGGGGTCCAGTTTCATTCTGTGCACATGAATATTCATTTGTCCCAGAACCATTTTTAAAAAGACTATTCTTTCTCTAATTCCTTGTTGAAATCAACTGACCATGTGTGTAGTGGTTTACTTCTGGACTCAGTTCTGCTTCACTGTCTATCCTTATGGCGGATTACTGTAGCTTTGGTAGTAAGTTTTGAAATTGGAAAGTATAAATTCTCTCTAACTGTTCTTTTTTGAGATTGTCTTAGCTATTCTGGATCCCTTGCCTTTCCAGACAGATTTTACGATTAGATTCTCCATTACTGCAAAAAAAAAAAAAAAAGGCAGCTGGGATTTTGATTGGGATTGTTTTTCTTCTGTAGATCAATTTTAGGAGTATTGCCAGTGTTATGCTTTCTGATCCATGAACCTGGGATATCTCTCCACTTATTTAGGTCTTCAGTTTCTTTTGATGATTTTTTTATAGTTTTCAGAATACATTTGCAAAACTCTTTTAAAAAAATATTCCTAGGCATTTAATTCTTTTTTACACTGTCATAAGTGAAATTATTTTTTAAATTTGATTTCCAGGTTGTTTATTGCTAGTGCGGACTTTAAATACAGTTAATTTTATATACTGATCTTCTGTCCTGCAAACTTTTTTTTCTTCCTTGGATATTTAATAGAGCTCTAAACCCAGAGTTTGAGCTTTTAGTGAGGAACTCCTTTACTTTGTTTTTAAATAAGCTATTTTTAGAACAGTTTTACACTTAAATAATTGCAGATATTACAGAGTCGTCACATATGTCTTGTACCCAATTTTCCCTATTATTACTATCTTACATTAGTATGGTACTTTTGTTGCAAGTAATGAACCAATATTGATATATTTTTATCAATTAAAGTCCATTCTTTTTATTGAAATATAGTTGACTTAGAATGTTGTGCTAGTTTCTGGTGTACAGCATATTGATTCAGTTATACATGTACATATACTCTTTCATATTCTTTATCATTATAGGTTATTGTAAGATATCGGATCTAGTTCCCTGTGCTAAATAGTGTATCTATTGTTGTGTATCTATTTTATATATAGTAGTTAGTATCTGCAAATCCCAAACTCCTGTTCTGTGCTGCAATCTTAACTGAAGTCATTTTTTGGCTTGAATGAATTTTTTTTGTGTGTATGTGGATTCCTTAGGATTTTCTGTGTATGTGGTTGTCATCTGCAAGTTCAGATAACTTTTCTCCTCCTTTGCCAATCTAAATGCATTTTATTTTTTTTTTTGTCTTGCCTTTCGCTCTGGCTAGATCTTGCAGTACAGTGTTGAATAGAAGTGGGGACAGTAGACACCTTTTTTTTTTTGTTTCTGATCTTAGGGAAAAGTTCTCAGATTTTCCCATTAAGTGTATCATGTTAGCTGTGTTTTTGTAGATGCCCCTTTTTAGGTTGAGGAGTTTCCTTCCCTCTATTCCTAGTTTGTTGAGTGGTGGTTTTTTTTGTTTTGTTTTGTTTTGTTTTGTTTTGTTTTTTTAAACCATTAATGGGTGTCGGATTTTAGTAAATGCTATTTCTTCATCTGTTGAGATGAGTGTGTGTGTGTGTTTTTTAATGGTTTAGGTGTTTTTATTTTGGGGAGAGTGTAATTAGGATTATTTATTTATTTATTTTTAGAGGAGGTACTGGGGATTGGACCCAGGACCTCATGCATGCTAAGCATGTGCTCTCCACTTGAGCTGTAACCTCCCCTGGTTATGTGTTTTTTGTCTCTTATCCTATTTATATACAGTGGATTACATTGGTCAGTTTTCATGTGTTGAACCAATTTTGCAATCCTGGGGTAGATCCTCCTTGGTCATGGTGTTCAGTCTTTGTTATATGTTCTTGTTAGATTTGGTTTGCTAGGGTTTTGTTGAGGATTCCTTTTTTTTTTTTTCTGGTAAATATTGTTAGCCTTTCCATGCATTTGGGATCTTTTGATAAACAGCATAAAATTGAATTCTTATAAATACAACTTGATAATATCTTTAAGAGTTTAAAGTTACTTACATTGCTTGTGATTAATGATATCTTTGATCTTATTTCACCCATCCTGTTTTTTATTTTTGCCAATTTGGCAGTGCTTTGTTTTTATTTTTTCCATCACTTGGGTTAGAATTTATACATCTATATAAAATTCATACATCTACATTTATATTTCTCTTTTTTAAAGTGGTTTGACTTAAAATTTTATCTTGGTTATACAAAGTCAATATTTAATGCTCTGTGAAACATTACAAGGTCAGTAGTGCTATTGTTTAGTATTTTTATTTTATAATCCCTGACTTCAGGTCAGTGACTTTAGAGTTGGATGTTAATTAAGGCATTACTTGTCAAGAGTGACCCTGGGGTCAGGGTGGGGGTATGTATGTACTTAATGAATTACCCATAGTTCTCTTAAGAATTTAATTTCCTCTAACATCAAAATGACTATGAAAAGTGATTTTTCTCTTTCAGATAGGTTAATAGCCAATAAATGCCTTAAAAATGAAATGTTGGGATTGAGTTTTTAAATTTTAACTTTTTATTATAAAAATTTCAAGCACAGAGATAAGTTCAGGAAATAGTATAATAAACCCCCCATATACTCATCACCTAGATTTAATCATCACAGGTATTTTGTCCTTATCTTTGCCTTATGTATTATTTTATAGACATCTTGACATTTTCTGTTTCCTTATGTAACCACAGTACCCTTATCCCACCTATGCAATTAACACAAACTCTTAATATTTAATATCTAGTTGATAGTCCAGATCCACAATGGCTTTTCGTAGTTGATTTGTTCAAACCAGGTTGCAGACAAGTTTCAGACTGCATTTCATTGTGGTGTAGATCATGATTTTTAAAAGTCACACTTTTATTATAGGTATCTGGCTAAAAATCTTCTCTCACTCTGAACTTTTTAAGACTGGTTATCTCAGCCTAGTGGTAGTTAGACTGAAGGGAAATTATTAGACTTATAAGAAGCAGTTGCATTCTGTGCTGTTGTTTGGCTTAAGGACAAAATCCTTTGGCAGGCCAACAAACTTAGCACTCCTGAATGATGAATGAAGTGTTAAATTCTAGTAGTTTACTCCTATTCAGGTTGATATGAAATAAGTAAACAATTTTATGAAATTTTTTGAGGCTAAATTCACATAACATAAAATTAATCATTTAAAATGTACAGTTCCATGACGTTTAGTACATTGATAGTGTTGTGCAATCTCCTCTTTGTAATTCCAGATCATTTTCATCACCCCAAAGGAGATCCTTCATATATAGATATTTCATATAAACCAAATCACACCAAGTATGATTTTTTGTGTGTGGGTTCTTTCATTTAGTATGTTTCTGAGGTTCATCCATGTATAGAATGTATCAGTAATTTATTTTCTTTTTATGGCCGAATAATATTCCATTGCATATGTGTACCACATAATGTGGAACCATTCATAGATGGACATTTCGATTGTTTCCACCTTTTGACTATTGTGAAAAGTGCTGCTGTGAACATTTGTGTACAGATTTTTGTTTTGAGTCCTGTTTTCAGTTCTTTTAAACGTGTACGTAGTAGTGGAATTGGTGGGACGTACGGTAATTCTGTGTTTAACTTTTTGAGGAACCACCAAATTTTTCTATACTGGTTGCACCATTTTACCTTCCCACCAGAATGTACAAGAATTCCCGTTTCTTCATATCTTTGCGAACACCTTTGTTCCTTTTTTTTTCTTCTCTCTTTTAATAGCCATCCTAGAGTTTGTGAAGTAGTGTCTCATTGTAGCTTACATTGGCATTTTCCTGGTTACTAATGATGTGCTTTTTATGTGCTTACTGGCCATTTGTATATCTTCTTTGGACAAGTTTCTGTGCAAGCCTTTTACTAATTTTTAATTTGGCTTGTTTCTCTTTGTTGAGCTGTAAGAGTTCTTTATATATTCTGGATACTTGATCCTTATCAGGTATATGATTTATAAATAATTTCTCCCATTATGGGGGTTGTCTTATCACTGTCCTGATGGTGTCTTTTTAATAAAAATTTTTAATTTTGATGAAATCCATCTTATCTTTTTTATTTTTGTTGTTGCTTGTACTTTTGGCATTGTATCTAAAAATCTATTGCTAAGTCATACTAGGTCATGAAGATTCACCTGTGTGTTTTCTTAAGAGTTTTATTGTTTCAGCTCTTACCTTTAGGTCTTAACCCATTTTGAGTTATTTCTTGTTTATAGTGTGAAATACAGGTCCAGCTTCGTTCTGTTATGCTTGGAAACCTAGTGCCAGCACCGTTTGTTGAAGAGACTTCTTTTATTATTTTTTGGTTTTGGCACCGCTGGCAAATCAGTTGACCATGGATGAATGGATTTATTTCTGGACTTTTAGTCCACTAGTGTTTATGTTTACCCTTATACAAGTACCGCATTGTTTTGGTTACTGGAGTGTAAATTTTCTTAAGTGAAAAATTTTAAACATACAAAAGTAGAGTAGTTTAATGAACACGCCTTCCATCACCCAGCTTTAAATATTGTTAATTCACAGATGACTTGTTTCATCTGTTTCCTATCCACTCTCTTCTTCCTTCTCCCCATTATATTGAAACAACCCCAGACATTTGTAAATATGTCAGAAGGTTATATAATTAATTAAAAAAAGATTTACATCTTAAATGTAAATTGTAAAGAGTGGTACATTTCCATTCATTTGAAAAATTCATATTCAGAGAATCCTTGTCTGTGTTAGATAAATGAAATGCCATTGTACTTTTCTTTCAGTGGGATTTTTAAACTGGTGTTTAAATGTGTTGTTTCAAAAATTCAATTTGGAAGTTTTACTGTGATCGGAATACAGTGATTGTTATAGTGGTAGACGTGGTTTTTTAATTATTAAGCTGCAGTGATGGAACTGGTGAGCCTTGCCTGTTGTATAAAAATAGTGGTTATCATTTCAGAATAGGGTTTTTTTCTTTATTTAATAGTGTCTATTAGGAATGTGTTGACTTTCTGCTGGTTGCTCCTTGTAGAAGGTAGGGAAGTAAATTGAGTGTACACAGAGGAGTTTTCTGTTCTGGAAGGAGCTTACGTTTTAATACAATAAGAAAACATATGCACAGGTAATACAATAAGGAGAGGCAGGGAGGATGTGAAGTTTAGGTTAAGTATGGGAGTGCCATCCTCAAGATTTCAAATTTGCCTCTTAAAGTTACTGTATATGCCTTTCAGATCCCTTTCTAGTTAAATCTACCATCAGGAGAATAAGCCAGATGGGAAGGAACAGGAATGTGCTGCATATTTCTGCCTTGAGTAACAAGGGCTGATGATAAGAGTACCCTAGATCCTCCATTGCTTCTCTGTTACCTAATAACTCTGCACAGAGGTGCGGCCAGACCATTCTAATGACGGTGGTGTTCAGCAAGTGAGAAGTACCCTCTCCTGAGAGTACTTACCGGCATCAAAATTTTATTAATATTTATTTGGTTATGCCAGGCACTATAAAAGGAAATTAGGTGGGAATAACCTTCTAAGAGCAATTAAAGACCAGAGTTACTTCTATGGAATACAGAGATTACAAGTTCACATTCAGTGAGTGCTGATAGTGCTCAATTTAATCAATTATTTTAGATGTCTCAGGCAACTACCAAACCCTTTACTCATATCAAATAGTAACAAATACAATTTTTTAAAGTTTTAATTTGCAGCGTTGATGTAATGAATGATATTACATTGTTTTATCTGAGAGATAACGTGACATTGTGGACATTGGATACCCAAGGAGAAGAAGCTGAAAGGGGGAAAATAACCGGCCTTCCAACTTTTGTCTGCCTCATTCTAAAATTTACACAGTAGATGATTTGTCATTCATGCTGTCCCACAAATAGTTCTTTGTTTGTGATTTATGACAGGTTTTATGTTATTTCTATTTGAATTTCTATATTTTCCAAGTGGTTTTTATGTTTAAAATTTAGGGAGTAGAGCTGATTAATGTTTAGAGAGTTACATGTTTTCATCTTGAGGTGGCCAGTATGGGAATATGGAATTTTTATACAAGTTATAAATGTTTGGCATAGTACATAGACTTCTCAAGGGCCAGTGTTAAAACCGCTTCCATGTCTAAGCAAAGAAAGCTGCCTACATACCGGTTTGTCCTGGTGGGGAATAAATAAAAGGGATAATAGGTTCCAGTCACAGGTGTAGTTTGGGTACTTTTAAGGCTTGGAGCGCTTACAAGGCTATAGTAGAAATGGACATCCCTTGGATATTATGTGTTGAACCATGTGTTATCCATGGAATACTTAGTCTCAGTGTGCACACCGTTGACTATAGCTACTGCAGTGTTTGTTTAGTTGTGACTGGTTTACTCTGGATAAGGGCAGAAGTGGTTCACGTTCCATTATTTGTAGTTACCTGCTGTTTGCTTTCATTATTTTTGCTATACTCATTTTATTTGTATTTAAGTGTTTTAGGCAACCTAAGAACAAATGTACAAGTAAAGATGCAGTAAAAATGAATTGCTTAATATCCCATTACTTCATATATATCAAGCGCAGCAGTAAAACAAACAAAAATCCTGATGTATTTAACTTTTTTTAGGTTTTTGCTTCTGTGATTTTGTTTTGGTACTTGCCTAACATGCATGTGCTGAAAAAAAAAAGTTAACAGGAAAATAACTTGAGATGATAGTTTTGTTTAATGTCTTAAGAAATTTTCATGAATAATCCAAGAATGATTGTTAAGAACACGTGTGTTAAGTTCATTTAAGTGGAATAAAAGTTTTATGAATTGGAGAAAGAAAAAAAAAACTTTGGAATCAAAATTGGACCCAGGTCTTCCAGCACCTGAAAAATGATTGTTAGATTCTAATGTCTGGGCAGCAGAGAGGTGTCTGAGCCAGCAAAGCAAAGGCTTTTCTTGGACTTATTCTTCTAGTAGCAGGATCTAAATGATCATTTTATTGTGAATGTTGCTTCTTATAAATGGACTTCTTTTGAGTTCAGCATGCCTTTACCAGTAAGGGCTCACATTTTCTAATTTTTTGAATTTGAACTAATGATTTCGAGCTTTCTATTATAGCACCATTTGGCAAAAATGTTTAATTTACATACTAAGTCTGCTTCTTATCTTTTTCATCAATGTGAAACGACTTAGTAAAGGTTTGTAAATAAAAGGTTGGATTGATATTCTATGACAGAACACTGATACGGTAGACAACCATATGGTTCATGCAGTGTTCATCTTGAATCTTTATTATCAAATTAAATTGAATAGATAAAAGTTATTGGGGGAGAATTTTCAGGTTTCTGAAATTACAAACCTGTGTTTCCCCCTCCCACCCCACCCCACCCTGCCTCCATTGATGGTACTCATTCCATTTTGAAGAAGCTGCCCTAAATTGGTTTTATAGTTAGACACACTGGAGTCCATAGTAAAATGTGAACTTAGATTATGTGTATTTGGGAATCTGTACGATAATACTTGTACTTACTTTTGTATTCTTGTCACTTTAACATACAAGGTATTTAGAAAGTAGAGAAGTAGGCTGAATTTTGTGGACCGTAGTAAGAGTCATCCCGCTTGCATTGTACAGTGTAAGTACCAGTGTGATTTCATATCTCTTTTAAAGTTGTCAAGACCCAATTCATAAAGAAATTGTAAGGTGGGAGGGATTTTTGTTTTTAAGGACATGAGTAGTTACCTTTGAATTTATTAATGAGTTATAGTTAAGATAGAACTCCTGGTGGAGGTGGTGTAGTGTAGCTCAGTGGTAGAGTGCGTGCATGAGGTCCTGGTTTCAATCCCCAGTGCCCCCATTAAAATAAGTAAATAAATAAACCTAATTACCCCTCCCCCCAAAAAAGGAAAAGAGAATTCCATGGGGAGGGGAGTGAGAACCGTTGGGTTCCGTGGTTGTACATGTGATAAGAACTAGTGAGGGGGGAGCAGTGACTGCTTTTTGCATCCTCTGTTTTTCCTGGCTGTATATAGTAACAGTTGATGATCTAGGAGTGCTGGGTAAGAAGAGATGAAGATTGGAGGAAATGAGATGCCAAAAGGCATCTAATGGAGAAGGCAGGACTAGATTTCCCTGTTTCCTTTATTGTACTGGCACTGCTAGGATGGAGTTAGGAGTAAAGAATGGACTTCCTCCTTAAGCTTTTCCTCTTTTTGCTCTTACTGTTCTTATTGACGAGCTTGTTTGGAGGAGGAGCAGAAACAAAGTGAAATGTCAAGGGGTAGCCACAGGGTTAGGTATCACCATTCTTTCTCTCAGCATTCCCTCAGTACTTTGAGATTACAGGTAATTTTTTTGTCAAGTTGAGAGTGGGGAGAGAGGAAGGAACAGTGCGGTTTGGATTTTACCTCCTCCATCAATGTGCTTTCCATTTCTGTAGGCCCTAGTATTGATTAGGAGTGTTGTTATTGTATCATAACAAGTCATTCCAAACTGCGTGGCTTAAGACGGTAAAAATCATTCTCTCTCTCAGTTCTGAGGGTTGTCTAGGCTCAGGTGGGTCATGCTTGGGGGTCTCCATGTGGTTGCAGTTAAATGGTGGCTGTGATGAAGTTGTCTCAAAGGTTACCTCACTTGCACCTCACTCACTTCCAGTGGTTGTTGGTAGGTGTTGATTGGGACTTCAGCTGGAACACCTACCCTTGACCTCTCTGTTTGGCCTGGACATCCTCATTAGCTCGACAGTGAGTATCTCAGGAGCCAGGAAGTGGTAGCTGCCTGGTTAAGGCCTGGGCTCAGAAACTGTAGCATTGTTGATCAGATAGTCACACAGTCCTGAATTAAAGAGGAGGGGCATAGACCCCACCTCTCAGGGTCAGAGAAATTTTGTGCCAGGTCCTCGGAGGGTGAAATAAAGAGGGGTTGGTTGGAGAGAATCCTAGAAAGCTTGGAGATTATGAATTGTGGAATAATTTGGGAAGGGGTTGGATTTCCTAACTTCTTAACTAACTTTAATTAGATACCTTTTTAGTCAGAAATGCCTGTCATTAATGAAATTTGTCAGGTTTGGAATTGAGAGGAAATTTGCACATAAGGTTAAGTTTTCTTCTTTACAGTGAATTTTTTTTCTTTTCTCTTACATTATGTGTTTTTAAAAGGCTTTGCTATATATTGGTCTTGAAATGAAATATCTTATTTTTACGTGATTTTTACTTATTTCAAAAAGCCAAACTCCAAAGTTGATTATATGCCTTGCACACAGTTAATAAAGAAATACCATGTTCGAAAAAGATTTCATCACAGTAACATTTTAGTTATGTTACATTGTGTTAATTAATACAAATTAAGGTATTATAAAAATATTACTGATTTATTATTTTCATAACTTACAAAATTGGGTAAATGACTTATATTAGGTTCATATAATTTTAACCTTAGCTTTTATTTCAGTAAACTGATAAATGCATTCTCTAACTTCTCAACTGTTTTTATAGTATTCCTAGAAATTGAAGTTCTCTTTTTTTGAAGTGTAATTGACATAAAATAACATTTACAAATTTAAAATGTGCCGTCAGTAAGCTTTGATAAATATATGCAGCTGTGCTTCCTTCATCACAATTATGATACAGAGTGGGGAGGGTGTAGCTCAGTGGTAGAGCGCCTGCTTAGTATGCACAAGGTCCTGGGTTCAATCCCCAGTACCTGCCTCCATTAAAAGATAAATAAACCTAATTACCTTCCCTCCAAAAGAATGATGCTGAGTATTTCTGTTAACCCAGAAAGTTCCCTTATGACCCTTTATAGACAGTCCCCTCTGGCAAAAAAAATCACTGTAGTTTTTGCTTTTGTTGGGGGAAGTCACTGTAGTTTTCCCTTTTCTAGAAATTCATGTAAATAGAATCATGGAGTATGTAACCTTTATTGCCTGGCTGGATTTCACTTAATGTAATACTTTTGCGATTCATCCATGTTGGTGTATGTAACATTAATTATTTCCTTTTATCATTGATTAGTATCCCATTTCGTGGTTAGATGACAGTTTGTTTATAAGTTATCCGGTAGATGAATATTTAGGTTTTTTTCCAGCTTGTGATTATGACTAAAGCTGCTATGAACATTTGAGTAGAAGTCTTTGTGTGGACATATGTTTTCATTTCTCTTAGGTAAATACCTAGGAGTGGGATTGCTGGGTCATATGGTAAGTGTGTATGTTTAACTTGAAGAAACTGCCAAACTGTCTCTTCCAAAGTGGCTGTGCCATTTTTGCATTCCCTTTTGGGATGTGTTCCAGTTGCTCCACATCCTCTCAGCACTTAGTATTATCAGTCCTTAATTTTAGTCATTCTGATGGCTGTGTAGTGGCATCTCATTGTGGTTTTATTTACATTTCCTTATTAGTTAGTGATATTGACCATCTTGTCATGTGTTTATTTGCCATTCTTGTATCTCATTTGGTTAAGTGTTTAAATCATTTGCCCATTTAAAAAATTGTGTTCTTTAATGTTGAATTTTAGGGATTTTAAAAAGATAGACAAATCTTTCATCAGATATATGTATTGCAAAAATCTTTTTCTCAGTGTTTGCCTTCTCATTTAAACAGTGTTTTGTTATGTTAATTAAACTTTTAAGATAATTGTAGATTCATATGCAGTTGTAAGAGTTAATACAGTGAGATCCCTGTACCTTTTATCCAGTTTCCTCTAATGATAACACCTTGCAAAACTATACAATATCACAGTCTGGTTATTGACACTGTTATAATTCACTGATCAGATTCAGATTTGCTCAGTTTCGCTTGTGTAGCAAACTCATGTGTGTTTGTGTTTAGTGCTATACAGTATTATCACATGTGTAGATTTGTATATTCGCTATCACAGTCAAAATATGGAACATCTCTGTGGATTCCTCATGTCGTTCATTTGTAACATACCCATCTCCTTTCTGTGTACCTCCCCTTACTAATCCTAGTAACCATGAACCTGTTCTACACTTAAAAAATTTTTTCTTTTCAAAAATTTATGTGAATGGAATCATGTATGTGTGTAACCTTTGGGAATTGGCTTTTTTACACTCAGTCTGATTTTCTTGAGATCTATCTAAGTTGTTGCATGTATTGATAGTTCATTTAATTTTATTGCTGAATAGTATTCCATGGAATGGGGATGAATCACAGTTTATTTAACCATTCACCCATTGAATGACATGTGGGTTGTTTCCAGTTTTTGGCTATTACAAATGAAGCTGCTATAAATACTTGTCTGCAAGTCTCCGCATGAGATAAATTTTTGTTAATCAGGGATAAATATGCAAGAGTGCAATTGCTGGATCATATGGTAAGTACATTTTTAGTTTTACAAGGAAATGCTAGACTTTTCCAGAGTGGCTATTCCAGTTTACATTTTCACCAGCAATGCATGTGATCCAGATCCTCTTTATTCTCAACCAACACTAGTAGTTGTTAGCACTGTTTTTTTTTTTTTTTTTGAGGAGGGGACATTCTGATTGGTGTGTAATGGTATCCCATTGTGATGTTAATTTGCATTTCCCAAATAGGTAGAGGTGTGGAACAGCCATTGTTTGTTATCTGTAAGTGCTCTTTCATGAAATGTCTTTTCATGCCTTTTGTCCATTTTCTATTTGGATTGTTTGGATTTTTACTGTTGAGTTTTGAGGTTTCTTTATTGTATATGCGAGTTCTTTTTCAAATATGTGGTTTTAGATATTTTCTCCCACTTTGTAGCTTGATTTTTCATTCCCTTTACATGGTCTTTTGAACACTGAAAGTTTTAAATTTTCATTAAATTCAGTTTTTTTATTGTACTTATAATTTCAAGTCTTAACTCTTTGCTTAGTTCAAAGAACTAATAAATTCAACAACTAAAAAAAATTTTAGATGTGTGGAACAGGTTTGTGGTTACTAGGGATTAGGGAGGGAGGTGCACAGAAAGGAGACGGGTATGTTACAAATGAATGACAAGTACTGCAGTAAAAAAGTTCAGTTACATTTTTTTATCTTAGTAAAAAGTATGTAGAAACTGAAATTAGAAATACCACTTCACATTACTTTAAAACTTGAATACTAGTTTTGTGAAAATCACAAAACACTGATGAAAGAAATCGGACAAGATCGAAATAAATGGAGAAACATACTGTGTTCATAGATGGGTAGACTGAATATAATAAAGATGTCAGTTTTCTTTAAATTTGTATATAGTTCATGCAATTGCTATTAAAATTACAGCAAGATTTTTTTTGTAGTTGTACACAAGGATTTTTTTTTAATTTATTGGAAAAAGTCAAAGGAATTAAAAATAGATAAAACAATTCTGGTGATGAAGAATAAAAGGAAAGGAATCATTCCACTTGATTTCAAGACTTTATGTAGCTACATTAATCATAACAGTGTATTAGTGTTGGAGGGAAAGAAACACAAATCAGTAGGACAGAGTAGAGAACTTAGAAATAGCTCTATCCAAGTGCAGCTGAGAGTTTTTTGAGAAACGTGCAAAAGCAGTTCCTGTAGGATGGATAGTCTGAATGTTGCTGGAGTAGTTGGGTCCCATAGGTCAAAAAGATCAAAACGGATCATAGAATTAAACACTGAAGTACACAACTTTTACAATACAACATAGTTTAAAACTTTCAGCACCTAGGACTTGGTGAAAAGTTTTGTCATGACATCAAAAGCATAATCCGTAAAGAAAAAACTTGATAAATAGTACTTCATGAAGATTCAAAATTTTTGCTCTGGTTAAAAAACCCTGTTAAGTGGATGTAAAAGACAAACTACAAACTGGAAAAAAACACACTCCAAAACATAAAAACTCAACTTTGAAAATCAGTCTGATTAGAAAAATGGGTAAAAGATAATATAGAGACATTTCACTGACTGTCTGTGAATGGAAGATAATTTTGCTAGACTTTAAGGAAATGAAAACGAAGACTGATGAGATATAACCACACATCTATTAGAACAGCTTTAAGGAAAAGTAGCCATAATAATAAATACTGGCTGGGTTATGGAAAAATGCATATCTCCATGCATTGTTGGTGTGAGTATTAAATGGTAAAGCCATTTTAGAAAGTAGTTTGGCTGTTTCTTAAGAAACTACGCATACAATATTTTTATTAGCTTCATTTTTTAAGGCCATTAAGTTATAACATTTTTTCTATCTTGATGATGGAGGAATGTGGCCTATGAAAACACTGAATTGAATACAATAGAAAATTGCCTTTTATTTCTGGAAGTCTGCAGTAAATTTAGAATAAAGGATTAGGAGCTGTAACAGAAAATGTTAAGAGGAATATTGTAGCTTTGACAAAGGAAAAAGTAAGTGGTCTGCAGAAAAACAAATCTAGAGAAAAATACTTCTACGATTTCCTAAAGGTTTTAAAACTTTCATTATCAGCATGACTGGATTTTAGATTTGACTCTTAGTTTACTGAAATCTTAAAGCTGTGGCGTGTAATGAGTAGGTATGGAAATAGGGCAGAAAATGTTGGTAGAGTTTGGTTAAAAGTTTCAAGTTAAATCACTGGTATTTATGTCACTTTCATGTCCTCTTGTAACATGATTGACATTTTAGGACATTCTCTTGAGTTTGGGGCAGGAAGTTCAGTACACGTTGAAGGAAGGAACACTTTAGAAACGATTGTAGTTAAAACTGTTAAGTCTTGTGTATCATTAATATATTTTGCAGCTATGTTTGAATTTCACACATAATTTTCAGAAACTTGGTTCCTCTGTTTCCTCTATTTTCTAGGAAGACAGTACAATTCTAGTGTCAGAGTTGGGCTTGAGTTCCTGATATGCTACTTTCTAACTCGATGGCCTTTTGTAAATTGTTTATCACCATCTTTAAACTTAACAGAGTTGTTATGAGGATTAAATGACATAAAATGTAGTATGTCTGATGGTCAGCACAATGTCTGATACATGATAAGCACTCAAAGACTTAATTTTTATTGCTTGTCAGAAAAGGCTTTTGTACTCAACAGCATGCAGATGTAGTCCTATGTTCTATTTTCTAGAGATGCTTGTTAATGAATACTGCGGAAATATAGCCAATCATAAGCTATTTTGATGAGATGAATACAGGTTAGGTGAGTGCTGACAAGTCTTTGGAGGTGAGGTGCCAAGCTTTCATCATTAACCACCTTCCCATCTCACCCTGTTTTCAGAAGCTGCTGTAGTGTGAAATACTGGCAGAGGTGCCTTTGGAGATGCTGCTGGTTGATCTGATGCTGGGCCAGATTTAGGTTTCTGTTATCTGATGACACCTGAGAATCATCCTTGATTCGTCCCTCCTCCTTTCTGTATGTGTCCCTTTGATCACTTCAGTGTTGCTGATTGATCCCTTTAGTGTTTAATGCCTGTCGCTGCTGCAGGTCACGTGTTCTTCATTGGTCAACCCAGTTAACTGTAGCAGCTTCCTCACTTTTCCTGCTTCTAGCTAGTTGGGATTCTGCCCTGCCATTTATACTGGAGGTAGCTTTCGAAAATGTCAGCATGGTTAAGATCTTTGACTTAAGACTTGGAACTTCCTGGGTTCAGAATCCCACCTTTGCCTGTGTGATTTGGGGCAAATTCTCTGTTCCTCAATTTCTTCATTTATTAAAAAAAAGAAAAACTGTTCAAATTGGACCTAAAAAAGATGGCTAAAAATACCCTGCCTAGTTCCCAGCCCCTGTTTCTGGTTCCCTAGATCTTGGATAGGCTCAAGAAATAAGTAACTTAGCAAAAGCTTCTCACGTGGTTCAGACACCCTTTTAGGAGTCCTCCTGAGGCACCATGAACTTTATTGCCACTTTATTGCATTTAGGTTTTTGTACTCAATGTGTCTGATGTATATGCACCATTTCTGCCTGGCTAATTCCTGTTTCTCCTTCAGTACCTGATTCTAGGCTGCTCCTCTGCTAGGAGGTGTCTGATTTTCTCATTCTGGATTTGGTGCTTTGGGAAGTCACCATCAGTGCAGTGGTTCAGTGTTCTATGATCCCCTTCAAATACACTGTCTAAAATATAGGACAAAAGGGAACACATTTCAATTCTGGTTAACTATAAAAACAGTAAATTCTTTTATTTCATGGCACTTAGCATTTTGCAGTTCCTGGTTTACTGGTTTGCTCTCTGTCTCTACTCAGCTCCTTGAGGATAAATCCTGTGTCCTCAGTGTCTTGTTACATAATCTTAAAATTATATTTATCATATAATTAAAAGTTATTCTCTTCAGGAATTCTCTTTATTGGAGTGAAGCATCTTTATAATAAGGCATCCACCAGTGAAGGCCATGTTGTGTGAGGTTATTGTTTTCTTATTGTATCATTTATTTGAATTCATACACCTTTTCTACTTGTGCATCTCAGACTGTCCTTCGTTTTCTGTTGGTTTTAACTGGAACTTAGTTTGGTTTACTCCAAGCAATGTTGGTAGTTGAGAACATTGTGGGATGGGATGTAAAAGATTGTGAGGAGGTTTGGTTCTAGATTTGGGGGTGTTTTTTGTGTTTTACTCAGTGAATCATTCCTAATTCATTGAGATTTGAAGGTGTGGTAGTGATTTACTGAAGCATTCAAACTTTGTGCACCTTTACACGAATGAGATAATAAACTAGTTGGAAGTTCCTTTCGGCTCTAAAATTTCTGCTATTCCAAGTAAAAAATGCATAGGTGTCCAAAGATTATATTGTTGGTAATCAAATATTAAGAATCTTTTTATCTTTTAAGATCTCTTCATTTTATAAATAACTCCATTCAGATACTCACACAAAAAAAACACCTTTGGTAGCAACAACAGTGAATTTCCTTTTCTTGATTACCTAGATTTTCTTCCTGTAGTGCTTCATCTTAACTCCTGATTTAAGTGTAATTCAGAAACTTATTGAAGCAGATACAGAGAGACTGATAAGTAAATATAACTCAAATGTAGTCCTGAAAGAACTTGCCAAATGATTTTTCTCAGTGGACTGCTCATGCATGAAAAATGCTAAAACGAAAGAGAATTACCTGTTAGTGAATGTGGTGGTTATTTTGCTCTTGAGTAACATTTAGGTCTTTCTTTTCATTTAAGTGCCAAGGATGATATTGATCTTGATGCCTTGGCTGCAGAAATAGAAGGAGCTGGTGCTGCCAAGGAACAGGAACCTCAAAAGTCAAAGGGGAAAAAGAAAAAAGAGAAAAAGAGGCAAGATTTTGAGTAAGTATATTTTAAATATATTTGATTTTTATTAGCTTTGGTACTAGATTCACTTATTAAACTAATCCAGTACCTCATAATATATTTTAATCCATTTCTAGTGAAGACGATATCCTGAAAGAACTGGAAGAATTGTCTTGGGAAACTCAAGGCATCAGAGCTGACAGAGAAACCACTGCAGTAAAGGTGAAAGATCGTTGTTGCCTGTTCATGCTTCTTCCTAGTGCCAGTGTTAGGGGCTGCATTTGGAAACTTGAGCAATGTATATATGTTGGTTAAAAGTTTCTACAGTATGTGATACCGAGGGGGAAAACATTTTTAGGAAAGAAATAATGTATTTTAAAACCTTTCACAGATATGAAGATGCTTTATTTGGGAATCTAGGGTATTTTGTGGTGTGTTGTCTGTTGGTATGTTTGGAAATACATTTCCCGTTCCTACTACCTCCAATTTTCTGTTTTCCTTTCCATCCTTTGAATTTGGATACACCTCAGTGTAATGAGAAAGTGATAGATATTTTCTTTCAGTTCTTCTCTTATGCTTTTTATGCCATTTGAAAAAGGTAGTAAATGTGGCCTGAAGATAAGTGCTTGCTTCAGAGCACCTGGATTCTGTGAGATGTGCCTGAGGCCTGTACTGGCTTCTGGTGCTTGGTTGAGTTTTGCATCCTTGTTTGTTTGTTTGTTTGTTTGTTTGAAAAAAAGGACTTTATTTTAAAATTATTTTGAGAATTTTTTTCTGTGTGTGCTTAATGAAGTACATGACTTTGAAGAGTCTCAATTAGTTAAAAAATAAATAATATTTCTAACAATGGAAATTTTTCAGCCAACAGAAGATAATGAAGATGAATCCACCTCAAAACAAGATAAGAAAAAGAAAGGACAGAAAGGCAAAAAACAAAGTTTTGAAGATAATGATAGTGAAGAATTGGAAGATAAAGATTCAAAGTCAAAAAAGACTGCAAAACCCAAAGTGGAAATGTACTCTGGGAGTGATGATGATGATGATTTTAATAAACTCTCCAAAAAAGCTAAAGGGAAAGCTCAAAAATCAAAGAAGAAGTGGGATGGGTCAGAAGAGGATGAAGATAACAGTAAAAGAGTTAAAGAGCGCACCAGAGTGAATTCTTCTGGTGAAAGTGGTGAGGAGTCAGATGAATTTTTGCAGTCAAGGAAAGGACAGAAAAAAAATCAGAAAAACAAGCCAGCTCCTAATGTAGAGAGTGGGAATGAAGATGATGACTCCTCCTTCAAAATCAAGACAGTGGCTCAGAAGAAGGCAGAAAAGAAAGAGCGTGAGAGAAAAAAGCGGGATGAAGAAAAGGCAAAGCTGCGGAAGCTGAAAGAAAAAGAAGAGTTAGAATCTGGTAAAAAGGATCAGAGTAAACCCAAAGAATCTCAAAAGAAATCTGAAGAGGAAGCTGTAAAATCCAAAGTGACGCATGATTCTGGAGCACCTCCTGCCTCTGAAGAGAAAGGAGAGGCCCCCACAGCTGCCGAAGGTTGGTGATAGTACAGAGGAAAGGGCAAGAGGCTTGACTCCTAACTAGTCATAGTTTTGCTCATTATGCCCCAAGGTCATTTTGTTATTTGTCCTTGGTTATAAAGTTTCTTTGTCGTAATAAGCTTTTTAGCAGTTAGATCTAAGTACTCTTTTATTTGATTTTCATTGTTAAGCATTTATATATGTAATATAAAATTTCACTGAAAAAGTTTTTTGCTGCTGATAACGACGAAGTTGCCTAATGAAAAATTAATTCTTCCTGTTGATACCTCAGTGTGAGATAATATCTGAATTCTTTCCCATTTTTAAAAACCTAATTTAGTCTATGAAATGGAAGAGTGACATGCTAAAATTAGTTCATGTCTTTTAAGCAGTAGCCAGCATTGTTTTTGTACCAGAACCAGTGAACAAAAAGCAGCTTTCTAGTTAAATTTCCCCCTCTTATTCAGAGTGAAAAGAAGGATCAAATGATTCACACAGTTATTCTTCAGACTAGAAAACTTTTAATGGGAAAATTGACATACCATATTTAACCACTCAAATTTTCATTATCTGGACATCTTTGAAGAGAGATACCTTGAAAGTAGCTTCATAATCTTTAGCATTATGCTAAAGAGTGCTTGGAATTTTTGTGCTTTATCCTCCTAATACCCCTTAAGGTCAGCATCAGAAGCAAAACTAGCTATAGAATTTAAGAATTCAGACGCCATGAATCAGGAAGGTGCATTAGGTACAGTGTATCTTCTTGCTGACAGGATCCTCCTGTCTTCTTGCACTCCTCAGGACAACACCAGCACTGTAGGCTTCTAAGGAGGCCAGCTGAGTTGTGCTGAGCTGTTCTGGCTACTCAAGTGCTCAGGTTGCCTTGATGGCTGAAGACCCTGTCTTGGTCCCTGAATTCTGGGGTTTGCTCACTATTACCTTAGGAAATAACTTTTCAAAACAACTCTTTGCCTCTGTTCTTTTTTGGTAGATGACAATGAGGGAGACAAAAAGAAAAAAGATAAGAAGAAAAAGAAAGGAGAGAAGGAGGAAAAAGAGAAAGAGAAGAAAAAAGGACCTAGCAAAGCCACAGTTAAAGCTATGCAGGAAGCTCTGGCTAAGCTTAAAGAAGAAGAAGAAAGACAGAAGAGAGAAGAGGAAGAACGGATAAAACGACTTGAAGAATTAGAAGCCAAGCGTAAAGAAGAGGTATATTTCCATGAAGCTGCTGACATTGACATTGTGTTTTATGTAAAACCTCTTCTCATAGAATATCTCTAGCCTTCCAATTCTAAAAATGTCATAGTTGCATGGTAATTCAGTTACATTATTGTTTTGATATAAATAATAAGATGAAGACATACAGAAACTCCTACCTTCATTTCCTTAGGTATAGACAGAAGTTGTTTATGTGTTATTGCCAACACATAGTCTACTCTCATGTGGTATTAATTAATATTCATTATGTATGTACTTCCATTTGGAATCTCCTAACTATTCTTTGCATGTATCTCAAGAGCTTTGTTAGAATTTTGTGTTGTTTACATTTAAATTTTCTATTTCGTTAATACAAGTTTTGTCTGATATGTGTTCTTCTATAGGAAAGACTGGAACAAGAGAAAAGAGAAAGGAAAAAGCAGAAAGAAAAGGAAAGGAAAGAACGCTTGAAAAAAGAAGGGAAACTTTTAACTAAATCCCAGAAAGAAGCCAGAGCCAGAGCTGAAGCTACCCTTAAACTTCTACAAGCTCAGGGTAGGTGGTATTCTTAATTAACTGAAAGGTCTAGAATCTTCTCTTGTGCGCTTACATCTCTGTAATGGTCAAAAGGAGAATTGAATCAGAAGAATTCCTATGAAAATGCTGTAAAAAAGTCTAGTAATGTAAGGAATAGATGAGATAATTTCATTATTTATACTGTGATAAAAATGTGTGTGTAAATGATAGTATGTCTGTAAATGAGTTTTTTTGGGCTTCCCAAATTAAACACAAATACAGAATAGTAAAATGAGTCCTCAGGTAGCCATCCCTCAGTTTCAACAGGCATTTATCCTTGTTTTGTCCCCTTCCACTCACTTTTTTTCCCTTAAGTATTTTAGAATGAATTCCAGATACCATATTACTTTACTCATGTTTTACTTTAGTGTGTATCTCTAATAGGTAAGGACATTTTACTTTTCAATACAAGCATACTATATGTTACTACGTTTAACAGAATTAATTCCTTGATATCATCTTGCTTTTCTGTGCATGTTTAATTTTTTCCACTTGTCTTCAAAATGTCTTTTAGAATCAGGATCCAGATTAGATTCACATGTTGTATTTGGTTAGTATGTCTCTCATTGATACCACTCCTGTTTTTGGTATGCCATTTATTTGTTGAAGGGACTGGATTTTTCTGTAGAATTTCTCCTGTTCTGGATTTACCTAATTGTGTTCTCCTGGTGTTGGCTAATCTACTTCACTATGTCTTGTGATTTTTAAATCTAGCAATTTGGCTGCTTCCTAGTGGTGCAGTGCCTTGTATGAGGAGGCACATGGTATGGTTGTCTGTCTGCTAGTGATGTCAAGATTGATCACTGAGTTTAGGTATCGGCAGCTTTGTCCATTCATTACAAAAATTCTTCATTGACTTTTCACATAATAATTTTAATGTCCAATTGGTGACCATTGCCTATATCTAGTATTTCATCAGGAATTGCAGATATTCGGTCTTTCTGCGTTTATTAGGTAGACCCTTTCTCAAAAAAAAAAAAAAAACTTTCCCTGAAATACATTTCATGCAAGAAAATCAGGATAAATGCTTGATTCTTTCCCTTTCTTTACTAATTTGCAAAATAATTGCTGTTTCTAGCAACATCTAAGGGTTACCAATGAGTTTAATTTTGTTTTGGGTATGTATCATTTTCTTTTAATGGGGTTTTATATAATTGATATGCTCTCATCTCCTGAAGTCGTTGATGTTTTTGATATTCAAAATATACTATCTTTGGCTAGCAGGAGTCCATTTAGGTGGGTTCCTGTGACTTTTTCACATGACCACAATATTCTTAGACCTTGTCCTTGCTTTCTAATGCCACAAGATAGTTCCAGTACGTCTTGCACATTTTCTCCTCTAGACCTGAAATCAGCTGTTTACCCAAGGAGCCTTGGTTCCTTTTAGTTTAGAGACCACAACCTGGACCTTTACTTAGTTATGTTTTTGACAGGTAAGATGATTTAAAATGGTGTCTTTGCTCCAATGAGAAGTATGTATTGGGAACTCTCAATTTCCTATCCCTACATTCCACAGATTTTTATATTATAGTAATTTTGGTGCTTATGCTATAATTACAGTAACAGCTACCGTTTATTATGTGTTTAGTATGTAACTGATGCTACTTTGACATCGATTATTTCCTCATAAAAATCTTAATACATATTTTCATTCCCATGACATAGATGAAGAAGTGGAGACACAAAGAGCTTGAACAGCTTGCCCAAGGTCCTAGAGCTAAGATTTAACTATCGATGTGACTCCTTCGTTGTGTTATATATTCAGCTGGGAGCAGTAAATGTAGAGAATCATAGTACTTAGATTTCTGGAAGTTTTATTCTTAATTGAAAAATGAAACTAAAGAACAAATACAACTAGCACCCAAATACCAGATTTGACTGGTGACTTTCTGACAGGCTAAAAGCACTCACGCAGAAATTGGAATGGGACCTCGCAGTGAATAATTTGCCAACAGAAATGCTGTTTTATGGAGTAGTTTGATTTGTACTTATGAGATTAGAGGAGAATTATACTTTTAAATGATGAACTGGGCATAAATCTTTAGGAAAGGCTTGGAGGAGATGGTCTTTGAAGAGGCATCTCTGGTCCTAGTCTCTTATTCTTCATAGTGTTGCCCAGTGTTTGCCCCCTTATTTGTTTCTTATTCTCTATTAATAAGAAAGTTCAAACTTCTTAACTTTAAGTCTGCATATAAATTTACATTTGGCCCTCTACACCCATGATTCTGTAAGGCTTTCCACAGTCCGCTCATTGAGTCATCTTATGAAAAGATACTACAATGTTATGCTTCACTATGTCTTTCAAAGCTTCCTTGTTAGGTAAAGGTCATTTACCACATTGATTTCCTAGAATAATATAAAACTTATTTATTGAGTCCAAAATGTGTTCTTAGGGAGTGTAGATATCTGCAGATGTTTTCAGATAATTACTCTGAGATGTGTAGCAGATCACCTTTCCAGTCTGTTCTGTAGCCTTTAGCTTGTAACTACTAAGTATATAACAAGTTCACATTCCTTAAATGATACTACCAAAACTCAAAGAAATGCATAACCTGGATAGTCCTGTATCTATTTTTAAAATAGTCCTATATCTGTTTTCATTTTAACTAAGTTAAAAAGATTTCCAACAAAGGAAACTCCAGGTCTCTATAATTTCACTTTGGGAATTCTACACAACATTTAAGGAGTAAATATTGGCAGTTATGAAGATTATCTTGGCGAACTACCCAGTTCATTTTATGAGAACGACATTACCCTCGTACCATAGTGAGACGAAGACATTACAAGGAAGGAAAACTGCAGACCAATATCCCTCACGAACAAAGATGCAGAATTTCTCAACAAGATATTAGCTTTTTGACTCTAGCAATACTTGACCCTTGTACAATGCTGAGGTTAGGGGCATTCCTCTGTGCAGTCACAAGTCTGCATATAAATTTACAGCTGGCCTTCTGTATCCATGGTTCTGCATCTGCGCGTTCAACCAGCAGTGGATCGTACAGTACTGTAGTATGTATTTACTGAAAAAAATCTGCATATAGGTATCTGTGCTGTTCAAAAGTGTTATTTAAGGGTTAACTATATAAATACATGTTTATGTGTGTATATTTATATATATATAAATTTAGGGATAATCTATCATGACCAAGTGGATTTTACCCTCAGAATGCAGACTTGGTTCAGTATTTAAAAATTAATAAATATTTCACCGTATTAATAGACTAAAGAAGAAAGTCTACATGATCATCTCAATAGATGCAGAAGAATCATTTGACAAAATTCAACATTCATATACAATAAAAATTCAGATACTGGGAATAGAAGGGAGCTTCCTTACCCTGATGTGGGACATTTTCAAAGAACATACAGCTAATAGACTTAATGATGAATGACTGAATATTGAACCCTAACATTGTAATTAAGGCAAGGATGTCCACTCTCATCACAGTCATTCATCATTGCACTGGAATGTCCTAACTCCGGCAATTAGACAAAAAAGAAATGAAGGCGTACAGATTGAAAGGAAGAAGTAAAACTGTCTATTCACAGGCGACAATTGTTTACATAGAAAATCCCATGGAATCTACCCCACCCCCAAACACAAAATCCTACAGTTAATACGTGAGGTTAACTGGATAAGGCCAGTATTCAAATATCAATTGTGTTTCTGGATGCCAGCAATTAACAGCTGAAAATCAAAAATTTTTAAATAGTACCATTTACAGTAGCACCTTCTAAAGAAGAAAGAGAATTTGAGTCACTTAGTTTAAATTCAAATATTTGTCGGACCTATATGCTGAAAACTGTAAAACACTGATGAAAGTAATCAAAGACCTGTTTAATAGAGAGAGGTTGCATTCATGGATTGGAAGATTTGATATTAAGATATCAGTTCTCCCAAACTGATTTGTAGATTCAGTGCAATCCCAGTCAAAATTGCAGCACGAACACCATATACAAAAATAAACTCAAAATGGATTAAAGATGTAAATGTAAGACCAGATGCGATTAAACTCCTAGAGGAATACATAGGCAGAATACTCTTTGACATAAATCACAGCAATATTTCTTTCAAATCAGCTCCTAGACTACTGGAATTAAAAGCAAAAATAAACAAAGGGGATCTAATTAAACTTAAAAGCTTTTGCACAGCTAAGGATACCATCAACAAAATGAGAACACAACCCATAGAATGAGAGAAAATATTTGCAAATGATGTGACCGGCGACTAATTTCTGAAAATACACAAATAGCTTGTACAGCTTAATATTAAAAAAAAAAGCAACCCAATCAAAAAATGGGCAGAAGACCTAAATAGACATCTCTCCAGAGAAGACAGCTAGCCAACAAACTCATGAAAAGATGCTCGACCTCATTAATTGTTAGAGAAATGCAAATCAAAAGTAAAATAAGGTATCACCTCACACTGATCAGAATGGCCATTATTAACAATTCCACAAACAATAAATGTTGGAGAGGGTGTGGAGAAAAAGGAACCCTCCTACACTATTGGTGGGAATGTAAATTGGTGCAGCCATTATGGAGGACAGTATGGAGGTTTCTTAAAAAACTAAAAATAGGCTTGTGATTCAGCAGTCCCATTCCTGGGCATATATCTGGAGGGAACTCTGATTTGATAAGATACACGTGCTCCAGTGTTCATAGCATCTCTGTTTACAATAGCCAAGACATAGAAACAACTCAAATGTCCATTGACAGATGACTGGATAAAGAAGTTGTGGTATATTTATACAATGGAATACTATTCAGCCATAAAAGAGAATAAAATAATGCCATTTGCAGCAACATGGGTGGTCCTGGAGATTGCCATTCTAAGTGATGGAAGGCAGAAAGAGAGAAAAATACCATATGATACCACTTCTTTGTGAAATCTAAAAAAAAGGACACAAATGAACTTAACTACAAAACAGCAACAGACTTAGACATAGAGAACAAACTTATGGTTACCAGGGGTTAAAGGGGGTGAGGAGGGATGAATTGAGAATTTGAAATTTATACCTCTTGGGGGGTGATGGAAATGTTAGTTGTCTCGATTGTGGTGGTGGTGGTTTCTTTGGTGTATACATCTATCAAAATTCATCAAATTATACATCTGAAATATGTGTAGTTTACAGGAATTATACCACAATAAAAGTGTTAGAAATTACAGGATGATATTTTGTAGATATCTGTAAGCTGTTTCTAAAATATATGAAAAGATAAAGGAGTTAAAATGGTCAGAGTAGTTTTAAAAAAGAACAAACCTTGGAAGACTCACAATATCTGATTTCATGACTAACTGTAAAATTACAGTAATCAGTACAATGTGATATTGGCAAAAGGATAGACAAATATATTAATAGAACAGAACAGAGTCAGGTTGGTTGGTTTTTCCTGTCATGGGAAAAGGCAACAGATAAAAATCTGGTGTTTGCAACAAGTGATACTGGCACAATTGGATATTTATATGCAAAAAAACCCCCCAAAAACCTAGCCCTAAATCTCACTCATGTTAAAATTAACTCAAAATAGATTGTAGATCTAAATATAAAATATACAGCTGTAAAACATTTAGAGGAAAACATAGGAGAAAATCTTTGTGAGCTTGTGTTAGGCAAGGAGTGCTTGGTTACAACTTTAAAAGCATAATATAATCCATAAAAAAAAAGATAATAAAACTGAAGTCCAGGTTAAAGACTTTTGCTCTGCAAAAGATAGCATTGAGAGAATACAGATTACCTGAAAGTCTCATAACTGACAAGGGTGTATATAGATAATAAAGATAACTCAAAATTCAACAATAAGAGAAGCAATAGCCCTATTTTAAAAATGGGCGAAAGATTTGAACCTTCACTTCAGGGAACTATAAGCACAGGGAAAGAATGCTCAACATTAGGGAAATTCAAATTAAGACCATGATGAGATATCACTGCACATTTATTAGAATACGTAAATTTTAAAAAAAAGCAAAAAACTTCAAACACTGTCTTTACCGGATGCTGGCAAGGATGCAGAACAGTTGAAACTCATACATACCAGTGGGAATGCAGAATTGGTAAAGTCACATTGGAAAACAGTTGGAAGTTTCTTAGAAAAATTAGGTTGAGCCTTGAACAACATGGGTTTGAACTGTGTGGATTTACTTGTATGTGGATATTCTTCAGTGGTAAATACTACAGTAATTACACGATTTGTGGCTGGTTGAATCCATGCATACAGAAGAACCATGGATACAGAGGGCTGACAATAAGTTATATGCAGCTTTTTGACTACATGGAGGGTTGGCATCCCTGAACCCCAATGTTGTTCAGGGGACAGCTGCACATGCTTATCTTAATGTCCGATTATTCCCACTGCAAAATACTTACCCCAGAGAAATGTTCACACAAAAATATGCATGCGATTATTCATAGCAGCTTTATTCATAATTGTCAAAAACCAGAAACAACTCAAATGCCCTTCAGCTGTGTAATCAGTAAAGGAATGGTGGTACATCAGTACAGTGGAATGCTACTTGGCAATTAAAAGAAACAGTATTGGTATGTATAGTAACAAGGATCACTTGAATTCATTATGTTGGCAGGCCGACTGTAAAGTTTTATGTGTGTGACGTTCTGAAAAGGGCATATCTTTTGGGATAGAGAGCAGTTCAGTGGTTGCCAGAGGCTTAAGGAAGTGAGCAGGATTAACTACACAGAGCAGAAGGGGTGATGGGACTGCTTTGCATCTTCATTGTGATGGTGGTTGCCTAAAAGTCATACAACTGGACAACAAGCTTATGGAATTTTAATGTATGTAAATTTAAAAATACTTTATACTAAGAAGAGGGTTTTCCATGAATGTTTTTCTATATTTTAGGGTATGTTTCTCTGAGATGAATAAATGTTACCTTAAGTAATATTTCTTAGGTGACATGTAAGAATTGTAAGCTCTGAAGTTTTCCATTTTTATTCCTCAGGTGTTGAAGTGCCATCAAAAGACTCTTTGCCAAAGAAAAGGCCAATTTACGAAGATAAAAAGAAGAAAAAAACACCACAGCAGTTAGAAAATAAAGGTTTGTATATAAAATAGCCTGTGATTTAGAAACTCTTGCTTTTTTCCTACAACCTTCAAAACCTTTTAAAAAGAAGTTGACAAATCAGAATTGCTTATTGAAACTTACTTCCTACACCTTGTTTCTTATCATTCTCAACTGATTCAAATGACAGGTTAATGGCAAAGTACTTTTGTTTGAAAAATCTGGATCCTCGTCTATGAATAACTATCCTTAACACTGGGAAGTACAACTGTCCTTCTTAGTTTTTGTTTCCTTCTCAACTTTCTATAATTTTACATTTTATTCCTGAGCAGAAAGAAAAACTAGTTTCCTGTTTTTAAAAAAAAGTGATATTTAAATATTTCCTAAACTTGCTGAAGAGTTTAGGTGTGTGCTGCTGGCTTTTATTCAGTACTTAACAGGGTATCCTAACAAATTATGCACTGAGAGGTATTGTGAACTTGGTTTCTTTTTTTTTTTTTCTCCTTTTATTCCCCAGTATCTGAACCAGTGGAATCAGGCGCTGCTGTGGAAGTTGTGGAACAAGCAGTACCGGAAAAAGAAGAGACTCCACCTCCTGTGGAGCCAGGCCAGTGGTGTTGACTAATTAATTCCTATTAAGTAACGATGTGTCACAAGTTGTCTTGTTACCTTTAGTTTGGGGAAACCAAATGTCTGGCAGGATGGCCCTCTTTCTTTATAGTTCTTTCTGTTCTCTAAATCATTTCTTTTCATTTCCACTTTGAAAGAGTGTAGGGGTGAACCTCGAGTTGCTTTTGTTCTTTACAATAATGTCAGTTTGTAGAGTGGATGGAGGAGTTTGGATTTTCTCTGATGTTTTTATTTATGGGTCAGGATTCTTAGGTGGTACCAAGAACTAAACAGTTCTTTATTTAATCCTTTGGAAGCACATTGAAAGCATTTTTAATTAGAACTTTAAAGAGTCATAAAGGTTGGCATTTTAGAATCTTAGAGGTCAGCTTCTGTTTACTAAGTCAGTAAGAGGATTCAGCTTATTCATTCTGTGTGTTTGTGTGTTTTGAGACGGGAAAATTTTTATTTTATTTATTTTTTCAATGATAAACATTGTTCTAATTAATGAGGCTAGGTATTGATAGGAGAGCTAGAGATTGGCTAAATGTATGTTTGGTAAAATCAGGAGACTCACCAGTGTTAAAGACAAGGAGTGGGAGCAGCTTTAGGGAGCGTTAGGCCTGAGCCACATGGGTGACAGGTGCCATCGGTCCTTTTCTTCTGTTCTCAGGATAAAAAGGATCATTTATCTGGGCACCTCATCTAAACAAGAGAAATTCTGGTTGTTATGCTTAATAGCAGTCCACTATTTTAGGTCATATTTGTAGCACTAGAAAGAATTGCTAATTTAGAACGAGCTTGGAGTATGTGTTTCTGGCTCTCATTTCGTCTTCCTCAAGAAGACTTACCCAAACTTGTTGCCAAATGGTAATTATTACAGGGAAACAAATACTACAAGTCCCACTCCCATCTTTCATTTGAGAAAGTTTTGCTCGATGAGATTTCAGTAAAAAGAGTCATTATTGTTAATAATGAGTTAGTAGAATTTTAAGTCTTTAAATTTAAAATTATACCTTTCAGGCTACTTTTGGGTTGTAAGCATTACATTCTGTTTTTATTTTCAGCTGGAACAGAAGTGTGAATCTGTACCTCCAACTGTGTAATTTAGTAGTGTCTGTATTTATAGAGGTTAAAGCAAAATAAATGTTACATTCTTATGTATAAAGTATAGATTGAAGATCAAAAAGAAGATGTGAAATTTTATTTGTCCTCAAGAATTGAATGCTATCATGTACCCTTTTCAAGATCTAAAGGAACATTTCAATGAGTTGCTAATATTTTAATTACCTCATAGATGAAATCTGGGTTAAGTTTAATATAGGATATTCAAAACAGGAAATTGTGAAGCATTTAATAATAATAAAGAATATAGCATGCTACGTATATTGAAAAATTATTTCCAAAGATAATGAAATTGTATATGTAGTTTTTGCATAATTAAAACATTTCTTTTTTATGTCAGCATAATTTTCTACTGTTTTCTAAAAGCAATCTCAAAATTTCTATGTCTTTAATGAAAATCTGTATTTACAGAAGAAGAAGAAGAAACTGAGGATGCTGGATTGGATGACTGGGAAGCTATGGCTAGTGATGAGGAGAGAGAAAAAGGTGAACAGCTCATAAGCACACATTGATAAATACAGTGGCTACTGGAGGTGTATATATATTAAAAGAAGTTATCTCCTGATTATGAAAACTGTATGAACTTTTCTGGGGATAGGGACCAGTCTTGCTTTCTCCATTGCCATTCCTAAGTCCTCATGTGGACAGTGATTTTATTATTAGTAAATGACTTTCAGAAAGTTATTTGTAAGATAGTTGCCTAGGATTTAGAATCTGTTCTTTTCAGAGTGATGTTATAAAAGGCGTTAGGTTATTAAAGCTAGCCTACAAAAAGCCTCTAAGTATAATGCAAAGATAATACAAACACATAGTTTAGTTCCTAATCACTGTGAATAAAAAGTGGTTTTCTTTGCCATTTCTTTGTTTTTTACCACTAAAACCTACTTTAAGGTTTAATTTGCTGGCTTTTTCTTAACTTTTTGAGATAGATGTTTGGCTCTTTGTTTTTTCAGCCTTTTAAAGAAATGTAAATTTCTCTTTAAGCCTGGCTTTAGCCAAATTCTACAAGTTATGATATGTTGATATTTTAAAATTTCTTTTTTGATACATTTTTACCTGTATTAACTTTTACTTATGATTTATTTAGAAATGTATTGATCTACAAAAGTGGGGACTTTATAGTTACGTATCTTTTTGTAACTTCATTGTGATCAGCAAACATATATGGCTCTGTCCTTTGAAATATGTTGACTAAATTTATAGCTAAACATGGTTACTGTAAATGTTTCATATATGATTGGAGAGAGTTTATATCCTGCAGTAGGTGGGTACCTTGTTCTCTGTATTTAGTCAAGTTTGCTGATCGTTTTGTTCAGGTCTTTTATTCTATTCTGAGTTTTCTTTCTAGTGTGCTTTTTCTCTCTGTCTCTGAGGGTGGTGTGCTCATATCTCCCATCACACTTGTAGGTTGCTATTTCTCTCTGAGTTCTGTTGATTTTTCTTTACATATTATTAGGTGAATGTAATCTTACGTATTTCTAGTGAATTGACTTTTATCATTTATTTTATTTACATTTTATTTCTAGCATTGCCTTTTGTCTTCAAGTCTGCTTTATCTGATACTAACATAACTACACCAGTGATAATTTACAAGATCTTTTTTTATTACTCTTTCTATATCTTTAAACAGCAATATAATTCGGATTTTTGGATCTAGTTTGTCAATCTTTGTATTTTACCTAGAACACTTAGCCCATTTCATCTAACATTTGATATAATTAATGAAATATATTGATTTTAATATTTACCATCTTGCTAAGTTGTTCTTATTTGTACTGATTCTTTTTCTCTCCTTTCTAAGCATCTTTTGTATTGTTGGATTTTTTTTTTTATTCATTTTTTTCCCTTCCATGAGCTGGGTAGTTTTATACTTTTCTGCTTACTTTTAGTGGTTATTCCAGAGACTTAACTTGGATCTTTGAACTATCAGTGTCTACTGTTACCTTCTTTCCAGGCAATGTAAAGACTGTGGAAACATGAGCAACATTTAACCAATTCTCGATTTATATGTCATTATCCTCGTTTATTTTAATTCTCTTTTTTAAACCCCATAATAGCTTTTTTTTTTTTTTTTAACAGTTAGAGTTTATTTAAGTTGACCTGTATTCTTAGCTTTTTGTGGTGCTTCATTTCTCCCTGTACCTCTGATCTTCATTTGGGATTATTCTTCCTGCCTGAAGAATACCTTATAGAATTTACTTTAGTATGAATCTGTTCCTGAGACATTCTGTTTTTGCTTTTCTGAAAATATCTTTATCTCATCTTTATTCTTGAAGGTAAAGTACTGAATGAGGAATTCTTTATTGTAACTTTATTCGTTTAACACTTTGAAAATATTAGTCCCTTTTCTTGGCTTTTACTGTTTCTGTTCAAATATTAGGTATCAGCCTAAATTTTTTATGTGTCTTTGCTTTTCATCAGTTTTATTATGATACGGCAAGATTTGTTTTCTTTTTTATTTACTCTGCCTATTGGGCTTTATGAATGTATGTTTTTATCAGTTTTGCAGTGTTATAAGCCATCATTTCCCCTTAGGGATTCTAGTTAGGCCTGTGATAGACCTTCTTACTATATCATTGTATCTTTTCCTTTTTTCTGTGTTTTTCACCTATTGAGTCTCCATGGTTCTTTCTAGATTGTTTCCTCTGATCTGTCTTCTGGTTCATTAATTCTCTCCTCAGCTATTTGTACTCTCCTGTTAAACCCATCTCTTGAGTTCTCAATTTTATCTTCTGTATTTTTAAGTTTTAGAATTTCCATTTAACTATTTTCATAGTTTTTAGTTACTTTCTAAACTTTTTAATCTTATCTATTGCTCCCTGGATTCTAGAAGCATAGTCTTCTTAAAACTTTTGTCTTGAGGGGAGGGTGTAGCTCAGTGGTAGAGTGCATGCTTAGTGTGCACAGGTGCTGGAGTCAGCCCCTAGTACATCCATTAAAAATAAATAAATAACATAATCACCCACCCAAACGAACAAACAATAAAATATTTTTTAAAATATAATTTTGTTTTTATAACTTCAATATATGGAATCCTTGTGGGTGTGTAAATGCTGGTTTCTTCATGTGGCTTTTAATTTTATATTTTGTGCTGGATATTATAAAACTGTAGAAATAGTTTGATGTCAAGGTTAGTGTTTGCTCCCTCCAGAGAGAATTTATTTGTACATCTACCAGGAGTCTGGGTGAACTAGCAATATAGTATCATCTTACTCCACATTTAGAATGGAGAGAATCTGGGGGTGATCTGCCAGAAAAGGGGAAGTCCTGTCTACTTCCTGTGTGTCCTTACTGTCAGGGTGCAGTTTTTCAGGATTTCACCACACCATAAGGGCTTTAACTGATGTCCATCCACCTTGCCCCGCCAAAATCCTTGGTAGGCCTGAACTTCCAGTGCCTGGACCCCTAAACTTTAAAGGGCCATTGAAAGCACTGCATAGCCTTTCAGCTACCCCCGCCAGAATCAGCAAATGATCCAGAGAGGGCAAAAGTACTGAGTATTGTGTTCACCTCCCTGGGTTTTTGTCCTCTCTTGTATCCTGGCTTAGTAATGCTTTTCTTTTTTGTTAGCTTATGGATTAATGCATTAAATTTTTACTGTTAAACGAAAATCTTCGTCGCAGCTTGTAGACAACAGTTGGCATTTATGATATATGAAAACATTAATTTGGAATTAATGATACTGTGTTACTGCCTTAGTACACGTTCAGTATTATTTTTCCTTTAGGGTCTCTATCTTGATAGAAATCTTGTTTTTAACTTTCATTTATTTTGAAATCTCTCTCTTCCTGAAAGAAGAAAACACAGTGCTTATAGAAGTAAAAGAAAACCCTGAAGAGGAGGAGGAGGAGGAAGAGGAGGAGGAGGAGGAAGAAGAGAGTGAAGAGGAAGAGGAAGAAGAAGGAGAAAGTGAAGGCAGTGACGGTGATGACGAGGATGAAAAGGTGTCCGATGAGAAGGATGCGGGGAAAACATTAGAGAAAAAGCCAAGTAAAGAAATGAGCTCAGAATCTGAGTATGACTCTGATGATGACCGAACTAAAGAGGAACGGGCTTACGACAAAGCAAAACGGAGGATTGAGGTATTTATCTGTCCCTTTTGCTTCACCCCTTTCCTCTCCACTCCTCCTCTCATAGTTAAAACTATATGACTAAAGGCTTTTGATGATGAGCAGTTTTAAAACACAGTCTCAGAGTGGTATCTTTGTCCATCTTTGTAATGTTGAGACGTTAGAGGTCTTTGACACTGGTCTCCCCTGGGACCTCACTCCCTTACCCAAGTCAGAATGGTGATTGCTTCATCACTTTTTTCTTGTTTTCTTCAAACTTTAATGTGCTCTTTGAGTGATGGTTTATAGGTATGCAGAGGCATTCTGAGCTTACACCCTCTAGTTATAAACATTAGTTGGGTGTTTGCCTTATATATTTAGGTTCGTCAGTCATAAGGCACCTTGCTCACTTCAGTTGTTTAAATCTTGTGGGTTAACGAGACTTCTGTTCAGTAAAGTTCACGTACCTCACAGGCTCAATGTGTTTTTCCTACTTAATGTAGTAGACTTAACTTCAAGAGAAACTTTTCATAATTATGTCAGCTTAGCATAAATAATACACTACAAACCACTTTAGTTTACTTGAGGATACTAAACTATTTTAAAGCTGAAAACTTTTTAGCTTTTCTTTTCTTAATCTTTTCAAGTATAATTCTAGTTTTCAATTTTTTGTTTTAATACTTATGTATTAAAAGTATTGACTTTTCCTTCTGTAAAGTCTAAAAAGGAGTATATTTTCTGAATTTCTAAAGGACTAAGGAGGTCTGTTGTTAAAAATTGGGATTTCTCAACCCTGGCTCTGTTGACATTTTGGAGCCAGATAATTCTTTGTTGTGGGGTCGGGGGGGGGTCTGTCCTCTTCATTTTAGGATGTTGAGCAGTACCTCTGGCCTCCACCCGCTACATGTCAGTAGTATTCCCCTCCCTTCTCCTTGCTGTGACTCTGCTTCTTCCCACAGTACCTACTCAGCCGACTCCCTTGCCCTGTACCTCTCTGTGAGAGACAGTTTGTATACTGTGTTTGATGACTTAAAAACAAAATGGGTGTAAAGCATTAAGTAAAAATTCCCTGTTATCTCATCCCCCTGTGAGGTGACAAGAATAAGAACTTGTTAGTGGATCTGGGTATGAGCTTCAAGTTTTTAAAGTTTTTAATTAAAAATTAGGTAATAAATTTGTGGATGCATACTATTTTTTCCCACTTAATAGTATGCTGTGGCCTTGTTAGCTCAACAATTTTTAAACAGTTTTGTTAAGATATGATTTATATACCATAAAATTGACCCATTTTAATTGTACAAACTCAGTGACAGTTTGTAAATTTAGAGTTTTGCAACTATCACCGCAACTCAACTTTAGAATATTTTCACCACCCCAGGGAGATCCCTTGTGCCAATTTGCAGTCATTCCCCATTTCTAGCCCCAGCCAGCTGCTAATCTATTTTCCCTCTATTTTCCAGAGCTGTCTTCTCTGCAAATCTCATTTAAACACAATCATATGGCACGTGATCTCTTGTGTCTAGCTTATTTTACTTAAGCGTGGTCATCTGTGTAGTAGCTCTATCAGTATTTTGTTCCTTTTTACCAGTAAGTAGTGTTTTTTTGTATAAATTACCACTTTTTTTTATTATTCATTCACCATTTAAAGGAGATTTGAGTTCTTTCCACTTTTTGGCTGTTGTGAGTGGTGCTCTTAGAAACATTTCTCATGTGAGACTTTGCATGGAAATGTGTCTTCATTTCCTTTAGATATATTCCTAGGAGTGAAATTGCTGGATCATGTGGTAAATTTGTGTTGAACTTTTTCAGAAACTACTACACTGGTTTTCAGAGTGGCTGCACAAGTATAGATTCCTACCAGTTGATGGTTTTACCTTCTCTTCATCCTCACTAATACTTATTATTGCCTGTCTTCTCCATTATAAACATTTTAGGGGATGTGAAGTAATATATCTTATTGTGGTTTTAATTTGCATTTCCATCATGTTGAGCATTTCTTCGTGTATTTATTGGCCATTTCTATAATCTTCATTGGTGAAACATCTGTTCAAATTTTTGTCTGTTTTTAATTTTGTAATTTGTCTTTATTATTGAGTTGAAAGAGTTCTTTTCACTTTTTAATAGTTTCTTCTGAAGTGCATACATTTTTAATTTCATAACATCTGGTTTATTAAACTTTTTTTTAGTAGAGCCTGCTTCTGGTGATGTACTGAAGAAATCTTTGCCTAATCCAAGGCCATGAGTATTTTGTCCTATATTTTCTTTTTAAAAATGTATACTTTTCATTCCTAGTATCTTTAGTGCTGTGATCTAAGATAATTTTTATGTATGATGTAAGGGGCTAAAGTCATTTTTTTAAAAGAATTTTTAACCAGCATCACTGAAAGACGACTACTCCCCCATTGCCTTGTTATTGTTGGCAAATCAAGTGGTCTGAAATGTGATGGCTTATTTTTGGACTCTGAGTTCTGTTTGTTTCGTCTGTTTATCTGTTCTTAAACCAGTACCGCACTGTGTTGGTTACTATAGTTTTACAGTAAGTTTCGAAATTGGGAAATGTAAGTCTTCCAACGTTGTTTTTCCTTTTTAACAGTGTTTTGGCTCTCCTAGGTTACTTGCTTTTCCATACAAACTTTAGGGTTAGCTTGTCAGTTTCTGCGAAAAGTCTCCTCAGGCTTTGATTGAGATTGCATTGAATCTGTAGATCAGTTTTAGCGAGAATTTCCACCTTATTAATATTGAGTCTTCTAACCCATGGAAATAGTCTGTCTCTCCATTTATTTAGATCCTTTAAAATTTCTTCCAGCAATATTTTGTAGTTTTCAGTGTACAAGATTTGTAAGTCTTTTGTTAAATTTATTGCTAAGTGTATTTATTGTTTTTGATTCTGTAGTGAATGGGGTCACTTTATTTAATCTTCCATTGTTAGTATGAAGAAATGCAGTTGGTTTTTATAGATTGATCTTGTATCCTGCAACTGTAGTGAAATTTTTTTGTTCCAGTAATTTTTCATGGATTGCTTAGAATTTTCTGTAATCAGTGTCATGTCATCTATCAAAGACAATTTAATTCTTCTTTTCCAATCTCATTACTGCTTATTTCTTTTCCTTCTTTTTTTTTTTTTGCATGATTTCCCTGGCTAGAACAATACATTGTTGAATAGGACTGTTAAGAACAGGCATACACGCTTTGTTCCCGATATTTGGGGGAAAACATTCAGATTTTCACCATTAACTATGATGTTAGCAGTGGGTTTGTTTGTTTTATAGATGACCCTTTATCAATGTGAGGAAGTTCCCTTTTCCTAGTTTGTTGAGAATTTCTGTTGATGAGTAGGTGTGGATACTTTTTGTTTATCTATTGAGTTGGGCTCCCCCCCATTTTTGTATTAATGTTTGAGGTATTAATTGATACTCAACCAACCGTTCATTCTTGGAATAAATCCTACTTGACTATGGTATATAATCCTCTTTCTGTGTTACTGGATTTCGTTTGTAATGTTTTGTTGAGGACTTTGTGACCTATACCCATGAAGTATATTGATCAGTAGCTTTGTTATGATGTGTTTCGCTGGCTTTGGTGTCAGGTTAATATTAGCCTCCTAGGATTATCTGAGAAGTGCTCTGTTTTCTGTACGAGTTTGTGAAGGATTATATTATTTCCTATTTTAAATGTCAAAATTTACTAGTAAGGCTTTTTTTTATGGCAGGATTTTAAAATTACTAATTCAGTTTCTTGTTTTGTTACTTATTTATATTTCCTTTTTCCTCTTGAGTCTTCTCAGTCATTGTTGTCTTTCTAATAATTACTGTGATAATTGATTTTTTATTCTGTTCTTTATTATTTTATGTTTAGTTTGAGTTTAGTTTCCTCTTTTTTTGCTAATTTCTTAAGTTGACAGCTTAGCTTATTGATTTGAGACCTTTCCTCTTTTCTTCATATCATACAAGCATTTACAGTTACAGATTTTCCTCCAAGTATGCTTAGCTGCATCCCATGAATTTTTTTTTTTTGGTTTTCATTCTGCTCAAAACATTTTCTAATTTTCCTTTTACTATTTCTTCTTTGACCTGTGCATTATTTAGAAGTATATTGTTATAATTTATAAATTTTGTGGATTTTCCTTATCTTTCTTCTGTTAATTCTAAATTCTGACCATTGTGGTCAGAGAACATACTTTGTATAATTCCTGTCATTTTTAAATAATTAAGATTTTTTTTATTCCTCACATTAGACCTCTTCCTGAAAGTGTTTCTTGTGCACTTAGGAAGAATGTGGATTCTGCTGTTGGTGGATTTGGTGTTCAGTTAGGTCAGTTTGGTTAATAGTGTTGTTCACATTTTCTATACACTTTCTCTTTTTATATGTAGCTTTTCTATCCATTATTGAGATTGGGCTATTGAAGTTCCAGAATTTATTGTTGAATTGTATTTCTCCCCTCAGGGTTTTCTGTTTTATTTTCATGTATTTGGGAGCTTTGTTAAGTACATATGTATTTATACTTGTTACATCTTCTTGAGGGTATAGCTGTGTCTCTCTTTAATAACATTTTTTGTCTGACATTCATATAGCCACATCATCCCTCATGGTTACCATTTGCATGGTGTCTTTTTCAGTTTATGTCTGTGTTTTTTAATACAAAGTGTGTCTCTTATTGACAGTGTGCACTTGAATCTTGCTGTTTTATCCAGTTATACAATCTGCTTTTAAGAGTATTTAATTGATTCACATTTAAAATTATTATGGATGTCGTTGGATTTTCTCTTTTTGCTATTTGTTTTCTACATATTGCATGTCTTTTTTTTAAGTTATTTTCTTCATAGTTGCTCTAGGCATGATAGTTATGTATCTTATCTTCTCATTTATATTATTAGTAACTTAATTCTAGTAAAATACAGAGATTTTGTTCTAGTATAGATTCATCTCTTTCCTTTATACTGTCTATTGTTATATATATTGTTTATGCAGGTTATAAACCCAGTAATGCAGTGGTGTTATTAGTGTCTTATTTGATCTTATATTTTTAAAGGAATTAAGAGAAGAAAGGAGAAAAATATATTTATAGTCTTTGATACTAACCAAAATATTAACATTTCTGGTGTTCCTCATTTCTTCCTATGAATTTGAGTTTCTATTGGTGTCATTTCTTTGCTGTAATGTAGCTGCAGTCCCTTCCTCGCCGTGCCTTTGTGCTCTTTGTCATATTTGTTACATCTTTATGTGTTACAAGCCCAGCCATACAATTTTAGAATTATTATTTGTAAAGTTATCTTTTAAATCAGCCTTTAAGAGAAGAAAACAGGAAAAGATACGTTTTTACTGCCTTTTATATTTACCTATATAACCATCTTTACCATTGCTCCTTTTTCTTTCCTGTGGCTTTTAGTTACCATCCTGTGGTGTCACTTCCAGCCTGCTAAACTTGCTGTGATATTTCTTCTCATGCTAATCTTCTAGCAGTGAATTCTCCATCTTTTTAAATCTGGGAGTTGTTTGTTTCATCTTTGTTTTTTTAAAGATAACATTGCTGCATGTAGAATTCTTGCATAACAGTTTTTTCTCCTGTTTAGTCCTTTGAGTATATTATTTCATTGCTTTTGGCCTCCGCTGTTTGTGATTCAAATTAAACTTAATCTTATTTGGGTTCCCTTGTACACAGTGAGTGATTTTTCTCTTGCTGTCAAGATTTTCTTTTTGATCTTGGCTTTTAACAGTTTAATTAGAATACTATGTCTTGATGTGGATTTTTTTGTGTTTATCCTACTTGGAGTTTATTGAGTTATTTTAAGGTGTATAGATTAATGTTTTTCATCAAATTTTGAAAGTTTTCTGCCGTTATTTCTTCAGATATTCTTTCTGCCTATGTCTCTGTGTTCTCCTGGAACTCCGTTGGTGCACTTGAGGGTGTCCCACAGCTCTCTTGAGACTCTGTTCATTTTCCTTCATTCTTTATTTTCATTGTTCAACCTGTATTATTTCTGTTAATCTATCCTTAAGTACTTTGATTCTTCTGCCATGTTTAAGCTGCTGTCAAGCCCCTTTGGTATATTTTTTAATTTGTTACTGAACTTTTTTAACTCTAGAGTTTGTGTGTTTTTTAAAAAATAATTATTTGTTTCCATTTATTTATGTCCTCTTTTGATGGAGTCATCATCACACTTCATTTCTTTGAACATAATTCCCTGTTTTGTCTACTAAGTCCGAAATCTGAGTCCCTCAGAAATAGTTTCTGTTGACCACCTTGAATTCTGTTGGCCCCTACAAATGTGATGGTTTTGGTTGTTTTTGTTTATTTGCTAGTGAATCACGTGGACTAACTAATTCTGTGGTGTCTTTTGCTTCTGTCTTATGGAACTGTTGATGGCTCGTCTCGGTTTTGTTTGTTAGTTTTTGTTTTTTAAATTCTTGTTTTTATTTTTACGCCTAGCTTCCTAGGGCTTTCCCCTGAGTCAGTTTGTCTCAGTGTCAGCCAAGTGATTTGTCAGTGGCTGTGCTTAAACACCTTGAGGCAGTAAGGCTTCTGCTGTTTGCCAGTGGATCTGACAGCTTACTAGTCACTCTGGGTTTTACTTTATGCATTCACAAGATCTCTTGTTGAGGCAGGAACGAGTTACTCAGTAAGGACCTCTTTGGTCTCTTCTGACAGCCTTCCAAGGAACACAGCCTTCTGGACCACCAGAGATACGTAGGATCTTACCAAAGCCTACGTTGGCTGTCTTGTGCCACAGACCTCCTGTTAAATTTCTGACTGATCTCCCAGGTTATCTCTTGCCCCATCAGTATCAAGACCTCAGTCTGGTTGTGATTTTAGTCTTATCTCTTTATTTGCCATTGGGATCACTCTTGGTTTAATAGTGCCCTGAGATGTGAGATCCCCTGTCCTTGTCTGATCACTTCTACCCATGGAATGTGGGAGGAAAAGGAGTGTGATGGAGCCACTCTCCTCTCAAACTCCACAGGCTTCTATTGCTCTTACAAACAGTCAGTAAATATTTAATTTCTTGAATTAAATATTTTTCATTTTGTTATATACTTTTGGCCAGTTTCTAGAATCTTTAAGTGGTTGTTTTGGCTGTTTCGTCCAGTTTCATATTTTCTTTTGGGGAGAGGATTTCTTAAGCTCCTCATCCCATTGTTTAAGAAGGCCTGTTTCAACACCTTTAAGAGCTCCATACTGTATTCCGTTTTATAGGAGGAGCCTAATTTAACTTTGGATCAGTCTGCTTGGGCTGCCATAAAATACTATAGACTGGGAGGCTTAAACAACAGAAATTTATTTTCTGACAGTTCTCGAGGCTGGAAGTTGAAGATAAAAGAGCTTGCAGGGTGGTTTTCTGGTGAGAACTTCTTCCTGGCTTGCAGATGGCCACTTTACCCCTGAATCCTCACGTGGTCTTTCCCTGTAAGTGCTCAGAGAGAAAATTTTTGATTTCTCTTTCTCTTATAAGCACACCAGCCCTATTGGATTAGGGCTCCACCCCTAGGGCCTCATTTAACTGTTCCATTACCTCCTTAAAATCCCTATCTCTAAATAAGACACTGGGAGTTAGGGCTTCAGTGTATGAATTTGAAAGAGATACAGTTCAGTCCTTAACAAACTTCATGGTTCTGAAACCTTGCTACATACTATAATTTTCTGACATTCATCCCAGACTTCCTGAGAAAGAATCTCCATTGTGGAGAGAGGTCTCTACCTCCACGATTCTGTGCAACCAGGTAAGCAGCTCTGGGGCTTAGGAGACACTCATTAAGAAACCCTCCACTGAAGAAGCTTAAATGTTTACTAGTTTATGCTATTATGAATAGCACTCTAGTGAACAAATACTGTTGTACCTGAGCGTCTGTGTATACTTGTCTTGCCATTGCTTCAGGGCAGTTCGTGGAGGTAGGATTTCTGAGTCAGTGTCTGTGTACTACATTGCCCTTCAGAAAATCCCAGCCGTCCGCCAAGTGTGGGAGAGAAAGGCAGGTTTCGAGCATCTCAAGTCCTAATTAACTAAGGTCATGATGTTTGCTTCTGAGTCATACATATTGTGAGTCTGTTGTGTAGTACTCTTTGCTAGTAAATACTTACGTTTTTCACTTTCGACATTCCAAAAACTTTTCTCATTACAGTTTCTATAGAAAGATTCAATGTCTAGGGGTAGAAATGAGTGAGTTCTTATAAAAATTGTTTTTAGGTGGAAAATGCTTTTGTAAATGACAGTATTTCAGAGTTTCAAATGAAAGTCTTAATCCCATTTGAATGCCAGCTTTAGTCTTTACTTGAAAGGGTGTCATTTTAAGAGGAACTTCTGGCTTAGGTGTTTTGGTTTTTTTTCCCCCCCCTCAGAAAGCTGAAGTATTTAGAAGTAAATGGTACAGAGAAACACACTGTAGTTCAAGGACAAACTTTCTCTTGCTTAGTGGTACCTTAGGAAGGTAGGAAAAGTCATTTGGATGTCTTAGGCTGAGGCTTACAGAAACCCTTTCCTAACTGAAAGGTTTTGTGTCATTTATACACTGGACGAAGTTTTGAAATAAACTGCTTTAAACTTTTTAAACAATTCTTAAGTACTAATGACATTTTTTGAATGCCAAATATACCTCTTTTACTGTAAACCCCCACTTAAGTTAGAGGCTGTACTGTATAGTAAGTGTGACAAAAAGATCAATTCCTTTTCCATCCATTATATCCCATTAAATTAACTGTGGGAAAAGTGTTCAGAGTTTGAGCCCAAACTTTACACCATTCTTATTCATAATTAATAGTGCTTCTCTGAAGTCTGTTCTGAACAGGTGTCTCCTTATCCAAAGGTTGTACAGTTCACATTTTAAAATACAATTACGTAGTTAAATCAACAGACAGCTTGGATACAGGTTGTGGCATTCTCTTGCAAAGGCAAAATAATTTAAAGGAAAATGATAGGGGTTGAGATATATTTAATTTTGTGTTTGTTTTTTTTTCCCATTCCTAGAAACGGCGACTTGAACATAGTAAAAACGTAAATATGGAAAAGCTAAGAGCTCCAATTATCTGTGTACTTGGACATGTGGACACAGGGAAGACAAAAATTCTAGATAAAGTAAGAAATTTTGGATGAAGGTTTGAGATTTGCAGATACTAATTACTATGTATAAATAGATGAACAACAAATTTATACTCTAAAGCACAGGAAACTATGTTCAGTGTCTTGTAGTAACCTGTAATGAAAAAGAATATGAAAAGGAATGTATGTATGTATATGTATGACTGAACTATTATGCTGTACACCAGAAATTGACATGTTGTAAATTGACTATACTACAACTAAAATGTTTTTAAAAAAATTAAATTAAAAAAAATTGGATGCATTGATATATAACTTTTTGAATAAGCGAATGATACTTGATAAAAAGCTAATAGAAACCATAGCACACATAGGCAGTTGTGATTACAGTAAATAAGTAGCTGTTGTCTTAATTGCTTCTGCTTCTTGCTACATTGGCAAGTTCTAATCTGAATCTGCTGTCTTATCCCAGCTCCGTCACACGCATGTGCAAGATGGTGAAGCAGGTGGTATCACGCAGCAAATTGGTGCCACCAATGTTCCTCTTGAAGCTATTAATGAACAAACTAGGATGATTAAAAATGTAAGTACACTGTATTTCATGTGTTTTCATCTCTAACAAAAATTAAGGCGTGAACTATTTCAAACATAGAAAAAAGAACGGGATAGTGCAGCAGACCCATATGCTTATTACCATTTATCATTAGCGTGTGCTGTTTTACTTCAGATCCCTTTTTTAAAGCGAGAAAACATTAACTGTTGAGGAGACCTCACATTCCATTTCCTTCCCGCTTATGCCAAGAGCAGCCACTATTCTGAACTTATAATATGCCATTTCCCTCTGTGTTCTAATAACACTTTTACCATAGCTTTATATTTTCCATACCATTATATTCCATACCATATTTACCAGTTGCCAGAACTTGAAATCTGGTATTATTTTAGAACATAGTTAAAAAAAAAATACAAACACAATTTTTATTAGGCCTGTATTAAGTTTCTCAGGGTAACCTTTATATGACAATTAGAATTATATTGTTTGTATTGCAGTGAAGTGGAAATAATTATGAATTTTGATTTAAGACAACCAGAATGCATATTGGAAATGTTTTACATTTGAGTCATTCTGATCTAGATCACTAGATAAGATTTTGGAAAATCATTTGAAGATTGACAAAAGTACAGATAAAGTAAAAAAAGTTTTCTGTGTGTGTGAGAGAGATTTGTTGGTCAGTGCTACTTTTTGGATTAAAAGAGAATGTTCATATCTGGCCTGTTGTGATATTGTTTCCATTCACTTGTGTACTTTTGTCCAGAAAATCAAGGGTTTATGATATTATTTGAATAAAGCAGGATATAAAATTATGATTCAATATTTTAAGTCGATTTGGGAAATTTTCTTTAAAACATACTTCAGGGTATTTTTCAGAGTTTAGAATTGCTTTAAAATTGGACCAGATAAATTTTCCGGATTCTGAGAACTGCTTCTTGTATGTCGGTTTTCTGTAGCTGATCACCCTCAGGTGACTGCTCTGCCATTTGTCACTGACTAATAATCTCAAATTTAGACTACATCGTAGTTATATGACTTTCACAAAGGGAATATTTTCTCATTTCAGTTTTTTCTTGCAAAACTCCATTTGACATTAATGAAAATATTAACTGTTGTGCTTTGTTGGTTGACTCACTGACTGTTTTAAAACTGTTCATTTGGAAAAGGAAGTGGTGATATTTGGGAGTTTTCAGAGCAGAATACAACTGTTTTGCAAAGAAGCTTTTGTTTTGGCTTTGCTGAGCTCTCACTTCTCCCCGCCTTTTCTAGTTTGATAGAGAGAACGTGCGGATTCCAGGGATGCTGATTATTGACACTCCTGGGCATGAGTCTTTCAGGTGAGAGTGACTTGCATCTTCTGTCAGCAAGCAGACTGCTTGAAACCACGCAGGCCAAAACGTTCGGTGACTCAGGTGTCCTAACCAGTCACAAGTCTTTGAGCACTGTTTTGAGATCTGTGGTCTGCAAACTACCAGTCCTCATCTGTGCCTTGCTGATTCAGTAGTATTTTATTTAGGTACTTGTTTTTTAATAGAAGTCTTTTCCACTCTGAAAGGGCAAATCCTAATACATACCTGGTCTATCTCCTATGAAACCCATTACACGTGGAATTTTATCCTGTTGCCTCTTGGCCGTGTTCATTAGCGCAAAAAACTTGGTCAGTAAAATTGACAGAAATAATGGAATAACTTCTGGAACTAAGTCATTTCAACTGCTGTCAGTTCACTGTCAGATAAGCATTTTGGCAAGTTAAGGGCTAATGGCACTTGTATTTAATGCATGTACTTCATTTTGTTCTTTTTGTTTAGGTTTTACAAAGAAATTAAGTTTCTTTATGTGAAAGTGTAAATTTCAAGATTTCTGTTAATGCATCTTTTCCCTCTTTTCCAATAGTAATCTGAGAAACAGAGGAAGCTCTCTTTGTGATATTGCCATTTTAGTTGTTGATATTATGCATGGTTTGGAGCCCCAGACAATTGAATCTATCAACCTTCTCAAATCTAAAAAATGTCCCTTTATCGTTGCACTCAATAAGGTAAGCTCTTCATCTGAAAACGTAAATCCTGAAAATATACTTCTTAATTTTTTGTGGTTAAAAAAATATAACTTTCATTTAAGAAAATGCACTCCTGCTAAGTGAACAGTTCAGTGTATGTTGACCAATTTAAGTGCACACATAACCACCACCATCTAGAATATAGACGTACCTCCATATTTCCAGAATGTTCCCTTACGTTGTTTTGCAGTCATTGTGCCCCTCTGCAACCCCAGACACACACCGGCCTCTTTTGTCACTAGTTTTGCCTGTTTTATAATTTCATATTAATGAAATTATATAGTGCATAATCTTTTGAGTCTGGCATTTTTCACTGTTCACATAATTACAGATTTATCCATGTTGTTGTGTACCTCACAGATTGTTCCTTTTTAACTGAGTAATTTGTTATCTGGATGATACCACACTTCATCCATTTTAACTGTTGAAGGACTTTTGGATTGATTTCAATTTTAGGTTATTAATGAAGCAGCTGTGAACATTTCTACACAAATCTTTGTGTACACATTTGTTTTCCATTACTTTTAGTAAATATCTTGGAATAAAATTGCTGGATAATATGGTAGTTTTATGTTCAGCTCTGAGAACATGATACACTTTTTCAGGGAGGTTGTACCATTTTACATTTATAAATCGGCAATTTGTAAGAGTTCCAGTTTATGCATATTCTTGCCAGCACTTAATCCTACCTATAGCCATTCTGATAAATGTGTAGTTCCAAATTATTGTTTAATTTGCATTTCCATGATGTCTAATAGCATCAAACATCTTTTCGTGTGCTCATTTGCTGCCATCTCTGTGTGTCTATGAAGTATCTGTTCAAAATCCATTGCTCATTTTTTATTAGATTTGTTGTCTTGCTGAGTTTAGGAGTTCTTTGTATATTGTTGTTATAAATCCTTTGTCAGTTGTGTGTATTGCAGATACATTCTTGTAGTCAAGGACTTTTTTTTCTCTTAATCTATTTTGAAGATCAGAAATTTCTAATTTTGATGAAATCAATTGATGAGAATTTTTTAAATAATCTCTTTCTTCTGTGTAAGTAATCTTTTCCCACTCCAAGTTAATGAAACCTTTCTCTGATGTTTATAGATATTTAACATTTAGATCTGTGATGTTTTTAAGTTAACTTTTGTGTTTTAAGTTAAATGGTGTAAAGTAGCATCAAGGTTCACTTTTTTCCAAATGAATATCCACTTCAGAACCCTTCGTTGGAAAGATTATACTTTCCCCTTTGAATTACTTTGGAATCCTTGTTGAAAATTAATTGACCGAGTATATTTGTGTCTGTTCTTAGTATTTATCTTCTCTTGCATTGACCTAGATGTCCACCCTTATGCCGCTGCTACCCTGTTGTAATTATTCGAGTTTCATAGTGATGTCTTGAAAGTCAGAGGTGGTTAATTTCTTCAACGTTTTATTTCTTAAAATTGTTTTGGTGATTTCAGGGTCCTTGAATTTTATATAAAGTTTAGAACCAGCTTTTTGGTTTCTGCAAAAAGCCTTCCAGGATTTTGATTGGGATTGTATTTAATCTGTAGATAAATTCTTGGAGAATGTACATTTTAACAAAACTGAGTCTTCTGACCGGTGAACATGGTGTCTGTCTCTGCGTTTGCTTAAGTCTTCTTTACTTTCTCTCGATGATATGTTACAGTTTCATTGTCCATGTTTTAGTCATATTCCTAGTATTTCATTGTTTTAATGTTACTGTAAATGGTAGTTTAAAATTTTGGATTTCTAATTGTTTCTCAGTTTTATATAAAAATACAGTTGATTTTTATATATTGACTTTTTAATCTTGTGACCTTGTTAAATTCACTGACTAGGCCTAGTAGCTGCTTTTGTAGCTCATGTGGAATTTTCTATATACATGGTTATGTTATCGGCAAATAAAAACTGGTGTACTTTTTTCCTTATTTCTGTCCTTTGTAAACTTTTTCTTCCTTATTGCACTAACAAGACCCTCTAAAACAACGTTGAATAGAGGTGATGACACACATCCTTGCTTTCTTCTCCATCTTAGGGGAAAAGTGCTCTTTCACCATTAAGTATGATGTCCGCTGTGAGTTTTCTGTAAATGCGCTTTATTAAATGAGGAAGTTCCCTTATATTCCTTGGTTGCTTAGAGTGTTTTTGTTTAAGTCTTGAATGGTTGTTGATTTTTGTCAGATGCTTATTCTGTATCTCTTGATATGTTCACATAGCTTTTCTCCTTTAATCTGTAACAGTGTGAATTACTGTTCATGGCGGGGGGCTTTACACACTTTTTATTATTAAAGCTTTATTATTTTTAGAGCACTTGAAGGTTCACAACGTAAGTGAGGGGAAGGTGCAGTTTTCTGTGTCCCCGTCTTCACACGATCCCCACCTCCCCCATTATCAACATCCTTTACTAAAGTGGGACGTTTTGTTAGAATTGATGAACCGCCATTAACACATCATCAGCACCCGATGCTCATAGTTTACAGCAGAGTTCACTCTTGATGTTTTATACACTGTGGGCTTGGACAAATACGTAACAAGTATCTCTCATCATGGTTTCATACCGAGTATTTTCACTGCCTTTAAAGTCCTCTGTGCTCTGTCTGTTCATCCTCCCACGTCCCAGCCCACATCCCACCCCGTGGCAGCCACCAATCTTTTTACTGTCTCTATCATTTTCCCTTTTCCAGAATCATAGATATTTGGGATCCTATGGTATGTGACCTTTTCAGATTGGCTTCTTTCACTTAGTAATATGCATTAAAGTTTCTTCGATGTCTTTTTGTGACTTGATAGCTCATTTCTTTTAGCACTAAATGATACTCCATTGTCTAGATGTACCACAGTTTATCCATTCACCCACTGAAGGACATCTTAGTTGTTTCCAAGTTTTGACAATTACAAATAAAGCTGCTGTAAACACTTGTGTGAAGGTTTTTGTATGGACATAAGATTTTTAACCCCTGGGTAAATACCAAGGAGCATGATGGCTGGGTAAGAGTGTTTTATAAGAAATTAGCAAACTGTCTTCCAAAGTGGCTGTATCATTTTGTATTTCCACCAGCAGCAAATGAGAGTTCCTGTTGCTGCTCATCCTCACCAGCATTTGGTTTTGTGTTTTGGAATTTGGCTGTTCTGATAGGTGTGTAGTAGTATCTTGTTTTAATTTGTATTTCCATGTGACATAAGACTTGGAACATCTCTTCACATACTTGGGGGTGAGGGGTGTAGATCAGTGGTGGAGCGCATGCTTGGCGTGCGCGAGGTCCTGGATCATCCCCTCATGCCTCCATTAAGGAGGGGAAAACTCCTTCAGACTTTTCATGTACTTATTTGCCATCTGTGTATCTTCTTTGGTGAGGTATTTGTTAAGCTCTTTGGCCCATTTTTTAATTAGATTCTGTTTACTTACTGTTGAGTTTTAAGAGTTCTTTGTATATTTTGGATACCATTCCTTTATCAGATGTGTTTTTTGCAGACCTTTTCTCCTGGTCTGTGGCTTGTCATTTCACTCTCTGTAACAGAAGAAGTTATTCATTTTAACTCAGTCCAGCTTATTGGTTCTTTCTTTAATGGATCATGCCTTTGGCATTGTGTCTAAACAGTCATCACCATAACCAAGGTCATCTGGGTTTTCTCCTGTTACCTTCTAGGTTGTTTTAGAGTTTTGTGTTGTACAGCTGAGTGATCCATTCTGAGTTAATTTCTCTGAAGGGTGTAAGGTCTGTGTCTCAATTCAGTGTTTTGCATGTGGACGTCCAGTTGTTCCAGTACCATTTGTTCTTCACTGTTGATTTTTTAAATGTTAAACTAACCTTGCATTACTTGACTAACCCTACTTTGTCATGATATTATTATATTTTTCATATGTTGCTGGATTTGATTTTCTAATTTTTTGTTGGAAGATTTTTGTGTTTGCATTCATGAGTGATTCTGGTATGTAGTTTTCTTGTATCTTTTGTCTGGTTTTGTCTGGTTTTGATATCAGAGTAATGGCCTCGTAAGATTAGTTGAGAAGTATTTCCTCTGTTTTCTGAGTTTGTAGAAATGATGTTATTTCTTTAAGTGTTTGATAGGATTCACTAGTAAAGCCATATCAGCTTGGAATTTCTTAAGTAATTTTAGATTATTTAGGTTTTTGACTTTTGTCAGTAGAGAAATTTGTGTCTTTCAAAGAAAAGTTGTTGGTTTTATTGATATTTTCTATTATTTGTCTATTTTGTATGTCATTGATTTCAGTGTTAATTTTCATCATTTCTTTCTTTCTAAATTTGTTTTCGTTTGTTCTTTTTCCAGTTTCTTAAAATGGAAACTTAGATCGTTGATTTCAGACCTTTTTTCTAATATAAGCATTTGAAGGTATGCTTAGCACTATTGAATGAGCACTGCTTAGACTTGCATTTTTATTACCATTTAGATAAGAATGTTTTCTGAGTATTTTTACTCGATATAGAATCTTCAGGTTTAAAAAATATTTTTTTCCTTCATCATCTTTGCCTTCTGGCTTTTCTCTCTGGTCATTCTTTTTCCTTGTGTATAATGTGTTTTTATTTTCCTTTGCATTTAAAACCTCCTTTTCTTTTTAAGATTTTGTCAATGAAATTATATAATAGTTTTTTTTTTTTATGTTTATTCTGCTTGAGTTTGATTTTCTTAGAAAGTTCTTGGTCATTACTTGTTCAGATACCTTTCTGCTCTCTTTTCTTACTCTTTTCTTCTGTAAGTGTTTTTGATAGAATTCTAGGACTTTTCTAGAACTTGAGTTAGATCTGTGAATGTTGTCCCCTAATGACTGACCTTTTTTCTTTCCTCTTTCTTTCTTTCTCTGTATGCTTCAGTTGGGGTAGTTTTTATTTGCTTTATCTTCTAGGTCACTAATCTTTTGCAGTATGTAATTTGCTTCAGGTCATCCAGTGACCTTTTTTAAATTTCAGAGTATATATATATTTTTTAGTTCTACAGGTACATTTTTTCCTTTAAAGTCATTGAGTGTATTTATAGTAACTTTTAAGGTCATGGTATGCTAATTATACATCTTTGTCACTCTGGGCCGGTTTCTACTTGCTGATTTTCCTTCCCAGCAGCATTCAGATTGGTCTACTTTATATTGTCACCCTAGACTGAGCCAACAGATTATGCCTTTTTGTTTTTACTGTTAAATGAATATATAGAGAAAAATTATTTATCGCCCTTTTGAGAAGTGAGAGGAAATAGATTATTTGATTAGCTAAACCAATTAAACCCTGATTTGAGCAGTAAAGCAATAAATATGGGCTAGTCTCTGAAGATAGGAAATATTGTTATTTTTCATTTTCTTTTATTTTCATATGTAATTTTCCTGGTAGTGGTTCTTGACTGTAATTAATCTTTTTTTCTGCCCACAACTTAACAAAACCATTTTGGAATTCCAGCGTATGTTTCTGTTCTTAGGATAATTGCAGGCTCTCATCGTTTGCAAAGAAGCAGCAGCCCCCTATGAGCTGGTTGGGGCTGCTGGGCAGCGTGGAACTTCAGTGGTTTCTAGCTTCGGGGGGATGCGGTTAAGCATGCGCAGGCTGTAGAGGACTTTGGGTACAAGGAAGTAGCTGAGTAACACACACTCTTCGAGATACATAATATACCTTAGGAATTTTCCGGAGCTTTTAAATGAACCTTAATTAAATTCCTGACTCTGAATGCTTTAGAGATGTTTCTTATGAAGAAAACTTCTCCAGATTGATAGGTTGTATGATTGGAAAAAGAGCCCCGACTCTGATGTGGCTGCTACTTTGAAGAAGCAGAAGAAGAACACAAAAGATGAATTTGAGGAGCGAGCAAAGGCTATTATTGTGGAGTTTGCACAGCAGGTAAGAAGGCTTCCCCTTCTTTATGAAGAGACCATCTCACAGAATTTTTTTTTCCATTTTCTTTATAATTAAGCCAGCATTTTCATTAAATACTGGTCCTGTTCCCCTGTTAATGGCAATGGGCATTTTTTTCCCTTCTCCTTTTTCCTTTTTAAGTCAGAAAGCTGATGTTTCAGAGACCTCTTTGTGTTCTGATTTTTTAAATTTTAAAAACCAAGTTGACCTGGAAAGAAACTGCATTTCTGTGATGTAACTAGTCCCTGCAGGGCGTGCAGGGCCTTTCACTGAGTGTTTAAACGCAGGGATTCAGAATGGAGAGCCGGCGCGTCCAGCTTCTCACCAGTCACTCTGGGTGCCTCCTTCCACGCCTGGGCCTTTTGGAATGACTTTGCTTTTTTGTGTCTCTAGGGGCTGAACGCAGCTTTGTTTTATGAGAATAAAGACCCCCGCACTTTTGTGTCCTTGGTACCTACCTCTGCTCACACTGGGGATGGCATGGGAAGTCTGATCTACCTTCTTGTTGAGTTAACACAGACCATGTTGAGCAAGAGACTGGCACAGTGTGAGGAGCTGAGAGCCCAGGTGATGGAGGTAATGGTCAGCTTTTCAGTTTATTGTCCCCTCTCTGCCTTTCAAACAGGGTTCTTGTGGGGGATGTTGACTACTTTAGGACTAATCAGCATGGTGCATTGAAGCATACATTTCACCCCCTTTGCAATAATGTCTCTTAGGTAAAGGCTCTCCCAGGAATGGGCACTACTATAGATGTAATATTGATCAATGGACGTTTGAAAGAAGGAGATACAATTATTGTTCCTGGAGTAGAAGGTCCCATTGTAACTCAGATCCGAGGCCTCCTGTTACCTCCTCCTATGAAGGAATTACGAGTGAAGGTAGGTCAAGGTGGTGAGTGTTGGCGTGTGGGCCCTTGTACAGTGTGTAAAAGTTCTGCTGAGGTCACTTCCTGTCTTTGAGAATCACCTGTCTTAATACACAACACATCCCCTTCACTCGTATCTTAGGTGTCCTCATACAGCAAGGACCTTCCATCAGACGTAAAAATCAAAATGCATTGTTTTGGTTCTACATTGCTAACTGGTTTTTCATTAACATTTTTGATTTTAAAATAAAGGTACAAAAAGTACACAGAATATAGATGAAAAGTTTAACAAATTTTTAGGAGGCAAAGGACTAGACCAAGAATCAGAACGCTGTAGACGTCCCTGAAGCCGCTGTGTGCCGCCATCTGAGTTCCCTCGCCTCCCTGTAAAAGTTAACCGTGCTTCCATTTTTAGCATAGTGGCTTGCCCTTTTTTTTTTTTTCCTAAAATACTTCAGAGTACACCCCTAAAAAATGTGTATGGACTTTACATAAATGGAGTCATTTCAGTGTGTTCCTTTGTATCCAGCTTCTAATTATTTTCAGATATATCCGTCTTTCATTTAGCTGTAGGTAGTTCATTTTTGTCTTGTGTAGTACTCCATTGCATGACGATGTCCTGGTGTATTTATCTGTTGTCCTCTTGATGGAAGAGTGTGGGCATCTCCAGTTTCTCCAGTTGTCTTTCCTCCTGGTGCGGTTGTGCCAGTGTCTAAAGGGTACGTGCCTAGGAGTGACCTGCGGTGGCACCACTTAGCTTAGCTCCAGTTTTCTAGGTGATGCCACCGTGTTGTCCCTAGTGAGTGTAACAGGTGATGCCTTCCAGCTGTGTTATTTTAGAGTTTTCATTATTTCACATCTTCGTCAACTTTTTTGATGCTATCAGATTTTTAAAAACTTCCCATTCTGGTGGGTGTGTAGCTCATTGCTATTTCAGTTGGCACTTGCCCAACTGAAATACGGTTGATCATTGTATGTTTCTTAGCCATTTAAATTTTCTCCTTTGTGAAATGCCCCTTGGTCTCCGGCATTGTTTCTCTTCACTGTAGATTTATAGGAGTTGCTTATAGAGTCCAGATACTGCTCTGTTCCTGGTTTGTACATATTGCAGCATCTTCTGCTCTGTGGCTTGTCTTTTTACTCATTCTGTGGTGTCTTGAGGAACAGACGTACTTAACTTTAACGTTGAATTTGTCCGTCTTTCTCTTTGTGTTCATTGCTTTTTGTGTCTAAGAACTCTTTCCCTATCCCAAAGTCATGAAAATAATGTCTGACATCATCTCCTACCACTGCACACTTTTCAGATAAATCTGGTAACAAGTGTTTTGATCTCTGTAGAACCAATATGAAAAGCATAAAGAGGTGGAAGCAGCTCAGGGGGTGAAGATTCTCGGAAAAGATCTGGAAAAAACACTGGCTGGTTTACCCCTCCTGGTAGCTTATAAAGAAGATGAAATCCCTGTTCTTAAAGTAGGTTATTTTAATTTGTTTCCCTTCTAGGGTATTTTGAGTTGTGCTGTGTGGGCAAATGCAGGAGTGATGAACAAAACGGGCACCTTTGTCTTCGTGAAGCCTTGTGTGGTGGCCTCTTAGCAAACAGTTGCTTCTGAATGACTTCAGTTTGTATAATCATAAATTGGCATAAATGATAATTACGTACATTAAAATTCTAAAACACATTTTAGTTAAGTAAAAAATGAATCAGAAGCTAGAAGTTATTCATGAGTTTTTTTAGATACTGAGATGCGTAGACAGAAAAAAACCAAACAAACCTCACTGGGTTCTAGGAGTCCACTGAGAGCCTGTCTGCTGTTCTCAGGAACAGGTGGCACACTTGAGCCCAGCGGAATGTTGGAAAAGCAAGTGTTGAGCCGTACTTACAGTATTCACTTGCCAAAGAGATACGTGCCACTGTCGCAGCACCTGGCTCATGTGGGGTGCTGGGGTTCTGCCTGGCCCTCCCTAAGCCTCAATTTCATATTTTCAGATGATCATTTAGTCAAGAAGAGAAGTGCAGTTTAATTCTGGGCTGCTGTGATACATTGATAACCTTGTCAAATGTAATTTCTTTTCAAGGATGAACTGATCCACGAATTAAAGCAGACACTAAATGCTATCAAATTAGAAGAGAAGGGAGTCTATGTCCAGGCTTCTACACTGGGGTCTTTGGAAGCTCTACTTGAATTTCTGAAAACATCGGAAGTACCCGTAAGTAATCAGTTGTACCCAGCTCCACAGGAGTCAGTAGGCAGGGTTTGTGCTGTTCCTGCTCCCTGAAGCAGGCAGTTGAACTGGGAAACTCCCTTTTTCCAGTATGCAGGAATTAACATTGGCCCAGTCCATAAAAAAGATGTTATGAAGGCTTCAGTCATGTTGGAACATGATCCTCAGTAAGTAATCTCTCTTCTGCTCCGAAGGCTTTCATATTGCCTACCTGTTTTCTTAGAACTGCCCTTTGTGATGTGGTCTGTATTTCATTGAATGATTTTTGATGTGTTTTAACCTTTCAGGTATGCAGTAATTTTGGCCTTTGATGTGAGAATTGAACGAGATGCACAGGAAATGGCTGATAGTTTAGGAGTTAGAATTTTTAGTGCAGAAATTATTTATCATTTATTTGATGCCTTTACGAAATATAGACAAGACTACAAGAAACAGAAACAAGAAGAATTTAAGTAAGTTGGTGACTTTACCTACTTTGGGTCTTTGGTAATAAGCTGCTTATTGAGGATTACCAAGTACCCGACAGGGGTGAGACAGCAGGAGCGCGGTGTTTGCTCATCTGCAGGAGGGAGGCCACATCCTCAGTTAGTGTGCTGTGTATAAACCACAGGTTCTGCCACCAGGGACATTCCAGCAGTGTCACCAAGTCCCAAGTCTTCTCTGTGCATTTTTGTTTATTTTTTAATTTTCAGTTTGGCAGACCTAGGTTTTATCAATGGGGGAGTAGTTACTACATTTGGGGATGTTGTCTTGCTGTAGGTTCTTACCTGGGATTGCATGGAATGGGAATAATAGAACTGAAGTGTGGAAAATGAGGAAATGAATGAGGCGGGCGTCCCGTGGGAGGAATGTCATTGCCCCCAGCTCCCGGAGCATCATGTAGCTGGTACCACCGCACGTGCTCCGTGTCTCCTCCTCTCGGAGCTCGGGGGAGAGACAGGCACATAGCACATGAGAGGCTGGCTGAAGTGCTAAAAAGCAAAATAAAGCAGGGGATGGCCAGACAAGGAGAGGGAGAGTGAGTAATGGTGTGGCGCGGGCAGCTCATCTCTGGTCACTCATCCAAGTAGATCTGGCAGCGAGAAGTGAGCCGTCCCGGCGCCCGGGGGTCGTCCAGGCAGGACAGCAGTGGCCTGGCCGGCAGGGTGGGCTGTAGAGGCGGAGGCAGCCACAGCCACCCTGGGGGAGAGGGGCAGGAGTTGAGGTCAGAGAAGCTGGCAGGGCCTGTGTTGTGTAGGACCGTGGAGGCCATGGGGAGGGTCTGGAGGTGGTGGTAAGAGCCTGTCAGGAGCTCCCGTGGTCTGGGCAAGACAGACTGGAGGCTCAAACCAGAGCGACCGCAGGGAGTGATGATGGCCCATCCTGAGATGCGCTTTCACGGCAGACTGTCTGGCGGATCCAGGATTTAGATTGAGAGTGAGCTCAGTTTAGATCGTGAAACCTGAAGGAGAGAGACTTAGATTTGCTGATCTAAGATGAATGCTGGAAACTGTTAAAGCGTTCTGAGAATGTGCTTTATAAGCAGAGAAATAATGTGCTTTCGGATCAGCTAACGTGGGGACACGGTAGAGAAGAGGGTACGGGTTGATGCCTGTGTGGCCCCAGGACATACTACACACTTGTGGGTCCCACCGAACTTCCAGAGCTTCGTGTTCGGGGTGGGGCTCAACCCTCAGTCCTGGTGCAGAGCGCCCTGTGGTGCAGCTTCTTTAAGACTTGGGAAGCATCAGAATGGAAAGAGGGGAGGGAAGAGGATGCAGAGTGCAGCACTCGGGGGCCCTGAGGGTGGGTGTGTCCTTCCTGCTGCTGCCCGGACCGCCTGGAAAAGCCGCTGTCACCCAAGGGCAGAAGCTGCCTCATACTCACCTGTGTGTGTGTGTTTTTATGCTGCTAAGTGATTTTGTAAGCTTAAAAGTTCTTGGGTTTTCCTTTTCCCTTTTAGGCACATAGCAGTATTTCCCTGCAAGATAAAAATCCTCCCTCAGTTCATTTTCAATTCTCGGGACCCGATAGTGATGGGAGTGACTGTGGAAGCAGGGCAGGTGAAACAGGGGACACCCGTGTGCGTCCCCAGCAAAAATGTAAGTTCTGGTTGTATTTTTTTTTAAAGTGTGTCATCTCTTAAAGCAGTTCTGGGAATCGAAAGTAATGACAAATGAAAAAACAGCTGCTGGTCCCCTTCTGTAATTTATTCCTCAGTCTCCGGGTGCCTTGATCAGTGTTGATTCCTAGCACCTGCTGTCAGCGCTGCGGGTAATGAAAGGTGCCAGGAATGTTGAATTATTGCCCTTTTAGAAGAATTTTCCGTGTTTTGAGCCTAGGGAAAAGTCTAAAGACTAGAACAATGAACACGCATTCCTTCCCTCTAGTCAAGCATCATAGCTAAGAAAAATTAACATTAATTCAAAAATACCCTATAATTTACAGTCCTCTTTCACATTTCACCATTTGTTCCCAAAGTGTCTTTAATAATTCCACCTGCTGACCTGGTCCAGGATCCCTTCAGGGTGGACAGCATTTGGTTATGTTTCGATCAGGAAGTCCCCCATCCTTTTGGAAAAGAGTCCAGACTGGTAGTTTGGCAGATGATTTCTCTGCTTGGATTTATCTGAGTGTTTCCCCATGACTGAGTAAATACAGGGGAAAATGACCGGAGAGGATGCTGCATGCATGGACGCTCCCATGCGCCTCTGCGTTGTCACACCTGCTGTCAGTCCTGATATCACAATGCGGGACTTGATGGCTCATCTTCTCCACCAGAGACAAATCTTTCCCTGTTTGTAATTACTGAGTCATCTTCGGGGCACTCTTAAGTCCCCGTGGACATTCCAATAGCTTTAATACCACTGGGATAATTTTAATAACCGTCAGTCCTAAGTCTGTTACATTAATGGTTTCAAAAGTGTGATTCCCCCTCCCCACACACTTCTGTAAAGAACCTTCCCCCGACCTTTTCATTAGGTATTTTATACACTCAGTTCATTTTTTAAAATAAGACTCTGTTCTCATCCATGACCCATTTTCTGATGCCCACACTGTCCTGTAGGGTAAGTGGGAGTCCCTGGAATCTGGCTGTGCCCTTGCCTGACAGTGCTTGGAGCCTTTTTTCCCTCTCTGGGGCGTGAAGGTGCTCCCAGCTCACCTGGTCCTCCCCCTGCTGCAGACCTGGTTCCTTTGGTGGGAAATGGCACTCTTAAGTCCTCTGAGCATGTGACTGACTGACTGTGGGAGCCCTGGCCACTCGACCATTGCAGTGGACTGGGCTAGGCTAGTTACTGGCAGTAATGACTCCTGTGTGGCTTTGGCCAAAGCGGGTTCCGTGTTTTCACTTACTCCTCTCTTCACAAGACAGGCAGCAGATGGTGTTTTGTTGTTTTCCCCCCAAACTGGCACTGAGATCGGGTCGCTCACAACTCTCGTCCGCAGAATTAGAAGTGGGGTTCTCAGCACGGCCTCCAGGTCCCTGCCCCTCTGTCACCTCGTTCTCCATGCCCATCTCTCTGAACCCACTTCTGACTCCAAGCTGCTGTGCCCTCCCCAATGGCTGCTGTCACATGGGAGGGCGGAGCAGGAAGAGAAACACATCTGATCCACAGAGCACTTTCCACGTCTCCCAAAGCATGTGAATGACCCCCCTCTTGTCCTCAGAGCCGTCTTGTGAAGGCAGAGGGGGTGTGGTGGTGTCACCCCGGTTCACCCGTGAGAAGAAAACCATGGTGTGGAGGCCCAAAGCCACAGCGGGTCCTGGCATGGCCTGTGACGGCAGGCGTCCTCTGCTTACACTGTGGTTTTGGTTCTTACTTTACAGTTTGTCGACATTGGAGTAGTAACAAGCATTGAAGTGAACCATAAACAAGTGGATGTTGCAAAAAAAGGACAAGAAGTCTGTGTTAAAATAGAACCTATCCCTGGTGAATCTCCCAAAATGTATGGCAGACATTTTGAAGCTACAGATATCCTCGTCAGCAAGGTAAGTGTCTCCTGATGGCCTTGGCTCGGGGCTGCGGGCTGAGTCCACTGGCACCGGGCCCTTCACCAGGGCTCGACCTTGGCGAGGCCTCGTCTCGTCGAGGACGGTGCCGCCCTTTCTGCTTTGCTGGCCCCACCGGGCCTGGGCTGGGATCCCGCCGCCCCGCAGAGCGGGCTCCGCAGGCGCTTTCTCCGGGAGGAGCGGGGCCGGGGCCGGGCTCTGGGGCCGCGTGCTCCTCTCTGGCGCTTGGTTGGTACGTTGCTCTGTTCACTCTGCTTGTGCCTGGGCGTTGCAGATCAGCCGGCAGTCCATCGACGCCCTCAAGGACTGGTTCAGGGACGAGATGCAGAAGAGCGACTGGCAGCTCATCGTGGAGCTGAAGAAAGTATTTGAAATCATCTAATTTTTCCACACGGGGCAGGAATTGGAGTAAATGCAATATTATGTTGTAATGTCACCAAGAAAAGACAAAAAGTGGAACAGACGTATCTGAAAACTGATGAACTTAAGTATAGACGGAAAAAACTAGGTGTATAAAATGTTTTCCATGAGAAACCAAGAAACTTACACTGGTTTGACAGTGGTCGATGACGCGTCCCCACGGTTCCAACGTGCCTGTTCACGCGCCCAGCGCCTTCCCCGACCCTCCTCTACTGGCTGCTGTTTTAAAGTTTGCCCTTCCCCAGATTTGGATTTTTATTACAGATCTAAAGCTCTTTCAATTTTATACTGATTAAATCAGTACTGCAGTATTTGATTAACCAAGCTTCTGCAGATTTTGTGATTCTTGGGACTTTTTTGATGTAAGAAGTACTTTATTTATGCATATCCTTCCCACAGTGATTGTTTTTTTCTAGCATTCTTCTGCCATATGCCCTTAGGAATTTTCTAATAGAACATTAGGCATTCTGATATTCTTTATCTGCTTTGTGTGACACTATAGCTGGCTGCTGCCTCCTGCTTGTGTAGTCACGAGAGTCGCTGTAACGAGCACAGTTCTGAACTCCAATAAAGAAACAGACCTGGGCTGCGAGCTCTGCTAGGCCCGAGTCAGCCCGGTGCAGCTCCCTCCTTCAGGACAGGAACCACGGTGTTAACGTGAGGAATTTTATACATCAATCTTGGTCTGTTTTGTCCTGGAAAATTCTATCAGTCATGCATCCATTTTCTGACGAGACAATCAGTGGGGTATTAATTCTTTGGACTTAGTGTTTCTAGGTTGTTGCAGAGACATCATAATGGTTTCTTCGTATTAGTAATTTGTGGCTAGTTTTTTGATTTTCCTGAAGAATGTGAGAAGTGGGTCCCTGGTGTAAAAAATCTATTAGCGTGAGATTAATTCTTCTAGCAGATCCCCGATATGTGACTACCTATTTATAGCACAGTGTTGGATAACGTCAGTGTGGGGTGGTGGAAGAAAATGTTCCCAAGTATTCATTGGTATAGAAGTAAACTCTATTTTTAAAGTGTTACGGCACAACACATAGCATAGAAAAATACTTTTATATACATTTGAAACTGTACCACGCTTACTATTGAAGTTTCTCAAGGGCCAGTAGAGGCAAAAAGACAAACCCTAACTTAAACCATCTGTGGGACATAATTTTCCCAGGAAAAACTTAATCTTCAATTGTGTGTGTTAGAATTAAAAAGATGTAAATTCCTCCACTTGGAAGAAGTAAAGAAGATTTTCTTAACATGTTCCTGTGTTCATGCTTGGGGTAGAGACTGACGGCTGGTGTGGAAGGTTTACCCTTGCTTGGACCAAGCCGACGCCCGGTCCGGAACCTCGCAGGAGCGTCAGCGCTTGGTGGAGCCTGTCACAGTCTGGCTTGGAGGGTTCTCAGCCTTTAGTTACAATAGTTGAGGGTTCGCTTCCTAAAGGAGTCACAGAAAGGAGCCTGTACAAATATACATACAGTTCTTTATTAAACAACTGTAAACACTTCACTGTAAAAATCCGTAAAACTTTATAAACAAACATTTTGTAAATAGAATCTATACTACAGTTAAAGAAGTAACACAATTATTTACATGCAATACTGACAAATTTGGCACTTATTGAAAAGAAATGTACAAAACACTTGGCTTAAAAAGAAATTGGAAATTATCAACTCAGAGCATTACTGTCATGCACTTTGCCAACACCTCACCAGCACCGATGGCACAGCCCCAGGAGCACCGGCCCGGTGCTGCTCACGTAACTTTCAGTGTGCTTCCGTACGTCTGTTGTAGAACCACCTGAACGTTGTCAAGAATAAAGTCAAATGCCATGTTCCAAACCGATTCCACCGACTGCTGCATCAACCTGAAGGTGAGGCGAGCAGATCAGAAAGGCTGATCTTTCAAGAATTAGTTTAACATCTTGTAACAAATCAATTTTGCCACCAACTCCTGAAATCCTCAGAAAGTAATGTGGTTTAAATTATATAAAACCTTGAGGGGAATGATCTCAATATGTAGGGCATTTCTTTCTCTGGAATTCAAAATAAAGGCAGCCCTTTCTCAGTAACTCACGATTGCTCTGAAGGCTGCAACATGCCCAGCGCCCTCCCCCCCCCCCCCGCTGTTGGGGCATGCCCCCCCCCCATTCGTGAAAGCACTGAATGGTTACCTTTTCATGTATTTTATAACCAGGTCCAGTTTTTCCAAATCTTTTTCCTCTATGAGATCAGTACAGTATTTCACAACTTGCAGAATGTCTTCTTCCATTGGATCTAGAGAGGAGAGGAACCGCAAATGAGAACCAGCTTATCTTCTTGAAGGAGAAAGGCAGAAATGCGCAGGGACAAAGGAGAACTCTGTTTCTACAACACTGCGGACTTGAAAGCCACCACATGGGAACTTTTCAAAGCCAGCCCCAGAGATTAAAAAGGGGGTGTCTGGTTTAAGCTTATAGATTTAGAAATACGGTTCCATCTACAAACTCAGCCTGCTCCTATCCTGTACTCACAGGACCCTCACATCTCAAGTCTGTGGCTGCCACGGGCCGCCAGCCAGCCAGCCAACCTGAAATGGTAGTTATCCACTCTTTGAGCAAGGTCTTCACATCACTGAATTCAACCGCTCCAGCCAGGTTGGGCGCTGGGGGTCTAACGCACCCAGACGGGTCAGGCTGCAAACCAGAAGGGCCAGCGACACCTGAAGTGGAAGCAGAGAGTTCTCCCTGTTAAGAAAACAAATGATAAAAAGTGCTATGTTTATATAATATCAAGTATGTTAAGATCTGATGAAGGAAAAGGTCAAAGTTTAAAAAGTGTAACAAAAAAGACTACCAGAGGCTTCTCCGAGGCAGGACCTTCGTGTTTCAGAAATCCGTCCGTTAACTTCCGGGGGCTCCCGCAGGCCCCTGGCGGGGGTTTTGCAGGACTGTTAAGCAGCTTGTTTCTCAGAGGGCTCTGGATCTTCTTTGGGGGACTGATGGGGGTTTTTTTCTTACTTTTTTTCTTTTCTTTCATTGCTGCTGGCTTTAGCTGCAGTAATGGATTCTTTGGCACTAAAAGAAAATGGACATAAGCTCCTCAACAAAGTATGTCTGGAGAGCAGCCTGGGTTCGCCTTCCTCCTCCCGCACACGCACGCCCAGCATGGGCCTCTTTCTAAGGCTGCGGGGTGGGTGTGATGGCGACGGCTGACAGCGTAGGCCCCACAGCGCCTAGGATTTGCTCAGCCACTTACCAGTGACCTTTGGGACCCTGTCTGTCTACACTGAGGGCTCTCAGGATAGGACGGAATGAAAACAACAGGTGAAGTATTACAATGGTTCAGCAGGCACTGTTTGTCCTCATTTATATGTTTGGGATGCACATTCAGAAAGCTTTCAGATTTTGTTTGTTTGGAAGCTCAGCCTCAGAACAGCTGGCTTGACACGTACTCAAAAGACTGCTGGGTACTAACGTGCTCCGACTTCTAAGTCAGGAAGTTACAGACAACCCAACGAGGGTGACGAATGACCGCACTACCGGGACTGTGTGCTTGTCCCCCCTCCAGGAGCACTTCACACGCCCGGCGGCTTAGGCCTGGCCGTTATGTACCCAGCAATCAGAGATTTCCTCTCTCCTCTCCATTTTTGTTAAGAGTGACTTCCAAAGCTTACCGGACGTGCTGGCCTGCTGCTGGGGAGTGGGGTTCTCTCCCTGCCTTTGTCTCTGATCGTAGGCTGCTTTCAGCTCCTTCTGAAGCTCAGCAGGAAGGGCCGCAAACACCTCAGGGTCCACCTAGTGGACAAGAGAAAGTTCAGAGTCAGACCTGAGTTGACTCTATATAAGCAGCTGGTCTCAATTTTTCACAAAACAGACTATTCCAAGTCATACACCTTCCTGATCTGTATGAATTCTTAATAGTCCTTCAATATCAAAGCTTCTTAAATCCTCACAAGGTTTAGGGTGAGAATAAGAAAACTTGAGTATGAACTGATTTAATTTAAAAACCACCACACTGCTGAGCAACCAGAGCAAGCAGCACCAGTAGAACATGAGAAGCAAAACTCAAGACAACAGGCACACGTGGAGCTTTTTAAACATCAGCTTTGGTGGGTATCTGCCCGTGTAAGGTTACCCGTCTTCACCCTGGTACTCGGGGTCCAGGTCTCCAGCCAGTGAGGCAGCAGAATGTTTCCTTCCTCTGGATGGAAGCCTCCCCCTCCCCTGCCATCTGCTGTCAGCCTCAGTCCTGCAAACGATGTGGTGACGAGCCACTTCTCCCCACACCCAGGGGACGGGGGACATGATGTAAGCACTGAGGTTAAGGTGCAGAAGGAAAAAGAAGTGCCCTGAGTGGGAGGAGGCTGGGGGTGATACTTGGACCTTCACCCACAATTTCACTTACCTGTGAGAACGCTGGCAGGGCTATTACATTAATTCCCGTATCACTGCTAGATTCTTGAGGTTCTGGTATTTGTAACAAAACCGTCCCCACTGGTTGTGGCAGAATCCCTGTATTACAGCCATTCATTGGTTCGTTCTTCTTGTCGCCCTGTGGCTCTCCTTGCTGGACAGCACAGACTTGCTCCACTTGTTCCCGGAGATCAGGCGGAAGTGCTTCTAAAACAGACGGGTCCAGCTGTAAGACACCACACACACCCCCATCTTGAGGTCAGAGCAGGCTCAGAGGTGATGTGTCGAGAGTTCAGGCAGCACCGTCACTGCCACATCAACACCCTGGATGAGGGACACGGGCGCAGACAGCCATGCTCTGTGTGCCACCCCGCAGCACGGCACGCTTTGGGATGTCTTGGCCCTCTGCCACCGACGCCTGGTTAGTAACGTGGAATCTGGAAATGACGAGCGTGAGCCCCACCAGAACCACACCCTGACCCTCCCGCACAGGCCTCACCCAGGGGCGGGGGCCAAGGTCTGAGGCAGATGTTGCTTCCTGGGCCAGAAGTTTACCCCTCAGACAGGAGACTGTCTGCCCCATAATACAAGTACATACACGCCAAGAGTGGCAAGCCAGAAAAAAGAGATTCTAGAAGCTAAACTTTTCTCCAGCCTGCACACCAACATCCTCTGCCCACCGTGGAAATCCCTTCGGAAACACGCCATTCCATGAGCTGGCGGGCCAGTCTCACCTTGCCAGGAGCAGCTACTGGGGGGTAACTCACCAGCTACAGGGGTCCACTCACTGCAAGCATCTCACTGTCGCCCTGTCCCTAGTCTTAACGGCCAGCATGTCCACCTTCAGCCTCCTACCACTTAGGGGACAGAGAACTGATTTTCCCAAGAGAGCCTGAAGCGCTATGTTAATAAGCTTCCAAGGAACGAAAGGGCCGACAGCACCCAGTCAGCCCGCGCCGACGGGCCCGTGTCAGGAAGAGCCCTGTCGAGGGAACTGTCTGCAAACGCTGTTAGAAAACCCTCTCGCAGCAGGCCTCTACTGACGATCTCCAAAGCTGCGTAGAATAGAGTGAGTCCGTGTGATCGCAGCCGTGGGAAAGGCACGGCGGAGTTCACAGGACCGGCTTCCGTCCATGTAGTACGACCCGCACGCACCGCCGACCTCTGCAGACACACAGCCTCACCTGACCTGACTTCCCCTTTGGATTCAGTAACTGACCCACCCTATCAAGTAGCCCTTTCTCCCTCGCTTGGCTGTTCTGACAAATTAAAAACATCATTCCTACTGTAAAACTACTCTTGTACTTACATCATATTTATAACTATAAAAATATACCTGGGAAGGTGGCGGGACCTCTATGCTCAGGTTAAGTCTTGACTTTAAACTGACAGGAGAATGCAGACCATTCCATTTCCCTGAAGACTCAGCTCTGCTAGCAGCAGGACTGGCACTTGACGTCAGATGTGCAGGAAGAGATGGCAAGAAAGTGCGGGTTCTAGAGGCAGGTGGTATTTCCAGGTCCACAGCAGCCAGGAACACTGGAAGCACAGACAGCGGCATACAGCAGGCAGCGTCCTCCAGGCATGGGAAGGGAGGGGGTCGTAGGGCACTTTAATCTACCGCAGATACAACAAACTGCGTTCCTGATTCATTCATCGTAACTCACAACCTCAATTTGTTCCTTAAGAAGTCGCACAAAGCCACCAGTTCTCACAAAAGCGGCCCTCCCAGGGATACAGCAGCACCAAACGAGAGCGAGGCTGACGGCCACTGACCTTCTTTGTGCTCCTCTTCTGTGGCTTTCTGAGCTTTCTGAACTTGGAGGAGATCAAGGACGGAGTGTGACCCACCAGGGAAGTGACCTGACTGAGCTGACGGGCGACTGGGACACGCGGAAGGGCTCGAGTTAGTTGGTACCAGCTGATTCACATGAATCCCAACCTAGAACCAGAATGAAAAATAGGTTTCTAGGGAAAAGGTTAAGGGAAAATATTAAAACAGCCTTTTATGTGATTTACTTAAAAACCTACTTCTAGGGGGCGGGGGTCAGGGGGTAGCTCGGTCATAGTTTGTGCTTATTAGCATGTACGAGGTCCTGGATTCAATCCCCATTCCCTCGGTTAGTAAGTAAACCTGATTACCTCCCCCCAAAATAAATAAGTAAATAAACAAAACAAAGCCAAAACAGAACAAACTGCTTCTTTACTAGCCAGTGAGCGCTACTCCCCTCAATCTTAGAGCACCCAATTCTACCCAAACAATCTCTCAAATCAGAAAATCCAAAAAAGTGTAATTCTGTGCTCCACTAAAGTTCTCATCAACTAAGGTTTAAAAATTTTTTTTAATTTAAAAAGGATCAGTCTACTTGCAGTTTTATTTCATCTACCATTCAAAATGAAGTACTTTTACATAAACAACAGGTTTGGGGGCTGCGGGTGTCTGTACAGAGGAGGAGTCCCCTCACACACCACGAAGAGAACTTCCTGGACGTCGTGGGGAAGCGTGAGTCACAGCTCAGCACCTTTGTGATCCTTCCACACAACCCACACCGAGCCAGTAACTGCCCTTGACTCACGTACGTGCATGCACGCATGGTCTGCTGCCAAGGGTCATCTTTAAGAAAACTAAATTAAGGTTTTTCCATTTCTGCTGCCCTCTCCTCGGTCTGTTCCAAAGGCATTTTCATGTGCCTGTGCCGAACCCCCTTCCAGACCATCACTGGTCATCAGGGACCTGAAAGGTCAGGAACCAGCTGCATGCAGCCCACCCGCCTTGCCTCCAAGGGAGCGAGCACGGTGTGTTGGGGGCGGTGGGGAAGCCAGTCCTTGTTTAAAAGCTACTATAAAAATTCACGATACGAAACTCAAGAATTATTCTAGGCAGAAAACAGATTTCAGGACAAATATGACTCTAAAGGAGGAGACCAGCCCAGGCGAGAGTCGGGAGTTCAGCCTCCGTTCCCCCCGTGACTCAGTGGAGCTGAAAGCCTGTAGGCAGACCCTCTGCCCACCACGACCGGCCTCAGGTCGAGCCTCACGTGAGAGCGACGTCACACGAAGTCCTGTTTAAAACGTCACCCACTCACCCCTCTCATATCCGAGATGTTGACTTTCATCGTCTGGAACATGTTGAGCGCAGCCTTCCCGATTACCTGGGCACTGTCTGCTGCCTGGCCAAGAGTCACCGTCCTGTGAGTGACAGAACTAACTTTTTAGGGAACAAAAGCCACATTCCATACGTACGCTCTGGTACCTCAATAGTATGGAACTGTTTGAAGAATTAAAGGACAGTTGTAAGTAAGGTTACCAAAGGGTTAAGTAAGTACTAAATATATTCCCTAAAAAAGAATGAGATAGTCTTCCTTCAAGGGAGCCAGTAATACTACATTAATTACATTGGCGACAAGGGGGAGAAGAAAAATCAAAGAACAGTGGGACTTTCAGATAAAAACCAATGGGGACCTGGTCAACTTAAACTAAGTTAAGAAAAATGTTTTCAAAAGATGTATTGCAGTTAATGTACATACAAACCACATATTATGTTGCAACTAAGCATGAATGATAAGTACAATGTTTTAGATTCTAGGAGAGGTTTTAGGTTCCAAGATCATCTATGTTGAGATACGATTAATATTCAGGAAAGAAAGATGAGTCTCCTGTATTTTCTTGACTCTGTTTTCAATATGTGAATATGCCCAGTACAACTATCCTTTCTCAGAGGCTCCGTAAGCGGACACAGAAATGTGCTGACAGCTCTGATGACGGAGTCTGGTGTCATCCTGTCTAAACCCAGACAGCCTGGAACAGACACCTCTTAGAGCCACATAACTCCTGATGGAGGAGAGCATGTGCCAGCATTCCTTACTGGGTGACCAAAACTACATATACTGTGTTTTTACAGTATCATGAATACATTATATATTCGTCTATGAATGTACCTGTTTCTTTAAAGAAGCCATTTGCAAAAAATTTCCATTAATTTATTACCTAATAACTCCCTTAAATTTATTTCACACAGAGAATAACTTAAAAGCAAATCTGTAGTGGCACACGGTGGTTTAAACACACGTGTTTATCTTCATTTCTTTCCAAAACAATACTTACTTGACTTGAAATTATTTTTAAAAGGTGTAAATTCTTAAAAGACAGAGAAGTGACAGAAGACAAGAGTAGAGGGAAGATGTTAGCCATCATTTAGACAACTGAAAGCAAGTCGGTAAATGGAAAGTTACCAAATGCCTGCTAAATGCCCAGAAGCAAGACACCGACCTGAGATAAGTGAATTTATGCTACAAAACCTCAGAAAAGGTCAGCAATTAGAGGTGTCTGGTATCTACGAAAGGAGGGGAGAAAATGGGGCTGAGAACAGCTGAGGTGACTCAGGGATGACCCCCTCCGAGTGACGGATGAGGACGTTGACACTGAGAAGGGAACCAGGCACCAGTAAGGAAGAGCGAGGCCCCCGCTCAGAAGCAGCGTAACATGCTCTTTGGTACCCAGACCCCGTTCCTACTGAGTAACCAGAACGCCAGCTGCCACCACTGCGTCTCACACGCCCCCGAGCAGGACACGGGAGGATTTCATTCTGGGGGACCGAGCAGCCTAACAGAAAAGACTGCAGTTACTGCCAACTGGTTGTAACCAAAGACCAAGGCCCTCCAACCACTCACCCGCCCCCTGGTCTGTAAGTCCCGCTAAGAACCTAGAGGTTCCAAACAGCCCTGTGGCAGCTCACATACAAACTGCCAAGAACCAGCAGACAGATAAATGCTCCAAGGAAATCTCTGATGTAAAAGGCAGCAACCAAAACAGGAAAAAAGGAACTCGGAGAAACAGATTGACAGAGGATATTTAAGAGGTAAGAGATAATACAGCATCCATGAAACGAGAGATACTATAAATATTTAAATGTCCAAAGAATAAATTTAGAAATGTAAAATGTTAACAGAAACAAAAAATTTACTGTTGCCAAAATACGTGGCACAACAAACACAGATCAGTACAGTCCCAGAAGCTGCACCAGAGAGAGGACCCTGGGGGCTGGGCCACGGCCACGGCAGCGGAGAGGAGGGCGCGGCGCTCACTCCGCCCACGGAGACGCCGAAGCTGCATCCACACGTGGAACGGCTCTCCCAGAACACCGACCAGCTCTGCCAGAGTATCTCTTACAATCGGAAATACACGGAAATGCTCACAGAACCAGATAAACGAGTTTCTACCGTAGAGTACAGGGAACTGTGTTCAGTACCTTGTAACCTATCGTGAAAGAGACTTTGAAAAGGGATACATGTATGTGTGTGTATGAGACATGCTGCTCTACGCCAGGAGTTGACACAACGTTGTAAACTGACTATAAAAAAAAGAAAAAGGAACGAAAAAGAGGTTTCAGAGAGAAAGAGATCTCCTGCACCGAACAGGCCATTAGAAGAGCAGTGCCCACCTCAAGAGGAACCCTGGAAAGAGGACCACACTGGAGCATTTACATGCGTGAGAAGAACGGTTTCTAAATTATATTTATAATCTTTCAGTGAGAAAAACTATTGAGTGTGAGTATAAACAGGCTCAAAACAGTTTACACCCCCGGACTCTTAAGATACGAGGAGGAGGAGACGCAGGATCCATGAAAACAGGGATCCACACAGAGAAAGGACATCCCACGACTCCAGCTTTGCAGCAGGTCTTAAATGAATCCAGGTTGGAGGAGCAGGCTGGAGGGCCCTGAGAGCGAGGTGTCCAGGAAAAAGACCAGACCAGCAGACTGCTGATGTGATTGATGCAAACAGTCATGGTGGAAGGGAGTCTGGGGACAAGCTCAGTGGCAAATTCACAACAAAGCAAGCAAAACAAGGTACTCAGAGGTAACTCCAAGAAAAACAAGTTCAGCAGGAAGGAGAATGTGGTCGCAGTGGGCCAAACGGACCAGCTACATGCAGAGCGTACGTGTCACCGTAATGTAACACTGGACAGTGATCGAACCAAAACCTGCCGGCTTTCCTGGGGGCAAAGGATACAGGTCAGTGGGGAGAACAGGAACAGGCGAGGGAGGAGAGGGAACAAGCCCCTCCCACAGCAGAGGGTCAGCGAAGACCTTGTGAAACTCACGCTAGAGACAGCAGTTTAAGTATCTTTCTAGAAATATGGGTGTAAATTCCAGAAGAAACCACAAAAAAGTTGAAAATGATGCTCAGAGCCGGAGAATAGTGCAAGGGACTGGAAGCTGTGTCTGACCTTTTCAGTTACACATAGCGCTTTAAAAAATAGACAATTCAGATTAAAAAACACATAAACACAAAAGAATTCCAAGGGGGTGAAATTCTTTTCCCAAAAGGAAATCTGTTTCAAGAAAAAATTTCCTAAGTGATAATCAAGCCACAGATGTCAGTCTACATGTGGCTCTGTGACTTTCGCAACCTAGATTTTGTCATTTCAATGACTGTTATAATGTGTGAGTCACAGGACTGCCATGGAGCTTTTGATTAAGGCCAAATACAAGAGATCACAGAATTATTAGACACGTCTGAATTTACTCAACCAGACACAGCTTCAGTGAGACCACAGCAGGGGTCCACAACTACTTCTGGAAAGGGCCAATCACTAAACAGCTTGCACTTTGTGGTCTCTTTCACATAGTCTTCATTTTTTTAGGACCCTTAATATAAAAATCATTCTCAGCTCCCACAAATCATGTAAAAACAGCCAGAGGCTGGATCTGGCCCACAGGAAGTAAGTAGCTCGTCAGCCTCTGAGTTAGAGGAATACAGAGTGAGTATTATAACATTTCACAGTCTGTCACCTAAAGCACGTATGCAGTTATAACACCACCAAAGTGTTAGGTTTCGATTAATGGCTTACAGTTGATCTATATAGTTCGGTAACATTTGTAAAATTACAGTTTCAGTTAATCGTGCTGTTTTACGCGTTATCATGTCTCATCCAAAGATGTTATTTTACAGGCAAGGCAAAATGTATACTTTATTGCCAGCAACGCAGGCAGATTCTGAACTGTTCTGTGTTTACTAAATAAAAAGTCCTTACTTGTTAGAGATAAACTGGAAGATCTGCGGAAGAGATGACATGGTCTCTGAGATTTGCCTCAAAATAACTGGGCGGCAGGGGAGCGAACAGCAACCGCTGAGACCAGCTGCTGGGTACAGGGGGTCACGACACTGTTCTACTTTGGTGTATGTTTAACACTTCCATACTAAAACTTTAAGTTTTGGGCAAAAAAGAATAAAATGCCAACAGCAGCAAGCAGGTATGTGCTTACAAAAAAAGCTAAATGAATATTATCCTTCATTTGGGGGAAATAGAGTATAGTGAAAATTTCAATTTTTAAAATGTTGTACTTAGACTTTTGGAGAACCTGGATTTTCTAAGGAGGATTAAACGAAGGCTGATCTTCCTATCGCATTTAGACAGAGTGAGCTCCTCGCTACTGCTGGATGCACCAAGACACACGATGCTCAGTAATGACAGGTGTTTTACAGGCACAACAACAAGAGGAACCTCTATCTCCAGTTCTCTTTTCAAAGAAAAATGTAGTTTTTTTACGATCCTTTCCTTGTATCTTGAACAAATAAAGTCCCAGGTTACATTATCAGAAAAGGCATTATAAATTGGATCTCATTTCCCCATAGAAACCATGTTTAAAAAGATAGTTATATCCCTGACTAAGGACCTAATAACCAACTTATTATAGAAATGACTACTTACACTGTATTTATAAACCACCACTTGAAATATAGGTATAGCAAAATGTTTATTAAAACAGGTAAATAGTTTAAGATTACCAGTGGCATAAAAACCTATTTAAAAATTACGTTGTTTAATGTGTAATTTATAACCCTTGTTTTCTTGGTGAATAACTGCATTAATGATAAAGCTGGAAGTTTTCTGAATTTGAGAGCAGTCATCTCATGACTCTTAGCAACATACCATAACAAGAATGTAACGTATGTGGTTGGCATGTGCTGACCCTTAATTAAACTATGTTTCAGATTTTCTTATATGTGGCTTTCAGGGCCCAAAGTCTCAAAAAGCTTTCACTGATTGACAGATAAATTACAATACAGTGTTCTGTGTCGTATAAAATGGCATGCAAAATTGGCATTTTCACATTGGTCACAAATCTTACATGAAATTTTACATCAGAGGCCCTCATAAAAACACCAGGTTTGAAGATGCTTCCTACCAGTTTGCAGAGACTAAGTGACTAATCTTCCCACAAAAAGCAATGATCCCTCCCTACATGAAGTAAACGTCTCATCCAGGTCGTTTCTGGTCATTACACTGAGACATCACGCAGGAGGACCCTAAGTCCACAGCCATCTCCGTTTCTGTCCTTACGCTGAAGCCAACAGCCCCGAGAGCCTGGGGACAGGCAGCCGAGGTCAGGACGCGCTGACGGGCGGACAGACAACAGCGTCCAGGACCTCGGCGCTCACAGACCTGCATGCACACGCTTCCCGGATTTTTCGTTTTCTATTAACTGTAATAACCCGCACTAAAATGTCCACATCCAGTGTCCTTTTTAAGACACGCTTACCTGGTGACAGTATCACAAATTCCATGGCCTCCGAATTTTGCAGTTTCTATGGGGGCCCCTGGCTTTCGTACCATGATTTTGAGAGTCAGGCGTTTGCCCTTCACACCAGCAGCTTCAAGTCGTCGCTGAATTTCTTCTGAAAGGCTCAGAAGAAAAGCTTCTGCTTCTTTTGGCTGCAGACGAGCATTTAAAACAAAACAAAAAAACCCTCCATGTTATTTTACTACATACCTAAGAATTCTCAAGTACTTTAAACATTAAACACGTGTAGGATTCACTATATCCTGCTCCCGTCTGTTAAAGATGAGCCTTCTGGGAATAGCAAGAGCTTTAAGACTTCATTTCAAGCATCAAGAATCTCTGGTCTAGGTGGAGAGGAAGGACTACGTGAAAATATAAAGAAGAATATGAGGTAAAAGCTGTGAAGAGGTCAGTACCTGAGTAAACCTTATTCCATAGTTGATCTCAGCTGAAACAGATTTTCTTTCCTTTTCAGTTCGAACTGGTCTATCATCCAGACCACGGCAGAACCTATAAAGCATCTGACCTGTTTTGGGACCAAATTCTTTCTGGAGTTTTGCCATGGTCATATACTGCAAGTCTCCACAAGTTTTAATTCCCAAAGATGTCAACTTGGATTCCATCGAACGTCCAACTCCTAGGAAAGGGGACAGATGGATGGACAGATGGGTAGATAGTTCTTTAACCCTGCACATAAACTATTAGAAACAATTTAGCAATATGAAGTAACTTCCATGCAAAAACAACTAAGTTAAAATAATCTCCCTTAAAATTCTGAAGTGACATAACAAGCATCTCATGATTAAAGAATATTTTTCGTGCAAATCATACTAGTAAAGTTATTTCTAGAATCTGCTTATCAATTTGGACTCCACATAAGGTGAACAGAACTTCTCAAATATGAATAAGTTTTCAAAAGAATGTAATTTTTACTTATTGAGTAATATCAAATTTTCTATCTTATTCACAGAATCAGCTCAGTTACAGACCTGCTTAAACTAGTCTACAGTGTGACTGACAGACGTACCAGGAGACTCAGGAATGTTAGGGATACCACTGTGATTTCGGTGATGACCAAACTTCACCAGAATTTCAGCCACATTTTCTCTGAATAGAACAAGAACTTATGAGAGGTCCAAACCCACAGATGCCACCTGCCACCCTACTGGACAAAGTGGTACAAGTGACGTGGGGATGCAGCTTCCTAAGCAAACAAAGTGGCAGTGGGGCAGTGGTGGGGGGGCGACAGAGCGATTTCTTTTATCAACAAAGGTTATCTCCCTGGAAAGGTGTTCACGCTCTTACGGCGGAGCCAGCCTGCAGCAGCCCCCAAGTCTTCAAGATGCAGGGCTGGAGCCTCACCCAAAGGATGCTGATAAGCCCTGCTGCTCTCAGTTTGCCCAAAAGCTTAACAAAGGGATACACACCTAGAAAAGACATGTCAGAGTAACCTAGGAACTAAAACTCTTATTCAAGTGGCCTCCACGCTGCCAGATCAGTATTTTCCGTCCAGGGGGAAGACTGTTTCTGGTTCTCTGCAGCGTCCTACCAGCGAGCTCAGAGGGAGCTCTGGTGTCTTCCACCCGTCACTGTCACTGCCGCTTCGAGCTCCAGTTCTCCGCGTGGTCATCAGGAGAAGGAACCACCAGTCTAGCCCAGGAGAACCACTTGAAGCCGTTACGCACGACACACGGTTACACGGTTAGGAGGCGGTCAGTCTTACAGCTTTGCCCACTGCCACAGAGGTGGTGAGACAAGGTTAAATCAAGAGAATCTGTTCCCTCGTGGGAGCCAGATGAGAGGTGTTAAGGGTGCCACCTCCCACGTGTGCCATTTTAAAGTTCAAGCCTGAACAGAGAACAAGTCAGACCAGCAGAGTCTGAGTTGTCACAAGAAAATCCCCCAGAGGATACCTTCACCAACAGGGGAAACGCGTGGTGAAGCCCGGCCGCGTGCTTCTTGGGATGGGGATGGGGATGGGGAGGAGAAACCCAGGGGAACGGACCTGCCGTACACCAGGCTGGCCAGAGCCAGAGGGACGCCGCACACGGCTGCTGGTGCTCGTGGGAGGCCTTCTGCCTCCGTCTTCCCTCCCCCTGAGGATGCAGCGACGGTGCTGCTGCGCCAGGCGTGCCCCTCGCATGGCCACAGGCACACGGGCCGGAGCCGCCTGCAGGGGACACGGTGCTGCCGCTGGCAGCCCCTGCTCACGGGGGGGCGGGGAGAGCAGACGTCCTGGGGCAGGCTGCCACGACACGGCAGCAGGCACCACACACTCATCTTCAGGTATCTTTGGGGAATTACTAGTTGTTAACAAGAACAAATGGGCTTCTTTATCGTAAGAATTCTCAGAGCTTGTCCCCTCCCCGGGCACAGCCCCCACACACCCATGAAACCCCTTTTAACAGGCTTTTAAGGGAACAGCTTGTACTTAGGATGGGCTGCCATCTCAGGACAGGGGCAACAACACAGAAGCCTGATGTTTTACATGCTGACATGTTTTCAATCCGGCAGAGTATAAATCTGGGGATTTTATGAAAGTCAGCAGTTTTACACATGAAAACAGCAAGAACAATTCCGGGTGGCTACAGGCGACCGCCAGGTTTTGAAAGAGAAAGGAGGCGGGGGAGGAGGCGGCTCCTGAGAGGAAGCCAGTCTCCCCACCCCCACATTTCAGACATCCCTTGGGAAATTCAAGGCTGTGCCTAAGATCCCAGCCAGGTCATGTGAGCCAGCACCTGCCCTTGAGAAAGTAAAGTCCCTCCAGCCAGGGAGCAGATAAAGGGGAAAGGTAAAATCACTAGGTCAAGAAACTAAACGTTCTCTATTTCTGTATAAAAAAACCCCAAAACAAGCAAGAAAACCTTAAAAAATGGTGCAGTTTAAAGATGGTGCTATGTGATGGCAATGTGCCTCTTCAAACTCCCATGCTGAAGTCCCAGCTCCCAGTACCTCAGAACGTGGCTGAAACTGGAAACAAGTCCTTTAAAAAGGTAACTGCAGTAACAAGAGGTCATGTAAGTGGGCTCTAATCCTACACAGCTGGTGTCCCTGTAGGAGGAGGAGATCAGGACACAGATGAAGAAAAAACACCGAAGACACAGGGAGAAGACGGCCATCTACAGGCCAAGGAGAGACCTCAGAAGAGCCGAACCTGCTGACGACTCAGCCTTGGGCTTCCAGTCCCCAGGAATCTGAGAAAGTAAATTCCTGCCGTTTAAGCCACGCGGTCCCCAGTGATTTGTCACAGCGGCCTTAGCAAACTAGAGGTGGCCAGTGAAAGGAATCTGAATTTCACATGCAGCTTGAAATATACTGGTTCCTTCTTATATCAAGTACAATAAAATGTTATTAAAACTGTTAAATTGTGCTGTCTAATAAGGTGATTTGCTAGCATGACTTTATAAGGTTAATTATTCTTTAAATTTAACCTCGAATTGACCATCAGAATGTCCCATTTCACACCTCTGATGCTAATGCATTCTTGGGTGTTACTTCCCAGGGAGTCAGGAAGCTTTAAAACTAACCCACCATAAAATAACACTTGGGTCATTTAGTGTTTCATGGCCTATAACAGAAATTTCTAAGATATACTTTTATTAGGCTTAAGAATATGCAACTAAAAATACCACTAAATACACTTTTAACAAACAAATGAATTTAAAAATGAGTCATGAATTTCACCACAAACAACACATGGGAGCTTTGTGAAGCTAACAGGCTGCTTTACAGAAGCAGGAGAGGGTGGTGTGAAACAGTACCAAGGGTTACTGTATGGTTTAGAGAAACTTCTTACAAAAAGGTTTCTGCCCTAGAAAGCAAGTCTAAATATTTAATAATTGTGAGATGAATTGCCCTTCACAAAAAAAAATCACATCTGTTCAAGGCCTCAACCATGTTTTTCAGTTACACCAAATTACGTCTGATGATTTCTCCGTAGAAAGAGCCTCACGTGCTAGGTCGGCGAGCCACACGGTCACTGCGCAGGGAAGCACCACAACGGGGCAGCCCGCCCTCAGGAGAAGGGCGCACCTTCATGGACATACTCCTTCAGCGCCAGTTAACAAAGCCCAGTGCTTCATCTTAGGTTTTATTCTTCTTAATGCAGTTCTTACATTTTCTACTTTTAAAACCTATTTGCTTACTAAACTCAGAAAACTTTCATGGGGGAAGGGTAGAGCTCAGCGGTAGAGCGTGTGTTTACAGGCATGAAGTCCTGGGTTCAATCCCCAGTACCTCCGTTAAAAATAAATTAAGTAATTAAGTAGGTAAATAAATAAATACCTAATTAACTCCCCTCACCAGGGGAAAAAAAATAGAAAGAAAAAAGTGTCATTAGTTCGACAGGATAATTTTGTAAACAGAAGAACAGAACTTGATGGCCTAGAAGTACACTATTTCAGTTCTGACTTATCTAAAGGACCAAAAGTCAGTTTCATTATACTCTTTTAAAAATAATTTCTTAGAATTCTGTGATCTTGCTGCTTGAGAAATATTTAAATACTTAAAGTAAAAGACATGAGAAGCAAAACCAAAATGTTACATTAAGGTTCTGATAAAGAACTGACAGGGTTATCCACTGTGGAACTCTCCAATCTGTTTCTCATGCACTCAATAAAAGATTGAAAGATTTTTTAATTCATGTTTTGGAAAACAGAGATACATGACACAACTATGAAAAGCACTAATGAATGTTTGTAAGAAATAAAGTTAAGAAGAGAAGCCCTGCACTCACCTGGCAGGTTAGTAACTAGCTGGCCCCGGATGAAATCGTCCACGTCTTCCGGCTTTAGGTGGTACTGGCCGTCAGGTTTCGCTTTTCTAGTTGCCATTCTGGCCAGGAGAATGTTGGAACCTGTAAAATTTTTTTTTTTAAAAAAAGGAAGAAAAAAAAGTCATTCAAGAAATATTCACAATTATTTTCTAAATTGCTTAACAACGACATCTACAACAGGTTACCTATCAAATTTCTAAAAAGAATGAAAATTAATAATTTGCAGTTTTGATCATTTCAAACACAGGACAAAACTGGCAGAATTCTGTTAAGTGTTACAGATTATAACCAGCATGGTTCCTGGACAGAGGTTTCTCTCTGTTCCAAAACAGTCATTTCAACACCTCCTACCAGATAAAGGAACAGAAAAAACAGTCCTAATCTTAAGATTGGAGGTTTATAGGACTCCTGGGGAATGATCAGCAATCAGTTCATTTGACCAACCACTGGATCCACGCTCGGTAGAAATAGGCCAAAGGAATGCCATCAGACCGAGGGAAAAGAAAGCCCAAAGGACCAGAGGTCTCACCGTTTGTCCAGAACACGTGCAGTAGGAGCTGAGGGTATGAATGTCTTAAAGATGAAGATAGATACTGACAGGGAGGTCCAGGGTGTGTGTACGGACGTGGTAACTGACGCAGAGCAGAGGGAAGGGCACTGGGACCTGAGGCGGCACCAGGGGTCTGAGACACACCCGGGTGGGGTTTGGTGAGCCCCCGTGTGAGTAAGAGAACCCCCACGAAAGACAGAAGACTTCTATAAAGGCCACACGTTGGTTTTAGGGGAGACAAGTAAAAATGGTGTGTTTTCCTATGGTACAGGAAGAGAGAAGGTACTGTAAAGTCACACCAAAATGATAAAAGTGGTGAGTTTTGAAGGAAGGGGAGCTGAGGAGTGGAAACATCATTTGGGATTTTTGTCGTAATTATCTGCTTGAACTTAAAAGAACATACATACTCATATTATCACACTTGTAAATTAAAAATAAGTACAATTAGAAATGAAGAACTAAACCTGTGCCTGCTGCTGGACCAGAGAGGGCAAGGCCTGAAGGGACGGTGTGGGGGTCTGCGGGCCGCACCCCGGGAGACGGGACAGCCGGCTTGGCACGGAGCGGGCCGCTCGCGTGCTAATCACGCTTCGTGTTTTCTGTACTCGTGCGATTCTGACATCTGGGAAGTCCTGCTGATGGGGAGAGACCGCCCCCCCCAACGGCTGGTTCATCCCTCCAGGCAACAAGCAACCTCCTGGGGAGCAGGCCCCCTACACACACGGCATGCACCCCAGCCAGCTCCGTATCAGACTCAGACACAAAGCCAGTATTTCTCCTGCCTTAAATCATCCCAGGGCCAGGTCCTGTGCCCTGTTCAGCCTTTCCCACAGAAACCCTGGCAGAGGCCGGCCCAGGACCTCCCCTCACTCCAGGCCCACAGCTGGTGCCTGGGCATGGGGTCCCGTGTGGCACATCCCCACCATCTTGGGACATGCAAGTAAGGAAAACCTTTCAGTAGCACCGGCCCCCCTATGTTGTCACTGTCACTCAGGTATAAATGAGAACCCCAGAGAGCACGAGATGAGGCGCTGCGGAGGAAGAGGGTTGTGACCATGAATGCAGGTGCAGCGGGTGGAGTGACATGGGGACCTGTGTCACCTCTGCCTCCTGAGCCTGAGGCAGAGGCAGCAGGGACCCCGGGTCCACCGGAGGGATGGCAGGAAAGAGGCATCTTAGCAGGAAGCGCTGAGCGTGTTCAGAAAGGAGGGCCTGGGGGGCTTATGCTGGGAGAGGAGGAGATGGGAGGGGAGAGGCCGGGGAGGCTGGGGAGAGGGGGACCAGGGAGGGCACTGTCAACAACGCTGACCCGGCTCTGAGCGAGTGAGGACGGGACTGGCTGAGTGCCCCAGGAAGCTCCAGTCCAGAAAGTAACTGAGTCCCAACAAGACTCAGACCACACAACACTTAACTCAACCCCGCCCCCCACACCGCTTTCAACACGGGCCTCTGTTCACTCTCGGAAAAAAACCCTGTTGACAAATACTGAATTCAATCCTCCATTTTTGAAGAACAAGTAAGAACTATACCACCTTGTTTATTCCAAAGATATTATCCACCATTCACTCACATTTCCACCACTTTTATCTCATGTTCTGCCTAATTGTGAGCAATACTAAGAACTGTTTTAGAAGTGGGAGGCCTATGCAGTAAGGTAATTAAAAAAAAAAATCTAAAAATCACTCCTAAAAATTAAGCGGTAGTCCTCGCTCGCAGGGCAATGCTTTGAGTGAAATGAACAGCAGGAGACAAGCTGCTATACTAACCAATTCCAACGGAGGCCGCGCACTTGGTCTGGTCCTTGATCTCTGTGCGGACGGCACTGGCGAACTCATCAGGGGTGAGCCTGGTCTCCGCGAGGATCTCGGTGATGTCCACCAGCGCTTCGTCACAGCTCACAGCTTCGATGTTGTGTGTGTAGCTGCCAACGCAAAGCCAAGGCAACAAGTCACAGCCACAGCTTAACTCCCAGCAAACACACACGCGGCCCAACAGTCTTCCCGTGCTATCTCCCTTCAACATTCCCCACAAGACTTAAAATGCTAAAAATACTAGCGTTTTAATTAAACTGTCCCAAGCGCCATTTCACTTAACTTTTAACTGCAGCTAATTAATTAGCATTTTCTTTTTTTCCATAACTACCAAAAATACAGCAGAAATGATCACTCCAGTTTCTTTATACTGAGAATACCTTCGTAAACCTCTGAATAGTTGAAAAGTAGTAACTGAATTAGAACTGTCACAACATTTAATTTAAAAAATATTGAAACGTGGTTTATCAGCATCCTTGAGGGACAGAGAAGTCACACAAATCAGTCAAGTAAGTAACTGATAGTCTCCTAAACAAAAATCCAAAATTTAATGCCACTCTGTGTCAGGCCTCAGACACAGCAGGGTGGGAGGAACCATGGCCTACACACCTGTCTAGAAGACACCCATCAACATGCCCCGCACGTGGAAATGCTCTGGGCGCTGTTCTCGGGTCACAACCTAGCCACACAGAGGACTGTTTCAATTTGCCAGAGAGGAAGAAAAGGAAGAGTTGCCACATGGTCCCAATGCTGATTAAACATGGGGACCACAAGGCTGCGTGGAACACAGCCTGGCTCGCTCACGCCTCGTCTGTGGCTGCTTCCACTGTGCACAGCAAGCTGAGCAGTCGGGACAGCGGCCGTATCTGGCTGGTTACAGAGAAAACACGCCGACTCCAGCTTCAGAGCACACATGTCCTGCCATATACTTATTCTAAATTTTGAGTTTTGAATTAATATTAAATATACCCACACTGTAAATACTTTTAACCTCCTTTTCTCAAGCCAACTAATCGCCCACCTTGAAACTACAGTTGATCCTTGAACAACACTGGCTTGAACTGCGCAGGTCCACTTACACATGGACTTTTTTCAGTAGGAAATACCTGAGTGTTACACGATCAGCGAATATGGAGGAACGCAGGCACAGAGGCCGACTACCTGGATTTATACCTGGATGTTCCACTGCATGGAGACAATGCCTCCAACCCCCACGGTGGTCAAGGGTCAACTGTATTACTAAAAACTTTTATAAAAATTAACTTTTGGCATACCTAACAACTTCAGAAGACAAAGGGTTTGAAAGAGTCTCTACTCGTTAACCAAGCAGTCCTAATTTTAAACAAAACTATAATTCAAATGTAATAAAAGAGAATAAGCAGGTTAAAAAATTCCAACCCTTCATCTGTCTCGTTCCATGGAAGGAAAACCGGAGCTGCTGAGCAGAAGGTAAGCAGTCAGAGCACGAGGCTCTACGTCCCCGTCGGGAAGCACCGAACAATCCCCACAGCGCAGACGGCCCTTAGGACTGAGCCACCGCCACTGAGGTGCTCGCAGGCAGGAGAGGAGACCTGATGCTGGGATGCTGAGGGAAGGCTTCCCAAAAGAGATGGGAGTCCAGCAAAAGTGATCCTGACAGTCCTAAGGAGAGCTGGACCCTCTCCCACATGAGATAAAGGAAGTGCAGCCACCCAGACGGGGAGGGGCTGCGGCGCGCGCCGTACCTTGCCAGCGTTTCATACATCGTTCGTGCGACCTCCTTATACGCGTGGAAATCGTATGGAACAGCTTGAAGGTTAGGACAAAGTTGTTTAGCTTGCCCAAAAAACATTCCATTCCTAATGCCAACTTGTCTAGAGAAAAAACAAAATACAGTGGAAGTTATACTAGGAATTTAAGTGCCAAATCAAGTATCAAGTATACTGACAATACGTCCATGCCACTATTACTAATACACAATTTTCATTTAACTCCATTCTCATCAGGAGTAAAAAAACAGGCATTAAGAAAACTTACAGGTTTGTTTTCCCCCAAAGGAGAATCACACAATCGTCTGATTAGTGAAGTGACAGGTGCAGATGTGCCAAAACCTGTTACTGAGAGACCAGGCTTGGCTCCTGCCTATCTGGGGCTGGCCCCTGTGCAGAGACGCCGGCACGCCATATGCTGGGGATTCACAACCACCGCAGAGCAGGAATGTGCTGTCAGAAGAGGTCTGCTTCCCCTAACCCACAGCACGGTCTGGCCAACGTTCATCCCCCAAAGACAGAGTATAAACAAAGGACATGCACAAAACAGTGCTTGTGACAAACAGACAAAATGCACTCATCCTATGACCACCCAGTTCCCACTTGACCAATTCCCTGCTCCTGAAGTGGCCGCACAGTGGCTGAGATGCCAACAGCAGTGTCCAAGGACAGACGTCACTCTGGCAGGAGCCACGGTTCCAGAACTGTGAGGGACCTAACTGAAAATGGTAAATTTTAAATCTTTTTGCGTGTCTTAATGCCCACATTACCTTTGATATTTGGAGCATTTGGCACAAAACTATGATTATGGAATTATACGTAACTAGTAAAATTCCATTTTACCTCTCCGCAATGAATCAAGAAAAAATACTGACATAAAAACAAAAGCAAGTAATAATAAGCAATGCTTCACCAGATTACATACTCCGGTGTAAATACATCAAACGTTACTTCATACAGTCATTCGATAAATATTTACGAAGAGCTTGCTTAGTGTGGAGGTGTGCCCTGCTTTAGGAAACACAGATACAAACAGCCCTCAGTTACTCAGAGGCCTCCGGCATGCTGCCCATCTCAGACCACCAGTGAGAGCGAGGAGAGGAATCCTCCAAGCTGCTCAGAGGAAGTAAATGCAAAATGATACGCATTGTTTAACAGATGATCTAACTGCAAAGCCCACAGCAGATGAGAAACACGTAACAGGAGGGAAAAATGACAGCAAAGGAGGAGGTGACCAACAGAAGCATGGGACAGAAAACCACTCCTTCATTTACCACAAAGCTATGCGTCAGGCATTATATGAAGTGGTGGGTAACGTATACCGAGCAAAGTGGATCTCATGATGTCCAAGAGGGTGACCAGCAACTGGCCCAGGAGATGATGGATTCGGGTCAATGGCCCTTGTTCATAAGGCAGGGAAGTGTGTATATGAGAACTGAGAAGTCTACACAGAAGTGCACGAACAGTTTAAAACATTTTCAATAACGCTAGGTATACAGGTTCAGCGCGCAAACTAAAGGTAATTATTCATTTTTAAAGGAAGGTGTTAAATCCTATAGATATCATATTATTACATTTACAAGAGTTTCATTTTCAAATTTTTTACTTACACAAAAAATTTCAGGGGCATATTACTTAGAAAAAGAGAATGCATCAACTTATGAACTCATGCATCCTACATCCCAGAGAGAAATGTGTAGGGGCCACCAGACACTGTAAGGAAGTCATGAACAAAAAAGGGAAAACCTAAGGGGCTTCCTACAACTAAGGGAAGCGAAAAACCTTGAGGTGATGGGTGGGAAATTCGCCTTACTGCATACAAAACAAACGGGGAAAGACGACTGCAAAACAGTCCGAAGTGACTCTTCACCACAGGGATGTCTACTCTTCCCACTAAAACCCCATCGGGTCAACCACCCGGACGTGAGAGTGTCTGCTGCAGAAACAGCTTCTTCCCAGGCTCTTCCCGCGTGCTCTGTGCTCAGACAACTGTATCTGTGTTGCATTAGACAATATTAAAAAATTAGCTATTAAGCCACTGCTACTGTCCATTCGACATACTTAAGGACATCCACATCACTAATTAAGGAGTGTAGCAGGTCCTTAAAAAAGCATGTCCAAACAGAGGTTTAAGAATGATTTGACCTTAAAAATTTATGAGTCTATGAATTTCTGTATCATTCCCTATCCATTCACATGTCCACCTTCTTATTATGTAAAAGCCAGTTTTTCATGGTAAACCACTGTCTGCCACACATGTTCTGACCTACACACACACACTCTCCCTCTCTGACTCCTGCCATCTCATGCTCACGTTTCACCCTCTGCTGACCCCATTATTATAAAGTCTGTATCTACGGAAAGAAAACCAGTGCCTAAAACTGGGATGACCGTCCCCACAAACCAGTCCCCACTCCAACTGCAGAAACATTTTTCTGATGCAACTGTGAATATACTTATTAACTGTGAATATACTCACTTAAGGAAAATATAACTATTAGACAGCCACACACACACATACACACACACACACACACAAAGGGTAAAGGCTATTCACTAGGAATAGCCTTCTAGAAAATGAAAATTATAATTAAAGGACAAAAACCCCACTGCTGTGGGTTTCATGGTTTGTTTTTGTTTCCCCAACTTTAACTCAAATTCATTTCCATCACTTTCTGCATCTCTTTAAAATAAACAGTTGCCATCTGAGTGACACAAACAGCTTGCTACACGGTATCTGGCCCTCAATACTGTCACCCCAATTATTCTGTCATACGTTCCTGACAGCCGCCACCTGCCGCACAACACAGATGCACCATCGAAACAGCAGCGGAAGCCAGGAGCACAGACACATCTGTGGCTGCTGGAGGCCAAAACCACCAGGAACTGGCGACACTTCTAACTGAGAGGCGGCCTTGGCACTCACTCCCCAAACAGCCTCCCGCTTGGGGCGCTAGGTGAGAAGAGAGGTCCTGCAGAGGCAGCACAGAAAGGGTACAGCCTTCATCTGATCAGCTAGAAAACTCCAAAGATGAGCAGGTATTTCTGGGCTTCATCACCCCCCCAGATACGGAACACAACGTCCAGCCGTCAGAACACGTGGCCTGTCACCATTCCATAACTCAGTACGCATAAGATCAGCTCTAAACTGCCTGTGCTAATAAACATATAACAATCCAAAATGCACTTAGATTTGACTTTTCTTTATTTATTAAAGTAAGCTTCAATTCCTTGGCTACATTAGCAACTAACAATGAAAAAGAAAACAAACATGGTTACTAGAGAGGAAAGGGGATGGAGAGGGATAAATTGGGAGTTCAGGATTTGCAGATACACACTACTATATATAAAATGGATAAACAACAAGGTCCCACTGTGTAGCACAGGAAACTATATTCAATACCTTGTAATAGCCTATAATGAAAAAGAATATAGAAAAGAATTTATACATATGTATGTATAACTGAATCACTATGCTATATACCACAAATTAACATAAAATTGTAAATCAACTATACTTAAATTAAAAAAAAATAAAATTTTAAAGTGAATGAAAATAAATAAAAATAAATCTAAAAAAGAAAAAGAAGAAAAAGATTAAAACAATTCTGTCAATGAGAAAGGCAAACTTGGTCCAGGAGTAAAAGTCTGATATGTCATAAATGAAAAATAATTTTAAATTATTTTATAATTATGCATGTTTGAACATAATCCTTTTTTCTTAAAAATCCTTTTACTAAAATAATTGGTAACATTTTAAACAAACTAAATAGATGCTGCTGAACTATATTTTTACGCAGATTAGATTTGCTTGAATAACCAACTTTAAATCAAGACTAAAAAAGTTACATATTTCAAGTGAATATTGTATACAGTTAATGTTAATATCAAATATATCTCAATTTTTAAAAAGTATGAAGACAAACCATAAAGATAGTACTCCCCCCCCAAAACGACTGAAAATGTAGCTGATATGACTTGACTCTGTTTAATTACTAAATACTTTAACACTTGCCAACAGTGTGTAAATAAATGCTTGCTGTGTTATAAAGCTAAAAACATCTGTGTTTAGTTATCAGAAAAGGGAAAAAAAGGAATGTTCTTTTCAATTGATCACTTCATTATTACTCCCTCAATTTTTACAACTATTATAATCAATTTTCTAAAAATGAAAATTATTTTAAAATATGAGGATCATATGCTATAGATGTCTCCTTCTTGTACTGAAACAGCTGGTTGTGATCAGATCAAGGCCCCTGTGAGGTGAAGTTCCGCAAACAAAGTGGATGAGCTGACACTGCAGCTCACAGTGGGGAGGGGGCGGGCCGGCATGCAACTGTTTAGTTGTGATTAACAGGCAGTCAAGTTTTGACAAAACTTAAAAAGGATCCGAGTAGACGAACACTAAGGCCCTCTCCCATTCAAAAATATCTAGTTCTTTAATTCTGTGCTTCAAAAGACAATGGTTTAAGAATGACAATGTCCAGCTTCTTTTGTTTCCACTACAGGACCTACTGGTTTCAGGCCACTAAAATATTTATTTAAAGTTATCCAGCATTTGTGAAGGGAAAAAAGGGAACCAATGGGGCTTAAGGCTAGAAAGATTTCTTTCCGTAACATATCTCTAAAAACTTAAATCGTAGGCCTGACTAGCATGTGTGAATCCATTTCAAAAGATTATACAAAAATGATTAAGTAAATTAACTATTCACTAAATACTGCAACGCCCTCACTTTTACATACCTGGCTTCGTAACTGCATGACGCAATCTCGGCCTTTGACAAAACAGAATCAATTCCATTTATTTGCACTGAATCTTGATTCTCCCACATTGATGGATCTGGTATTTCTGCTTTAAAAATAAAATTTAAGGGCTGTATGTTAAAAACTGATTTTTTTCCTTAACTTTCATTCAAGAAATTTTTTTCCACTCCTTTCATACACAGATGTTCAATAAAGTCCAAATATACTCATCTCGACTAACATTTATCCCCTTATTAACTCTAAAATGGTTTGCTTCTATTATATTCTTCACCAGCAGACAAAAACTTATCATAATAAAGATTTCTGTCTTAACAGTAATTTTAAAATATATATACCAAAAGATAAATATAAAATATTCCTTTAACACAGTCTCTTGAGATGGACAAGGATGGAAAGTGATCAGGAAGATGGACCCCCTCCTACAGCCTCACAAGGGTGGCAGAGCTCTCTGGAATGGGAAATAGTTAAAGAGAAACACTGTAAATTTCTCTCAATGCTCTTTTGGTTTCCTAAAAAAAACTGCCTGCAAAACTTAAAGCTAATTAATATTTTCAACAAACATCAAATTCCTACAAGTCATTCGATCAAAAAATAATTTAAAAAGTCATATACCATAAAAAGTTTCAACCTAAATCTAAGATCGTTCTTTTGAACACACATCAAGTTAAAGAGCATCACAATATCATCCTCCTTTTCACGAAATCCTACTTTTGGTTTAACAATGCATTCTCAATTAAAACCACTCAAGTGTGATCAAAGTATCAATTACTTTACAGATGACAACTCTAGCCTGAACAGGACAGCTCACAAGTAAGTCCCAAAGCCAAACCAGATTTACAGCTTCACACAAGGACGTTAAAGCACAGTCTGAGAGCCCACTGACTACACATCACGTGACCTCACCAGCGAGTAGGGAACAGATTAAAACACAACATGTGTTATGTCCCTTGGGACACCACTGAGTTCCAAGAAGAGTATGACTTAAAAACCTGTCTTCTCAGTCACAGTTCTACTATTCTGAATGAAAAATACCATCAGTTAGTAAAGTAAGACCAAGATAGCACTCAGGTAATTCTAGACAAAATTATTTTGAGTACACCGTAACAACACATAACTAACAAAACCAATATTTATCTTCCATTTATTTCAGAGACATAACGTTCCATGTAAAATCAGCCAGGTAAACACCACCAGGAGAACATGGCAGAGTGTCTGGCCTTATGAGCCAAAACGCTCTTCCCGGTTTGACTTCCATCATTTCATCAGCATCTTTCCCCCAGCTACGCGACCCACACGAGCACTCCTGGATTCCAGCTCCCACACACACCAAGCACAGTGCAAGTCAAGCTCTAAGGGCTGGCATCTTAATGGGGTCGAATTCCACTTGCATCAAAAATAAAAACAGCAGAGTACACAATTCGAGCTACGATTTCGGATATATGGTGACTAACATACGCTGTACTGTGACAAATTAAAGACAGAGTGCAGAGCAGACCACCGGGGTTTGTGGGTGCTTGTGAGGGGTTCTGGACGGCTCAGTATGAGCACTAACAGCCGTTGCTCTAAGCTGAAAATCGGTAGGAATCTGCGGGCTGGCAGTGCCACAGCTCAGCAGAGGCTGCTCTAAACCAGAAAAAAGAAGAGTTGGAACCTGAAGAGCCACCGCCAGCGGCCTGCCTTTCAAAGGCGTAACCACAAGTGAGGCCTTAAAAGCTGGGGGTGGGGGCAGGTGATTTATATCCGAAGGGCTGGTTAACCTAAGAAACTTGTCCTGAAAATCACAGAAAAATCATGCTTGCGGCGGAACAGCGTCTGGGCCCTGCTCCCGAGGCCCGGCCGAGGGCGCCCTCGCCACCCCTCTGCGGGCGGGCTGACCTGTTCCACAGCGCGGCAGGGTGCGCGGTCCCTCCACGAGCGGGGTGAGCTGCTTCATGGGAGATTCAGGGAAATGCAGGGACACACTGTCCTCACTGGAGGGAAAGTAGAGAACTGCTCGTCAAAGCTCGACAACCTAGACGGGCACATGGAGAATGTGGAGGAACGCTTGGAGAAATCAGAGGCCAGGACCCAAGTCTGTGAAAAAGAAATCGCTGAGAATAAATCTATGACTAACACGGTTTTAAAAACTGTTGTTCTTTAGAAGTTGTTGAAGGGACAGAAAACATCTGCATTCTGGAATCCAGGAAGGGAGGAGAGGCCCCAGCCAGGAAACCACGAGCCTACAGGAGTGCAAGCAGATCATCAGTGGGAAGGCTCCCTGCCGAGCATCGCGGAGCAGACAGCTTCCAAAGGAAGTCAGGGATGGAAGGCCCTGGTTACTCTGGCCCGATCAGACCAAGAGTCTGTGAACACGACAAGCAAGACACTAAGTTTCTGTAAAGGGCTAACGATGCCATTTGCTCTAACACTCTGCCTAGACAGAAAAGCCACAACATCAGAACTGAATTTTTCTCAAAAAACCTCGCGTCCAGAAGCCAAAGATTCTAATTCCTAAATTGATCCTCAATATTTTAAAATTGGTGTCATGTGTAACAGGACCCAGAGAAAGAAAGATCGAAGAACAAGGAAAGAGGAACAAAAGCATTGAAAAAACAAATTCTAAGTACAAAGTGAGCTGCAACCAAACTTTATAATAAAGGGCAATCTATTCATGTTAACATGTGGCAAATATCTGATAAGATCCTACTGGGTCAAAAGCTTAGGAATAAGTAAATGATATCAAATTAAAGAGAAAGTATAAAACACAAAGTATCATATTCACTTTTCCTAGTGACAGGAAAGTCTATTTTCACAGTTTTCAATGGCAAGTGAAATTTCAATAGTTCTCTGAATATTTACCTTCAGGTTTACTGTAACTCACACTCAGAGGTGGAGGGGATGCGAGTTATAAAAGGTCCTTACAATGTTATGAAAATCTAGGGGCTAAATTGATGAAGACAAGTAACGAGCGACACAATTCTGGGAATAAACAGTTTATCGCCAGAGCTTTTGTGATGGAAGGAAAGACGCAAGAGGACCAGCTCTCTGCTGCTCCTGAGGAATGTGGGCTTGCCAAGGCCACACCTCGAGATGCAGACTGTGAAACGAGGGGTGTCACAAACACAAGATGCACCACTGGAGAAACCCTGAGCACTGAGCACCTGAGAGACGCCACCGAGGAGTATGCACGTGCTATGTTTTCCCTTTTTAACGTTCACTCGGTAAGTTTTCACTGAATAGCCAGTGTGGGACAAGTTTTGTTCATTCCCTTAAGGTTATCTGTTTCCTAGAGTTTTAGATTTCATCTTTAAAATAATACTACACAGGAAATACAAAAAGAAAAACCAACCTCCACAAAACCACCAACACCTGAGAACTACCCATATTGTCAAATATCACAAAACAACTGAATCTCAACCAGCTCGGTATCCCACACCTCAAGATCTACTCAGGACCCAGAAAATGCTAGAATACAAAAGCTCTTAAAAGATTTAAAGGCCAAGAAAAGCTTTAGGAAATCTGGAAAATACAGACACATGTGAAGCATAAAGATGTATCTAAAATTATTTTCCTCTGCACCTACAGCATGTAAACATGATCACAACCAACAACACTGTAATCTTAAAAAGGTCCTCAGATGTCAACTTGATTTCCTTTTGTCTTAATGTTTCACTGAGATCATTTCTAAAGAAGCCCCAAGTTTTATAACTGAAAACTAGGGACCTGAAATAACTGGGATGAAATTTAACTGCTTGCTTTCCATTCTAATGCATACCTAATTTCTGATCAACATTTTTCTGAAAAATTAATTTAAAAAAATTTTGGCTTTGTAGACATCCATGAGAAAACTGATCAATGTCAAATAATTTAATTTCTAAGCAAATATTTTTCAGGGAATTTAACTAGGGGGAGGGTGGAGAAGAGATGAAAACCTTAATAGTACTATGATTAGTATAATTTATGATTTTTCTTTATTAAAAGCCAAAATCTAAAAGTCTGAGGGGCAAGAAAAAAGTTTTCTCATATGAAATAGGTTCAAAAAAATATGGCAAATGAACGCTGGTATTTATCTTCTTATTCCAATGCATTAAAGCCCTGCTCTCTCTTACTCCACTGACTCACACAAATCTTCAGCAACACACACTTCAGCGTCCTGTGATCAGTGACCAAACAGCTAGTAACTAACTTTCAAGTCTCGAGGCTTCCACAAAATGATGTCCATAGTTTTCATCCCCAAGCTAAATTTACACAAAGCAAACTAATCACACTTTTTAAAACATTCTTCCCTCTCTTTCCCAGGAAGGTATCATCATCCAATTCAACAAAGCGTACTATAAACCAGTCATTTGTCTTACATTCAGATTTTGCTTTAAGATGTCACTGACACCCTTAAAACCCTTCAATGAAAAGGCTAATTATATCAACTGCTTTTACTTCTGTAACAATACCAACAGCAAAATCCCGAAGTGTTCAACAGGAGCACTATGGCTTCAAAGAGAGCTCATTATGTGTACCTGCTTTGCCTTTCAGGATTTTATTCTGGTAATACTGCCACTCCAACTGGGGGTTAGCACCAGGACGCAAAGGTGCCCTTCCAGTCCCTCTGTTACTTGTAACAGCCACTGGTTTTCCTGTAAGGAAAAGGATGAAATTAGTTTTAAATCCACGTACAGAAATGTTAACAACACTGATAACATGTAAAGGAAAATTTTTCAAAACATTTTCAAAAAATGACATTTTTTCTTTAGCTCTACTTAGGCATTAATCCAAAAAGGAGATAGTATCTTTAAAGATTATCAATCACCATGCAAAAACCACCTAAGCTTCTCTGCACCCCCCTGAAAATAAACTATTTATGACAATTTTGATGCATTTATTCAACTGAAAAACAACACTATCATAGCTTCCCATGTTTTCTTACAGCAGAAAACAGGCAACTCAGGTCTTAGACTCAGACTGGTAAGGTGGGGAGAGAGAAAAAAAAAAAACTGTATCTAGATTGTACTTCTGGAACCAGAAAGTAGGGTAACATCTAAACTAATCTTTATTTTTACAGCAAGAGAAACAAATACATACGCAGAAGAATCACAATCTGACCTACTACATAATCAAAGGTGAGTATGTACAGCCCCAAGTTTTTTGGCTGTAAAATCTTTCATATATCTTCTCCTTGTGCGTGTGTGTTAAGTTACCAGATAACTCTAACTCTGCAAAGCAACAGCATGGATAATTCATATATGTATTTCACTGAATGCATTTGTTGTGAGGACAGAAAAAAAAAAAAGCATCAAAAAGTCTCCCATGGGCTAAAATCAGCTCCAAACATCGTGATCACTCCTGTCAGGGCTAAAGCAGCAACTACTCGGGACAAAAACAAAGCCCTCGGGTTAACCCCAGCAGCGCCCGTGCTCTCCTTACAGAAAGAACCGGCTCTCAGGAGAAAATGCTAATGGTCATCTTTTTCAGACGTAGAGAGAACTACTGAAAAGTCCAGAAGAAATGTTTTAAGAAGTACTGACTAGCTGACAAATACCTAAAATTCCACTGAAACAAAGACTGCACAAATGACAACATATTTTAGCAATGTTCAATAATACGAAATTACCCCGCAAGCAAAAAGCTGGAACATCCCCTAGTGTCAAGACAGTTAATCAGGTTATTTATTCAACAGAAAGCAGGGTGACCCAAGTTGCAAAGACGTACGCTACCATAAAATTTCTACTTACTGACAAAATAATAGTAAATATAGATTAAAAATACAGAAAATGTCCAAAGCAGGTCCCCATCTACATTAGTCTTAGATGACAGATGCTTCAGCTGAAAATGAGTACTCTTCCCTAAAGGCCTATCTCTGCAGGGAGGAAAAAACTTTCCTAATTTCCCTGTATCTTTCTTGATAATGGAGTCTAGAAAATTTGGAAACAGGAATTGATTTTGCCAAGGAAAACTAGATCAATATTCCTTAAAGAATATGTTTGATCCCTTAGAATATATATTTATAACAATATACCAGTTTTCTTAATACATAAACAAGAATACAGACCTTTGAGATCTGGTCTATTTCGTATACCCACTGACACAAAGAAGCAGTCCATATCAACATGCATTATACAGCTCTGATGTCTGGATGAGCTCAATACTGACATATTTCCTAGAAGGAAAAAGAGAACGTTCAAACCCCACACTAATTTTTAGTATTTAAAAGAAAAACCAAGTCTAATTAATTTTAGAAATTACATTTTTAAAATACTTACAAGCAGAATGAAGCTTTAAAACAAATTCTCTAAGAGATTATTTCTATCACCCCAAGAGAAATCACATTTCAGTTTCTTTGGCTCTAAACATAATTCAGAGAGATAAATTTGGTCTCCAAAGATAATTTAAAATCAACTGTGAGGACGCCATGCTTTCTGAGTCTGCATTCTAACAGTCTCTAATTAAAAGTTTGTCTAAATGCTTATCTTAGAATTATTTCTGTGTGCTGAACATTTTATAAAAACCTATAAAAGTGTTTTCATGTATTAGTTCCATGGAGTTAGGTAACTTTAGATGATCACTATTCCATACAGTCAACAGCATCCCTGATAAAACATCGGGAGTTACTGAGTGCTTGGTAAGTTGTCAACTGTCATAAGAGATTTCCAAGTATTAGTTCATTTAACTTCGCACACCGGCACTGAGATAGGTACCCTCATCACCCTCATTGTGCAGATTAGTAACTTAAGGCACACAGCCAGTAAGAGGCTGAGCTTGTATTCAATCCTAAACAGTCTGATTTCAGAGTCCACGAGCCACCACACCTGTAAAAAGTGAGATCTCATAAAGGGGTTTTCCTCTGATAGATTTAAGAACAGTAGCACTGAGGGTTAATCTTCATAACAGGCTTCCAAAACCTTACATTTACTCACAACTCTACTTACCAAACTGCAATTGTGAAAGCATGGACCTAGTCCTCACTAAGTGCAAGGCATGGGCCTCTGTGTGCATCACCTTCCTGAGCTCACAACCCCACGAGGTGAGCATCCTGGACTACCAGTCTTCTATCGACAGGAAACTGAGACTCAGAGAGATGAGCTCATGTGCCTGTGGTCCTGCATCGTAAGAGAGGCAGAGCCAGGATCTGGATTCAGGCTATGGCATCTAACTCCAAAGCCATGGACTTCCTTGTTACCCGCTATATTACCCTGAGAGATAATTTATAAAATAAATCTTAACAATTAATTCTGCTGTATAAAAGTATTATATAAACACAATGTAAACAACCCAAAATAATTGTTTTAAAGATTCCAGTCGTAGAGACTACACACACTGCCTGCTGAGCGCTTCCACACGATGCAAAATCTCTCATTCACTCTCATTCATGGACCTGACTCATAATAGTTCTCTGAAGCTTTCAAAATTAGATGACCTTTAGGTTACAAGGCCAAGGCATGATATAAGGATAATCTAATACCTGTAATATTATTTTGAAATATTTCACAAATAACAAAAAAGATCTCAAATACATGAAACAGAGCAAAACATACCAGAAAAAACCCACATGGAGAGGCTCTATCATATTCTGAGGGAACCATGAGTCTCTCTCTGCACCTCAGTTTCCACAGCTATAAAGTAAAGGGTAGCACCAGACAATCTCTGAGATCCCTCCCCAGAAAAAAACAAAAACAAAAAAAATGTAACCTGTAAAAAGTAACTAAAACATCAAACCAGACACCAATTCGTAATGACAGGCACAGAAATGTGGCCTGCTCTTGTTGGGTTTGTTTGTTTTCGATGACAAGGAAAGTACTGAAAAACAAAACACAATAAACTGATCTACTTATATGTGAAAACACTTAATCTCATTAGAAGTTTACCACTATAATTTCAAAAGCTATTATGTCAAAGTTATTTAATTATTTAAAAATAATTATGATGCAAGCTCTTAAAAATTACGTTATTCTCATCAAAAATTTTTACTCTCACAGGAGTTAAGGCACTGAATATAATACATGTTGTATTTTACGGTTCAAAACTTCAACAACTGATAAGGTCTACGTGAAGAATGAATGCTCAGAATCCCAACCTTGCTACTATTCAAATAACCTAAAAATTTTCAGTTAGCCACACACAAATCTAATTTTGTCAAAAATATTTTTGTAAGACAGCTTTCTATAATCTGTTATACTTACTGTAACTTACACGACCTGATATTCCTACAGCCTTTCAGGTTACGAGCGCGTACTACTGATCAGAATGCTAGTGACAGATTAAGAACAAAATGGTCAAGCATGACTGTTCCTTAAGAAAACAATTTTAGTAAGTATCTACCTGTGTCAGTTACAACAAGTGCAGACCTGCCTGTTTTCATTTTTTTTAACTTTTCCCTTCCTGGAAAGATACCACTACTTTGTCTCTGCAGGGTATTGACAAACTCAGTCAATTCGCACTTCCACGTGGAGATGTGGTGCAGTCTGGAGCGAGAGTAGAAGTCCGAGATGAAACTGCAGTCCCAGGGCCGCGGCGGCCCGGAGGGCGCTGCCCTGCGCAGAGGCGGCCCTGAAGAAGTGCTCTTTGTGCTGGAAGGCCCCGGGACGCCGGAGTGGTGAGCGCCGTTGATCTTCGTGTTGCTGTGCAAAGGCGGTAAGGAGAAGGGGTGAGTTCTGTGCGGGCTCCGCAGGGCGGCCGTGTCCCCAGGGCTGTGCGGGGGCTGCTGCACACCCAGCTCGTGCTTCTCCGCCGGGTCTGGGGACAGCCTGCCGCTGCGGCCTGGGGGCACTGAGCAGTCCTGCGTCTGTAAGGCACCGTTACAGCTGCTGTGAGCGTGTCCATTACAAATGGCACTGCTGTCTCCAGGATGCATGATTCCGTTCTGTTTCCTTCCTGGAAAGATCGGCTCCAGCTCCACAAAACCAAAGTCATTTTCTGCATCCTCTTCCTTCCAATTGTTCACGCCACCAACTCTGACTTCATTTTCTGTCTCAATCTTTTTAATTATGTGATTTCTAAAGCAGGAAAAAAATTTATTTAAATTAATAATGCCTGACTTTCATGCTAAAACACTTTTTTATTTAAACACTGTCTTAGTGATACACACTTTAATATTCCCAAGTCTGAATTATTAAGCCACAAACTTTTATATTATTTCTCTTCTAACAAAAGATAATTCTTTGCTCAAATGAAGTAGCAAGGTAACTAGGAAAATCCTAGAACCTGAACAGTTTTTTAGGTTTTTGTTTTTTTAAATTTCAGATACTCCCAAGGAAGAAATCCAATGGAATCTTTTTTCAGATTGAAGAAATATCCAAAAATCTATTTTCAATTATCTTCCCACAAAAACTAATTGGAATATCTAAGCTTTAAATACCCAGTTTGTAGCACAGTGTCTGGCACTTACTAGGCAGTCACTAAATATTTGTTGAACTAATATAATATGGATAATTCCCATAACAATGGGTAAGAAACTTAAAGTTCTTATTCCTAGTTTTACTTTTAGTTTTATGTAAGGCACTGTTCAACACATTAAATCCAATACTGCTACAATCCTGAGAGTGTTGGTCACTTTCCCTCCAAAAACAACTTACAGACTAAATTAATCCATTAATGGGGCCAACTCTTGTATAAGTAGTTAAAAATTTAAAAGAAGTCAGGTCAATGTATTAATTCAATTAAACTAATTCAGTAAAATTTATACCTAGAAAAATGAGGATGCTTGCCCTATTGGCAAGGGAACTAGCCCTTCATTTCTAAGAAAAGCATTATTTAGATGCCAGGGTGGTAGGTCCAACGCAATCGGGACCAAGTGTCCTGACGACAGGTTTATAAACACAGGACAAATGTGATGCTACATTCACATCCTGGCTTCTGTAGATGTCTGCTTGGTAATGCTCTGTAATAAAGACAAAATTCATTTGCATCAAAAGAATCATCTAAGTAACAAAAACAAAAACCTGAATTACAAAATAGTCATTCTACTTAGAAAAGTCCACAGCACTAGTCCAGTTACTGTTCAGATGCCACACACAGCACCGAGGCATGAGTGAGACTGTCACTTCGTCACCAGGTTTAATCTGAAGCTCCTCCTCCTAACACCTCCTGGGTGAATTAGCCATGACAATCTGACCACCCAGAAAATCACACGTGAGCTGATGCAGAACTTCACCGCCCATTTCTGGGCTGGCTCCGGCTCCGGCTGACTGTCTCACGGAGTACGACAGCCAGCCCCGAGTAGGTCCCATCCTCACAGATGACCACACCAGTGAAAGAGAAAAATAAGGCCTACTGCAAACGATTAAAAGAGGAAGGAAAGAAATCCTAACGTGGTACATGTCAGAGAAAGTCTGGCCCTTGAAAGAGAGTGAGCGAGCAAGGAAGCAAAAATCACTTAAAGGAATTTCAAAGAAATTTATAAAATGCATTGAACATACCAAAAAAATAAAGATCACAGAAAGCAGCAAGTGTGAAGTCGGAAAAGTCTGACATCTAGTTTTCTACATCGTGAAGATTCTTCATATGCACGCTAGCAACACATGCAACAGAAATGCACATACTGGCAAGAAAGCACTGCTCAGGCCCGTTTTTTCTGCACTACAGGGTTTCAGCCTAGACAGGGGAACATTTACAAAGGAGAGGTGCTGGAAATACATCACCAGTGAGTAGTTATCAGGCAACAGCATAAGTGTACCAATAAGCAAAATCTAATAGGTACATTCTTCCTAAAATCAACAAAAAGAAGAATTTTAAAAACATATTTTCTACTTTTATTAGTAGGGTAAGAAAAAAAGATGAAGTTGTGTATTCGAAAGGTTTTCTGATATTATATGCACAGCCTGATGGTATTAAAAAAAGATTAGAAGTTTTAGGTAACCTGGAAAAACTGAATACACTTCTAAGTGAAAACAAGCTAGAGAACAAATGACAACAAACAACAGAAGGTGGTGACATCGGATCCTCCCATGTTAATGAGTCTCCAGGTCTTTGGGAAAAAATATATCGAACACCCAAAGCAAGTAATTTCATACATAAGGAGAAGGCTAATGGTAACGAACCACCTGATATACAAGTTAAGGCAACACACCAATTAACTATGAAGCCAATTTACCCAGGATGATTGCAACTAAAGCTTAAATAAATACACTTAAAAAAAAAGACACATGGAATAAAGTCTAGATTAACCTCTAACTCTATAACCTTGAGGGTCTTCAACTCAATTTTCGTTGATATAAAATACATATTTAGAATTGTTACTGATTTAGAATTTTTCAAAAATAACCTAGAAATTTCACATTTTCATTAACTGTCTATAGAACAGTACACAACAAAAGCATAGCTGGCGTAGTACAGTTTTTGAGAAAGTAACATTCTATGGCAAATAACATGTGTCAAAAATGATTACTTTCAAGTGAAGTAAGCCAGAAAGAAAAAGAAAAATGCCATATATGGCTTACATGTGAAATCTTAGAAAAAAGGACACAAATGAACTTATCCACAAAATAGGAACAGACTCAGAGACATAGAGAACAAACTTATGGTTACCAGCGGGTAAAGGGGGTGGGAAGGGACACACTGAGAATCCGAAAATTGCACCTCTGGGGGAGTGATGGAAATGTTAGCTGTCCTGACTGTGGTGGTGGTTTCATGGATGTGTACATCTATTAAACTTCATCACATTGTACACCTGAAATATGCGTAGTTTACTGTACAGGAACCAGACCACAATAAAGGTGTTAAAAAAATTACTTTCAAGAAAATCCATGGAAAATTTTACTTTGCTTCTATCTTCAGCAGATTGGGACCATACCCACTGCTAAAAACCAGCTCTGCAGTATCTCCAAACCAGACGAACTTACACCCTGTCGTTGAGCTGCCTGGTGACACTGCTGGGACCTGGTGCGGGATCCTCGGGTCTGCACACAGGATTGAAGGGGAGACTTCTCTGCACGGTGGACTGCTTGCTGTACAGCTGATATGGAATGTAGGACAGGAGTCGTCCAGCTTTGATGCTAAAACAAACAAGCAACATCAGTTTAAGGGTATAATACTTGGGGAAAATGGGCTTCACAAAAAAGTCAATTTTCTCACAATAGGAGTATTTCACCAACAACATGCCATCTGTTTTTCCAGTTTAATCCTTCTCCCTTTGTTTTAGGGGTCCTACTACAATATAATCTTACTCAAACACTTAAGAATAAGACATCTCACCCATGAAAAGACACATGTCTGAAAATTTAAAACTTAGAAGCCAGCAAACTCACATTGAAGGAAAAAAACCCCACAGAGTCGGAGGGGAAACACTGCAAGCCCAGAGCTGGGCTAGTCAGTGTGGCCATCATCATGACTTTAATATTAACTGCAATCCCCCTCAGACATTTCACACAGGATCCTCAAGATTTCCTCAAATCCCCTCTCACATATTAAGTGTTTCCAGAATAAGTAAACTGGATGAGGATTCCCATTTCCAGGATTCTTGTTAGGTCAATTAAATGCGAAAAACTGTAAAACAACAACAAAAAGGACAAAATAAAATAAAACTTTAGGTAGAATTACTAAATATGCTGAAATATTAAGTTAGGATGGCAGAGAACTACTGACAACATACTTCAATTTTCACTTACCTAAACAGATTTATTATGAAGCTAAAAGTTCAGTTAAGATTACAATGTATTAGAAAGAAGGGGCAAACTGGAGGAAAAAAAGGACTAAGAGAAAAATTTGAACGTCAACTTATCCTATACGTACACATAAGATTTATAAGGCAAAGGCTCTCAGACCTTAAACTAAGGCACACGCCTCTCATTAAAGGACACCTTGCCTCTCAGAAGTCATGGCCCCAGAGTCACGCCCACAATAACTCAGGTTTAATGGCACCTCACACAGACACCAGGGAATTGTAGTCACAGCAAAGCAGTCACCCCGCACACTCAGAAGTAGTAGCTGCTTTTCAAACTGCTCAAACTAAAACCAGGAAAACTAATTATAGAAGAGAACAGCATGTATCATCCATTAAGTTGCTGATACAGTGTTTAACATTTTAAGTATAAAAAAAATCTCATTAAAACACCGCTGAGAAGGAGACGAGATGGGCAAGACCGGGATCAGAGTGTGAGAGGAAACAGCACCACGACTTAACCTGAAGGATCTATCCTCGTGAAACCACGGACACCGGGCATTCATTTCACACATTAAGGCATATGCCCAGACTCCTCCATTTTCACACGGGCCAATTCACCTACAACAACTTAATTAAATGGCAAAGAGCAGACCCAAATATGAGTCAGAAAATCTGGATCCTGTAATTCTGTCACTGTTAGGAAAATCAGTTAACTTTATTATCTTCTCATACATAAAAGAAAGCAAGGAGTCCAAAGTCACTTCAGCTATTTTATTTTATTTTATTTTTTCACTTCAGCTATTTTAAAACAGATAATTAAGCCTGACTTCAAACTAAAATAAAATCATTAAGGTGAATTTCACAGCTCGTCACCGCCTTATCGCGGTGCACGTCTTATCGCGCTCTCTCTCTGGCTGCACTCAGGGCAAGAAGAGCAGGTGTAAGGAAGCACCTGTCATGAAAACCACCATCTTCTAAGCACAAGTCCCACCCAGCAAGGGCGACTTCACCTCCACTTTCCTATTAACCACGGATCTCCTCCATCCCCTCCAAATCCAAACTAACATCCCCAGAGCAAGACCCCAGCCCTAACACGATGAAAGGATTGTCCTGAAGTGACAACACACAGTGGGACTCCAGAATGACGCTAACTTCTTACACCCAAAACATCACAATTCCTTTTCTATGGGGACACAGCTAAAATCCATGTTCACTAACCCTACACAGTGAATGGACAGTGGCTGGGTCACACGAACACAACCTGAGGATGGCTGAGATGTGTAGGATGGGTCTTCAACTTAATCCCCAAGGATTAAAAAATCCTTCATCTGGAAGAATGCTTCCAGAAAGCCAAATGCACTTTTTTTCAAAATGCACTTTTGATCTCCTGGAATTTATTTTCTAATATTTGCTAATGTTTACAGAATACAAATAAAACAGCAGCAGCAGCTTCAGACGTACTATGCCTCTACATGGTGCGAGGCCCTGTGCGAGGCAGTCTGCACCAATTACTTCTAGTTCTCGCAGAACCGCAGAGGGGAGACCAGTCTTCTCTTACAAAAGAGGAAACAAGGTCCAGCAGGGCTGCACAACCGCTCCCATGACACAAGGTCACAGGGACACGGAGCCGCTGAGTTGGGATGTGAACCCAGCTGTGTCTCCAGAGCCCAGGGACAGCCTTCCCACTGCAATACATCGCCTCTCGTGAATCTAAGCTGATGCATCCGCTACACAAAGGAACTGAGCAATTCCAAATCTGACCGATTAATGGAAGGTGTCGGGATTAATGACGTTTAGGATAAGGAAAAAGGCCTGGCAGTTGACTTAAAAAAATAATTCCTAAGTCTGCTTCATTAATACTCCATTTTATAATCTAACCATTCTCTCATACACTGATTACAATCTATCCATACAGAAAATTAGGATTTTAATACTTTCACTTTCAACTTTCGTATGTCTAGCAAACATATGTTATATATGAATCACTTCAGTTCTGGCTCATCACCAAGATACCATATGACATATTTAATATCAGGAAGTTAATATGAGTGACCACCACTGATTTACAACATATTAACTTCAAAACAACAGCCAAGAAACTATAATAATTGAAAAACAGGCATTAATAACACTGCAAACTGCTCCCTACTCCTAGTACTCCAGGTCCACAGTACCCTCATCTTCTTTCTTCCCCTTAGCATGTATTTTTTAACGTATGATTTAAATCTATTCATACATTGTTTATTATCTATTTCCCCTAATACAGTGTAGGGTCCAAGAGGTGTGGAGGGGGCCCTCTGTTTTGTTCACTGCTGTCTCCCAAGCACACAGGACATTACCTGTGGGTAACAGGTGAACAAATATTTCCTGAATGAATAACATGCTGAGTCAGCCCCTCCCATCACTGCTTCCTGCGGCTCACCTGAGTCATCACCCCAATCCCTGGTGGCTGAGGCTGCAAGAATGCTAACATCAACCCCCAGGCAACCTGAATCACCATGCGAGCTTAAGAAGCACAGCACTGCTGTTTAAGACACTGATTACTCTTCACCCTTAGGAGGTAATGCAAGTTAGGTAAGTGTTTATAATAGAAACAAAAAGTATTCCAATTTTTAAAACTCACTAATTTAATTAAAAATTAAGTTACCTTTCCACAATCCATTCTGGTCGAATTACTTTTTCCCCCTTTAATTCTTTAATTTTGGCATTAGGAAGATTTGTCGCAATAATGTGTGTTGTTTTGGATCTGGAATAATACACATGGTATTGGCCTCCATGCAACATCATTAGCTTCCTCAACTCCTCAGCAGAAGGATCTGTAAAATCAATATTAAAACATGTTAAACGCTTCACATATAAGAAAGTAGAGCCTAGCGGAATAATCCCTTAGACAGGATGACTTAACGTATCACTGGTTCACTTCCTCCTTGGCCGTGTTGCCAGTAGACAAAGTTGGGAGGAGGATCACAAAGTGACAGCTACTCTGCCTTCCCACATCCCATTCTCTGGCTGCCAGAGACACAGTCAAGCAACACAAAACCACCTACTGCCCAGAGATGCCCAGAAGAGCAGGCACGAACTTGAAGTGATGAATCAAATACTAGTAAAAGAGCAAATATTTAAAAAATTTTGACTATATTTAGCTATATGACATTGATATTTGTATCTTATGTTTAAAAATACTTATGTACAAACTTACTGTAGAGCTCATTAGACTTTACTCCTATGAAGCTTAATAATTTTAACTTTCATTTCAGAAAATAGAAGAAAAGTTAGTCTTTTTCAGTTTCCTAATATGAACTTGCATCAAAGCCAGAAATAAAGTTAATCAATGCTAAAAAAGAGGAACTGCAGACCAAGAAACACTTTTTCCCCATTGTTTCAAATGATTTTATTCTTAATAAAACTATAGAAAAATAGCTTAAACAAGGATCAATGTGGTTTATGCTTTCCAATAAAAAATGTCTGACTCATTTAAGTTATGTTATGACCAGCATTGCTAGTATCGCATTAAACTAATTATGTTCAGTACTTTCCATTTCCTTTACCTATTATCCTAGTGAAAACTATCACAGCTCCCCAAGCAGCAGCTGTACCCACGGGGTGGGGGTGGCACCCAAAGGAGGCTTGGGTTTCTACTTTGTTGTTCAAGCAACAGATTTTTTTTAAGCACAAGCAATATAGATCCAAGTAATTAAATAAATACTTGTATTATGATAACTATCTAACTAGGTGAGCTTTAGTCTTCAGAAGAAAAAAGCTATCAAAGCACACATGGATATGCCAGACTTGATTACTCTTGGTAAATTCTTACAGTGTAGAATTCATTTATATTCCTGACTGCACATACTGCTACCACTCAATAAAAACATAACATTAACCACAAATGCAAACCATATATATAATTTACAGTTTTCGAGCAGCCTCATTAAAGATAGTAAAAAAAGTTATATTTGATTTAATAATATTTTTACTTAACTCAGGAAATCCAAAATGTTATCATTTCAACATGTAACCAATATGTAAAACTGGGATATTCCACATTCTTTTTTTCATACTAAATCTCCAGAATACAGTATGTATTTCATATTTACAACACACTTCTACTTAGACTTAGTCGTATTTCAAGTGCTTAACACATGTGGCTAGTGGCTACCAAACTGGAGAGGGCACTGGAAAGAGAAACGAAAACAACTTTTAAATAAAATTAATTCAAAATTCTTAATTGAAGGTTTTCAGGGGTTGGGGACCACAACAACTAAACATAAAATAGTGGAAACTAAACAGCTGGCCAGTCTGGAAT